>NC_142034.1:21660329-21972690 GCF_982192425.1 Myodes glareolus | reverse complement strand
TTTTTTTTAAGCACAAATTCACATCTTAATCACAGAGATCCTCTTGTCTCTGCCTCTCTAGTGGTGGGTTTAAAGGCATGTGCCATCACAGCCCATGCTTAGGTACTTTTTTTTTAAACAGGTGTTTCCGGAACATTCAGTTATCAAGGCAGAGCTGCCACCTTGTGGAAATGTCTGATCACTACAGGAAGCGCTGGGGCACAGACATTCTGCCATTCTGGCTGACTTGGTCCAAATTCAGAAGCAGGTGGTGGGGTAGGGTCATGGTCAGGGCCACTTTGCTCACCTTGACCTGTTCATTTGAGGTGACAGCACAGAAGACAATTTCTGTGAAACCCTGAGTGGGGAACATGCGGAAACAGATGCCACCGATGACCCGCCCGTCCTTGATCAAGGCCAGAGTTTTATGCTTCCTAAGAGAGAAGGGGCATGTCATGGGATTGACTTGTCCTTTCCATGTTCCCCGGTCCCTCAACCCTGAAAGAGTGGAGTGTCATCAGGGGTAAGAACAGAAGAAATGAAGCCCTGAAAGGCTGAGCCTTGGGATGGGGGGGTGTCCAGTGTGGAAGGGCGGGGAATTTAAGGTGCTCTGGGCCGAGGGATCCCCCAGGGACTTACGGGTCAAAGACGAGGCGGGCAATATATTCCTTGGGCATTCGTGGTAGTTGGTGGGAGAAGACATTCTGCAGCCCCACAAGCCAGAGCAGCACCCGCCGGTTGGCCTTGGGTGTCAGAGAGTTGCCAATGACGTGGAATTCGATAATGCCTCGACGCTCCTCCAGGCGAGCCGTTTCATCTCGGGCTGCGTTGGCTGAAAGAAGGCTCGTCTAGGCGGAAGAGGGGTGGTAAGCAAGGGCCTCGGGTGGGTGAGGGTCCCTTCCCTGACAGATCAGCAAGTCGGGTTGCCTACCTCAGGTCCCAGCATGGCAGCAGGGTCAGTGATGGTCAGCATGACCTCATTGACCAGCTCCATGGGGATGTCACCCATCACACGGAGCCGCTTAGCATCCTCCAGGGTGAGGTTCTCAGGAAGCTTCCTCTTCTCCCCTACTGGGGAGGTTGACAAGGTCACCCAGGGATAGCAGGAAATGTGGAGGGAACGGTAAATGGGGGTGAGAGGTCAGGGGTCAAGGACCCACCTGGCATGGGTTCAGCTCCTGTAGAATCCAGGCTCAGGGAGCTGTTGCTGCCTCCGCCCATGCTGGGACTGAAGATGGGGGTAGTGGGAACAACCGCCGCACTGACTGTAGCTGCACAAGAAAAAAAAATTACGGACGGGAGTGGAGGGTGTGGTGAGGTTTTCAGAAGGATCCAGGCCCCATCAGCCCTTTCTGAGCCCCAGCGTATCTTCCCACTGCTACCACACCCTACCACTGTGTCATCCCATGGTCAGCAGGCCAGCCAGGGTGACCGAGCAGATCCTGCAGGGCTATGGGGCAACGTACCTGGTCGGGGCACCAGCTGGGTCCCCTCCGAGGGTGGCATGGTGAAGCCAGACTCCCAGATGGGAGAATTTGCCCCGTAGATCTCTTCCTCGAGCATAGACAGAAACCTGTGGGGGACGGAACAACTGTCCCACAATTCCAGACTTCAACCAGGAGTAGCCTGGGTCAGACCCCAGAGGGATGAGAGGCCCGCCAGCCAGACCCTGTTCTCAGTGGGTGGGAGCCAGTGAGAGGAGACAACAGCTTCTGCTGTCTGGGAAAGCCTATTATGTAGAGCAAGTCTCAGCTCCCTGCCTGCTGAGGACCACTAAGAGAAAATAAAAGGACAGGACACAACCAGGATAGAGGTGAGGGACCCAATCATGTCATGATGTATGGCATAGGAGAAGGGGTCTGAGCTGATGCCACCCTATGCTGTGTGGCCAGGCAGGATACCTAGTCACCTAAATTCCCTTATTCCACCTCTGTATCAAAATGGTTTGAGAATCACCCAATCTTGTCACCTCTCGCTCTCACACGCCTGTTGCCAGCAAAGGTTTTTGAATAGGGAGCTCTGACCCAGATTCGAATGGGAGGAAAGAGAGGCACAATAGAGGCAAAAGGATATAGAAAGGACTAGAACAGAGATGGGAAATGATTTCAGCACAAACATAAACTCTGACTTCTTGGAGCACTGTGGAGGGAGGGGTTCTGAGGCTGCATCCAGGTGCCCATAGGAAACTATTAGTAATAATCTAACAGGGGGTTGGGAGGGGTAGCGTTAGCTTGGGCCATGTACCTGCCATCCCCAGACTAGCACATACTAGCAAGTAGCTTCTGGGCCATGGGCAAATCTGCCAGGTAGACACCCAGATCCCAGAAGGCCCATGGAGGGAGAGGAGGGACCAATCCAGGAAGCCTTCCTGGAAAAAAGGGACAACAGCGAGGACATGAATTTGGGGTAAAATCCCAACAGGCCAGACCGAGCCTTACTTGGGGAAGTGAGTGAGGATAAGGGTTCTCTTCTCAGGCACCAGCTTGTCCTTCTCCACACGGAATTTTTCTAGTAGCTGCCGGCGGGTGACAGTGAAAATGGATCGCAGAAGGCTTCGGCCAAAGACATGGGTGGTCTCGTATCGGGGGAGGCTATCGCAGCTTTGGGGTACGTGGCAGTAACAGAGCCATCTGGGGGAGGTGGAGTGGTAGGTGAGGGTGGAGACCACCCATGGATCATACACGCCTCCCCCTGTGAGGCCCTGCCTGGGCTCACCTGGTATAATTAACCTTGTAGGTAGCCACATCCTCAGACTGGGACCGCTGTCGGAACTGAGCAGGAGTCTCCAGCTTCCAGTAGTTAAGGCAGAGTAGGAACATCTTGGAGAGCTCAAACATTGTTTGCCGCTCTCGGGGGGCCAGGTGGCTAAATTTGTACTGCACAAAGTTCAGGACACCCTGAGAAGGCGGTAGGGGGGCAAAAGGCGGAGGGGTGGTATGAACAGCCAGCAGAGGCATCTCAAATACAAGGCAAGGCTTCCCCTCACCCCAGGAAGCCCTGACCTTTCCAAATTCCATGCCCACCCTGAGGTCAGCAAACCTGTGTCTCTTCTTTGAGCCTCTCTCCTGTTCTCAGCTTGAGGAAGAACAGACTCTACCCCTATGCTGCCCCTTAGGTCTGCTCTTACAACCTGTCCTACCTGCTCAATGTTAGGCTTCTCAAATGGGGGGCTGCCTAGGGATCCTTCCACCACTGGTCGAGTCATCTGGAGGATGCATTTCCGCAAGAGCTGTAAGGAAGAGAAATGGGGAGAAATATGGGTAGCCAAGCTCAGAGAGTCAGAGTCCCGTCTCACACCAAAGCCTCAGCACATTTCTCTTTGCAAGCTCACCTTGAAAAGGTAGAAATAGACCTGTTTGGTGTCTGTGTCCTCTTCCTTGTGAACAGACATGAACAGATTCTCTACATCTACTACCATTCCCAAGAGCCGGTTAATCTCATCCTCTGACACATTCTCCAGGTGGGATACATGGTCAGCTGCAAAATGGTTACATTAGGGTTGAGAGGAACAGAAGAGATTCACAGGGCTTAATTCTTGCATCTCCTCCTGAGACGCACCTTTGCTCCTCCAATCCTTGAAGGACAGGGAGACTCAATGTTCTCAGTTCTCACATCAGCCCTTGGTAGTTCCCTGCTTCTTCTGGGAGGCAGACTTCCCTTTTCTTTCCTTGGGACATACACATACATTCCCAGCCCAATCTTTCCTTAGGAAGTCTCTCTAATTTCCGTAAGAGGCTTTATGGTACTTCTGCACCCTGTCCAAACAGGACCTAGCACCTGCCCTCGGCCCCAGCTCTAAAGACACTGCCTGTCTTACCCAAGGGGTGCTCACAGCTACGGCACAGCTCGCTCAGGTTGGCAGCTGGCTGCTGAAGGTCCATTCGAGGTGCGGTGGGGGGCTTGGGGTTTTTCCAGCCATTACACTTGCAGGTTTCATTGGCCTGGAGGCGGAAGGATCAGACAGCTGATGTTGTACCCCAAGCGCCGGAGCGGCTCTGAAACTATAGCTTCGCCCCCATTCCCACCCGAGCCCACGGATGCCCCCAAGCCCCGCCCCTTTCACCCTAGGCCCCGCCCCCACCTTGCAAGCTGAGAAGACCCCTAGTTTCTCAAGCTTCTTGGCACGCGGCAGCCCCCGGACTTGCGCCTTCCTCTGGCTAGCGCGCTGCTGCTGACTCAGGCCAGGTCGAGCCGGATCCCCCCCACTGCCTGGCCCCCCACTTCCTACCCCGGCCCCCCCAGTCCCTGTGCTCCCGGCTGGGGCTGCAGCTGGGGCGGGGGCTGGTGCCGGAGTAGGAGCCGGGGTAGGGGTTGAAGCCGGGCTGGGCGCAGGAGTCGGAGTTGGGGCAGGGGCCGGGGACTGAAGGGGCCGGGGCTGCGCGGCCGGGGCCGGGTTTGGGGCCTGGGAAGGTTCCGCCATGGCCTCCCCCGCAGCGGAGCGGCGCCGCGCTCCCAGCCCTAGGGCCGCATGGGCAACCGGCGCACAGTGCGCAGGCGTCGCTGCCCCGGCGCACCATGGGAGTCGTAGTTTTCCCTTGCCGCTCTCCATGCCTTGGCCTTCCAGACTTCGGTCCTGTTTCTTGGTTACAGACAGCCAAATGTTGCTCGATTGAGCACCCTAAGTTGACTGCTAATTTTTTTCTAATCTTTTTTTTTTTTTAAAAGTTATCCGGGATAGTTATAATTGCTGTTCTCTTGGGAACAAGAGGAACCCCGGAACACTGGGAGTCTGGAGGATTTGTGGGCACCGCCCTTCCGAAATCCATAGGTGGAAGAACAGGCCTGGACCAGGGTTGGCTCCCACACTACCAAAGCCTACCCCAGTGACTCAGAATTGTAGCTCCAATAGCGATGAAATGTAGAACTCTACATTTTGTGCTGTGTGGTGTTGACACAGATGAACTATCTTTGACATTCGGCTTTTTCTGTACTTAGGTTGCTGTTAAAGAGAAACAGTTTATTTTCAAAAGAACAGAGGTGTAGTTGTGGGTCATGCTGCTGAGGTAAAGAATGAAACAATCCCAGCCTAGGGGATTGTGTGTGTGTGTGTGTGTGTGTGTGTGTGAGAGAGAGAGAGAGAGAGAGAGAGAGAGAGTGAAATACTGACATTGTCTGTAAACGAACGAATTAAAAAAAACAGAGAGACAGTCAGTGCCGGCCAAACTGCAGATATAGCGGGCATAGAACGGTCCCCATTTTTGTTTTATGAACAGGCAAATATGGTTCGCCCAGCTTTAAAGCTGACCAAATATCCTTAATCATTCCCTTCCTCCCCGCCTATTCGCATCTTTTCCCTGCCTCCCCGGTGTTGGTGTTGGTGGTGAGCCAGAGAATTAGCCATTTTCTTCTCCATCTGTTAGTTCAGGACTATGAAAGGTCCCGTTCTTCCACGAAGACCCGGAAGGTTCCTCTTTCAGTCCGGGAAAACCTTCCTTGCCCCAGGCCTGATTCTTAAGAGGGCAGGGAAGGGCAGGGCAGACCTCTTCAACCTTGTTGCTCAATCCCATCTGGGGTGGAGTTGAAATCCCGCATATTTAGGTGAACCAATTCCTTCACAGCCTCCTGCCCTCTGCTGTAGATGGAGAAGCGCCCAGGGAGGAGCATGATCCAGGACAACCGCACCAGTGGGAGACTAGATCACTAATAACCTGCTGCTCTCAAGGACTATGGACAAAGCTGACTTGATCTCCTGCTAGCCTTTGCCCCTTGGAATGCGAAGAGTGGGCGGGCCCCCAGAGGATAGCGGGAGGGGGGAGCCCTCGTGCCCTTCGCAGCAGTTGCTCTCTCGGATGCGGCGGGTAGGGGGCCATTTCTCCACCGGGCAGTAAGAACTGGGGGAGAACCGGGTAGCGTCCCGATGTCCCAGCGTGGCTTTGGCTGAACAAAATCAAGTGGCCACACTACCCGTGCGGCTGCTCAAGGATGATGTGCCTGGGGTGCAGGGCAACGGCCGTTCCAATCCAAGTTTCCAGATGAAGATGGATGCCCACGGTTTTGGTCCAGAGGACCTGATGGTGCGGGTGGACGGCCAGAATCTGACGGTGACCGGTCGGCGGCAAGAGGAGTCAAATGACCCAGTCAGGGGTGGTTATCGCATAAAGCAGACGGTGACCCGGCAAATGCAACTCCCACGGAACATAGATCCTGCGGCCATGACCTGCAGCCTGACACCCTCTGGCCATCTGTGGGTCCTGGGACAAAACAGGTCGCTACCTCCGCCTGATGCCTCACCAAGCCAGGCCCCAAGGCCCAAGAGCAAGGGACCTAAGAACTCCAACCGATCCTGACCCATTAAACAACCGAGATGTGTGCAGCAACCTTGGAGTCCCTCAGCATTTTTTCCTAGGGGTGGAGGGTTGGAGCTGCAGGGAGGAGGTGGCCAAGGGAGGCATCTCAGGTAGTAAGCACACCAATAACCAGGCTTCCGGTTCTGATATAAACCGGAGGTGAGTGTGGACTTAGGAAATAGCAACAGCCCCAGCAGGGAGCAGCAGAGGGCTGGGATGGTCCGGAACCAGGACAGACAGTGCTGAACCTGGCACCGGGGAGCTGTGAAGCACAGAGGTGGAGATGGGCTGCAGCACTGCTCTAATGATCAATCCTCAGTGCTCCTCTTCAGGGAGAGGACAAAAAGATGGGTCTCAGAGTCCTACCAAAAAACAAAACGAAACAAAAACCCCTCGGAGGTCACTACAGACACCAACAATATTCAAATACAGGTTGCACATCCTTTAATGTAAGCTGAGGGGAACCAAGGGTCAGTCCCAGGTCAGTTCTAGCCTCCTACACTATCAGAGCTGCCAACAGCAGGGCCTCTTTCTTTTGGTTACCATGACCACCAGCATCCTCTCACATGCAGAGGATAGAGCCATTTAATCAGACGATGATTCGTTTATATTAACTTCAAGAAAAATAGGATATGTATGGCCTGACAAACTCTGCCAGAGAAAGACGAGGAAGACAAGTGTGAGGTCGATCGATCGGCTGACTATATTGACAAGATACTGATTGGTTACATGTTGAAGAAAACATACAATACAAAATACAGAAAAAGTTGGTTCCATCCCCTCCCACTCCCCCCTCACCCCCCCAAATACTCATCATCGTGATTTGGTCAGAACAGGGCTCAGAGCCAGAGGTCAGGGTGACCAAGGGTGGAGGGGTCCTGGGCCATGGTGTGTGGCTGTCACAAATGATGCTTAAGTAATGCTGCAGTTGGGAGTCAGATGGGGGGGCTGCAGCCTGAGGACAGCCAGCTGAGGGAAGCAGCTGAGGGAAGCGCCGCCTGTCCCTTCCCCAGCCCAGGGCCTATCCACTGTCCTGGGACCAAGACCACTCCCAGCAAGGTAAGATGTGGGTGCTCTTGCTGAGTCTGCTCTCCAGCAAGAAGGAAAGAAAGGGTAACTGCTCCAACCCGTCCCCACAGACCAGGGGCTCAGGAGGGTAGCTACTACCAGCAAACGGCAAGTGGGAGAGCAGCAGAAAGGGGACTGGGAAGAGCAGAGATCATATATATTAAAAAAGTGACTTAAGACTTAAAATTGAATTAGTATTTGTACAGAAAGGTGCAGGTGGAATAACTCCCTTCGGCCTAGGATCAAAGTTATGCGGAGAATTCATGTTGGACCCCTCCCCTGCCCCCAGTGGTGGCCCGAGTCGTTAAGTGCGATTGGTTAGAGTGGATTCCAGTCGGGTCATTCTGGTGGAGGAGTGGGGGCAGTGGCAGGCAAGGGGGCTCAGTTGCTGCAGCACTGGCTCCGGCTGGCTGGGCTGCTCTCCTGCAGATCCACACCTCTGTTCCGGCCTGGAGCACCAGCTACATTCTGGGGCTCGTTCTTGGGAAGCTTCTTAGCTGTTTGGGAGAGAAGGGGAAAAGCACCTGTGGGGTCACCCCAATATTTTCCCCTAATCAGTGACAACCAGAATTCTGGAGGGCTTGTGTGCCAAAACCAGTTAGTTACAAGTGGCACTGTCAGTATTTGAACCCAGGCAGGACGACTCCTAAGGCAAATGAGCTAAAGTCGTATGGGGGAAGGAATGGCAATGGACGGCTTTGACATGGGCAGGGAGTATAAACATTGAGACTTTGGCCCAGGCTTTAGAAAGTTCTGCATCTGGCAGTCAGCTAGACAACTGTTTTATCAGAAAATTTAAAATGATGAGAATTCTGTTAGTGAAGGCACCCCACACACTTGCCAGAGACCAGCACAAGCCTGCTTGGGAGACTGGGAGATGCAATTTACCTATTGCCATGAAAATTTCATTCACGTTCATTGCAGTTTTTGCTGATGTCTCCATGAACAGCAAACTGTTGTCATCTGCATAGGCTTGTGCTTCCTAATTCAGGAAAGTGAGGAAGAGGGCAAGAGGTGAATGCTGGCAGACAGTAGGGGCTAGGGTCCAGCATAAAATCTTCCCTGCTCTTGGTCCTTATAAAACAGAGACTGATTGGGCAAATGCAGGGGTTTCAGACTTAGGGCTCCTCTATTCTGTTTTCCCAAAATACCAGCATCACCTAGTCCCCACTCACACTCTACACACACCTCCCAGTTCACAAATACTGACAGATTCCTATTTAGGTTCCCCAGGTCTACTCTGCCTACTTGCTCATCAGAATCAGTAGGCAAGACATTCTTCTAAAAAGATATCCTGCAACTATACTCGCACATCTGGACAAAAGCATGAGTACATGGACACTACCTGCAGCACTGTTTCTAGTTCTCAACCGGTACAAACAACCTAGGAGGCCCTCAGATAAAGGAAGAACTGCAGGGCAGGGTGGTGGAAGAGTAAGATTCAGTTCAAGGCCAACAGCCTAGGTTACAGGCTACAGGAGATACTCTACTCCCCCCACCTCACACACACATGACAACTGTAACATACAGTACATGTGGTACACAGCATACTCCCATCCATCTGTGTAAAGAAAAGGATCCATAAATGTATACATTTTTGGTAAGAAAAAAACCTGGGAATTCTGGTAAGAGATGCTGATTTTCTAGGATTAAAAAGACTAAACTCATTCTCTATATCTTCTTGGGCTATTTAAATTTTACTACATGAATGCATTGCCTAAAAAAAGTACTTCTGGGGCAGGAGAGATGGTTCAGTAGCTAAGAACTGACTGCTCTTAAAGAGGACCTGGGTTCAAATCCCAGCACCCACACAGCAGCTCACAGCTGTCTGTGATTCCAGGGGATCTGACACCTGCACACAATGCACATGAAGCTAAAAAAAAAAGAAAAGCACTTCTGTTTCAGTCCATTTGGTTTATAAGGCAAACGTGCAGAAGCGTCACCTCCCCACTCCACCCACAAAAAAGTATCGTAAAGACAGCTCCTTTGTGGCCCACGCTTGAATCATGTGGGGCAGCAGCTTTCTTCTGCTGCCCCCTTACAGGACTCGAGGGGCCTGGGAAGGCCCCCTCACAGAGCTGGCTTACCCTTCCCCAAATTCTGCCATCTCACCTGAAACTCCACAGCTCTCTTGCTGGCCAGGTCTGCCTTGTTACCCGCGAGTGCAATGACGATGTTGGGGCTGGCCTGCCTCTGTAACTCCTTCACCCAGTTCTTAGCCCGTGCAAATGTATCCTGAGGAGACAGGATCAGAGTGTCAAAGGGACACAGACATTCTACTCTGGGCCACTCACTAGCAAACAAAAACTGGCACAGCCAAAGGCAACTGATACGTCATCCCTTAAGATTCTCGTGAGAGCATCCTGATGAATAGGAATCTGCCCACATCCCAGTCAGGACTAGAAGGCTAAGAGAGAGGTAATGAATCCAACTTTTATATCCCAATTCTTGGGACTTTACAGGAATGAAGGGCAAGGAATAAAGGAAGAAAACTCTTTACTGTGTTGGTGATGTCATAGACCACGATGGCTGCTTGGGCCCCCCGATAGTACATGGGGGCCAGGCTGTGATATCGCTCCTGTCCAGCTGTGTCCCAGATCTCAAACTTGACCGTTGTATCGTCTAAGCAGACAGTCTGTGTGAGGAAAGCCGCTGGAAGAAAAAGGTGGGTCATTATGCAAAGGAGGAACTGGAAACCACCTGGCTTACTCTCTGTTGCTGGATCTGGCATGTAGAAGCCTGTTCTCACAGGGCAGGTGAGGCCTATGTGTTGTCTGGGAAGTGCCTGCACTGAGCCGTCTGAGAGCTACCCTGCAAAGCACAGCAAGAGTCAGATAAGGGAGACCCAGGGGAACCCTGAGGCCAAGCCCCAAAGGGTGAGACCCCATTCCTCCTGGCCTTCCTTCCACTGCCCTTCACAGACCACTTCAGCTCAAGGGTGACTGTGACCTTCAGTTTCAGGAAGGCATTCTCTCTGGGAAATATACACTGTCACATTGCCAGGTGGCAGCTGGGTGACTGGCTCTCCAACCACCCCTGCCACCTCCAGGCACACCAGCTAGCCACCATCTCATTCCTACTGTGACCCAAAATCATTCCTGAATGGCCAACCTGTGGTTTGAATACAGACTCCACTTGAGATGGGAACACAGGGCACCGAAGGCAATATGCTTTGCAGGAGAATCCCAGAGCTGGGACAGACAGAGGGTTCTCCACACCCTGGACCCAGCAGAGGATTATGACAGCCCTGTGAGGAGCCTGGGGCGCCACCTCACTTCCCCCTCTAGCGCTCCTGACAGTGCTGAGGAGGCAGAGAGAAGACTGCTGACGCGGCCCATTCTGCCTCCAGCTGCCTGGAAACCTTCTACCAAGTAAGAGAGCAGAGGACAACTCGGGTCCAGAGTGGCCCTGGCCTCTCGAGAGTCACACTGACTACAGATGCCAGAGGCTGAGTCCAGACCCTTATTTACCTCCTAAATGCTGACCAATTGGGAATCAGTGACACATTCTGAGTTCCAGAAAGGGTAAAGATCAGCAGGAGAGGACAGGACATGCACACTGCCCTGCAGAACAAAAAGGACCCTCTAAGAGGTCCCCCTGACGCCAGCCAGGTCAGTGGAAGGGGTAGTCACATCCACACAAATAATAAAGAGGATGGACCAAAACAGGAAGTCATTTTCAACTTCTAGCTAATTTCATTTTCAACAGCTAGCTAATTCTTAGCAGTCATGCTTTTTGGAATGAAGCATGAAGACTTGACTGCTGGATTCAATTCCAGGGCCCATTGAGGAAAAAATGCTCCCAGGCCAGACAGATTTAGTCTCTGCACAGGCAGCTTTCTTTCTCCTAAAGGGTCCCCAGTCCCCCAACTCCCTCGTGTTCACTCACCTCCAATTGTGCTCTCCTGATACTCGTGGAATTGTCCCTTGACAAAGCGGAGAACAAGGCTGGATTTGCCCACTGCAGACTCCCCCAAGAGGACCAACTTAAACTGACAGATCTTGTTGCCAGCAGCTGGTCCATTGGGTCGTGCTGCACCTCCCCGACCAGCCATGGCCCGATGCTAGGTAGCAGTACCAATGAGCGTGGGGGTGGGGCCGGTGCTATGCAAAGAGGCACTTAAGGGGAGGGAGGCCTTCAACTGCAAGGGAGAAACAAGAAGGAGGGGGTTAGAACGAGACTGTCAAAGGTGTCCTCCCTAAACCACAAGTATTTCCCCTTGTCCTTCCTGAATTATATAGCCCCCGGGTCTATAACTGGCAGAGAGGTACAGAGTCAAGTGGCTTCCCAACTTTAGGCTCATGGATCCTGAGCAAACACTTGGATTTCCCTCTCTCAAATACATACATTCACTTACAAAATCCAGGAGAGTAATGAATAGATGCCAGCAAGAGTCAACAGACTCTTTGGGCTCCACCTCCAACCCCCAAAAAAGGGGCCAGAAAGACACTAGGATTTAGGTCAACAAACAATAAGCTTGTAGTCTTGTGCTAGGACCATAGCCTGCTCTGGGCAGAAGAAGAGTGTGTGGGGAGGTGGGTGAAGGCACAGCGAGTTCCTCAGATAAGATGCTTATGGGCACACAGAGACCAAGGCCCGGCCGCAGTGAGTTGTTATCAAAATAACTAGGCTTGTACCATGTAGAAGTGACTTTCTTGGTTTGAGGCTGGATTCTGTTCCAGAACCAAAGTAATGTTCTCTCGCTCGTCTTAGGCCTCTTTCCCCAGTCTTCTCATTTTGGATGGGCCAGAAGTCTCACACACATTAAAAAACAAACCACACAGAAAAACAAACATGCTCTGAAGCCAGAGCTCTGCTCCCAGTCTCCGCTGCCAACTCTCCCTTTTAAATGGAGACCTAGCTTCCATTCTCTGCTGGCAGAGGCAGGGGTGACACAAAGAAAGCATGGGGGGGGGCAGGGGTGGAAGCAAACATGAGACACTGAGACCTGCGCCCCTCGCAGCTGGCGCTCCAGCCCTGATTCTACCACTCAGCTCCAGAGGCTCAAGCTTTTTGGAAGCTTGGAGCTACACAGAAGTATGAGAAGCCTCTAAAAGATACCAGAGCAAAGACAGCAGAACACACATACAGAGAAAGCCGCCCTGCCCTAGCAAGACAGTGCAGTCTAGGGACAGGGGTGAGATGAACAGAAGCCAGTGTTCTGTGCCCCTGTAAGAAGCTAACAGCAAAGGGCCCGCTTTGTTCAGCTCAAATCCTTCTCCACATCCAGAATCTCCCAGCAACTCATTTAAAAAGTGAGCTTCAGGAAGAATGATTCACTAACCAGGAACAACGGTTTCCTTTCTGGGCAGTACCAAAGGAAAAAAGCTTTGAAATGGGGGCCACCTCTTCCCCAAACGTACAAGGAAGGAAGTAGGAGGGGGCAGTCTTCAAGTTGATTACTAACCAGAAATGCCATTTAAAGACGCCATAGGTAAGCTGCTTTCTCATTCACCCTGAACAAGGAGGACAAGGCCTGTGCAGTTTCATCAGGACTTCCTCACAATGCTCATGTGTGTTCTAGGAACTCGGAGTGCTGACCCCAGGAAATTATTCTGAAAGACAGCTAGCATCCATGGAGAGATTACACTATTAGCTTTTGTGAGCTTTAACACAATCTTCCATTTTTACAGACATAACTTGATAGCATTAAGCACCCTGCTCAAGGACACCCAGTATACAACTGACAGAGCCAGGAGACAACTTAGGATCCTGCACATAAGCTCATTGGTTATTAGGCTATTCTCCCTGCTGGGGAAGAACAAGGAGGGCCACACCTACCCTTGGTGTTTGGTTTTGGGTAGCTGCAGTAGTTTTGTGGGCTCTGCAAGGTCTAGTTCTAGCAAAAGTGACCCTTTTTAGTAGTAGTCCTTGAGTACACCCAAGTGTGGGAGGGGCCACCCCATACAAGGCAAAGCTTCAGCCAGAGAGAAACCACAATGAAATTACAAGTCAGTGATTACCCTGTGTGCACATGACACACAGGGCAAACTATTCGACTGGAGTATAAGAGAAGAATGGGGTGCAAGAGAAGAACAGAGAGTGGGGCAAGGGGAACAGATAATCAAGACCCTGATGCAAAAAAAACAAAGCAGTTGTGGAGGAGACAGTTATCAGCATGGGCAGTAGCCCTCACCTTCTAGCTGAGAAAAACAGGTAACCAAATCTAGTGCCTACCAAACCCACAGCTTTGCAAACCTACCCAGACAGAAAATACGTGTGTGTGTATGTATGTACGTGTGTGTGTGTGTGTGTGTGTGTATGTATGTATGTATGTATGTATGTATATGTATATATAAAGCCAGAAAGGGAGAAACCCAATTCTCATCTGGCAATTCTCAACCATGTCTGTGTGTAGAAGCCATCTGTGTGGCTGGCCCGGAGAGCTCTTCCAGGCCCAGAACAGAGCCAGCCAGCTATCTGCAGGTGCTACTGAAGCACAACCAGGGATAGAGCAGTTAGAATGGAGCAAATGAGCAGACACCAGATTGTGGTGCCACGAGTGTGACTGTTTCCTCTCACTCAGGGTTTTCTTACACAAGCCACTTGAGCTAAGTCAAACCAGGACTATTAGTGACAGGGCACATCAGGGTTAATGCCAGTGTTGAGAGTGCATGGCCTTCTCCACAGACACTGGTAAGCAGACCCTGAATTCCCTAGTCACTGAAACAAGTTCTACCAAGCTGGCCTAAACTGGCTGCTGACATGTTCTTCCTGATCACTGGTCCTGCCTCCAAGAGACACCTGAGCAGGTGCTTATAGCACTTTTTATGGTCTGTTGCCTCGTGGTTTTCCTGGCCCCAAGAAGGAATCACATGAGCAGAAGTGTCTGACTTTTTCAGCCAAGAAAGGAGTAAGCAAGACAATTTCTGTCATGAAGTAATACAGAGATAAGAGCATGTCTGAGACAGGTAGGTCATACTCAGCTTCCCAAGAAGCTCCTCCTCTCCCAGGACTGGAAAACCAGAAGATAGACCCTGGCAGGTGGTACTAATGAATGAATTGATGGACTGAGCTATCCTGCCTCTGTGTGTGTGTGTGTGTGTTATATGTGTGTAAGGAATCTTTGCTCCTGAACTAATTGCAAAGATATTCTGTATTTTAGATCAAGTGACGTCTTGGAGTCAATCAAATCCTGCTTAAGAGCCAGTCACCAAAAAGTTGCCCATAGGAGACAGGATGAATCAACAATCTTTTCCCCTGACTGTTTAGCAATGGCATAGCTTCAGGCCCACGACAAAGGACTCTGAAGATCCACTTCCCAACCTTCTAAATAAGAATCCTCGTGGTAGTGCATGTCTTTAATCCCAGCACTTGGGAAGCAGAGTCAAGTGGATCTTTGTGAGTTTGAGGTTGAGACCAGCCTGATATACAGAGTAAGTTCTAGGACAGGCTCCAAAGCTGCAGAGAAACCCTATCTCAAAAAACAAATAAAGAAACAAAAAACAAAAGAAGAAAGAATCCTTGTTCATTCACTTCACAGACCACCTAGAATGGGTCCCACCCCCAACTTCATGCCTTCCACGGGAAAGGCGAACATGTCCAAGGACTTGGGGGCATTCTGTTTAGTTTGTCTTTTCTCGTAGTGCACACCAAAGGGCAGAGGGAACCAAGCCCCTGAACACTTGAGCTCTGTACCAAGAAAGGACAAGAAACAGGAAGAGTTGAACACTGCTCTTCCCTGTGTTGGCCTGCCTGTATGGACTCTGGGTGCCTCAGGTCTGTGGCCACTTTTCACATTAGATCAATTACATCAGAATCTCTAAAAGTAGAGAACAGAACTCAAGGCTTTAAAATAAACTCCCCAGTTGGATATAGAGAAGCATGCCTTTCATCCCAGCACTGGGAGGTAGAGGCGGGGAGCTCTGTGAGGTCAGAGGCCAGCCAGGGCTACACAGGGAGACCCTGTCTCAAATAAACAAACAGAAATAGCTGACTAAACAAGAGCTACAGCTGATAAGGGAAGGTCCACACTGCGTACAGACAGGCCATCGAGGTGGGGCGGGGGCCTTGCTTTACTAAGCTGAAGTCTTCAAGACACCAAGTACTGTGGCAATGTTGTCCCCGTGAGACATGATCAAACATGCACTGGTTTCACACTGCTGTCCTTGCCGGCTTCACAAAGGTCTAGCGATTCCAGCTGGTGGGTGTCTCTGGTGCTTCCTGTTTGCTTTAGAGACTTCCTCTAGCTGCAAGTTAACACAGCCTGGATTGGGAGCAGATTAGAGAAACCAGACTGGAGGCCAGAAGGTGGGTGGAGATGCAGTTACTTAAGGTTAGCTGCTGGGAGGGGGTGGGTTTAGGGCTGAGAACCAAGTGGCCAGGCCCAGAGCTCTAAGGAGGTGGTCTAGCCAGATACTTCAGCTATCTTTTACTCTGTGAAAAAAAAGGAAGACTTGAGCTGGAGAAGGCGCAGCCACCCCTGAAACTTGTTAGTATAAGAGAAGGATGCATTGGCCTGAGCAGGAGAGGCAATTGAGCTCAAAGGCTAAGGGGGCAGATATTAAAAGGAAGCCAAATGGAGCCAAGGATCGCTCCAGAGGCCTCAGGGAGCTGAGGTGATGACTGACCCATAGTCTCAAAAGCACAGGTTACTCTCGCAGGGAAACCACTGCTAAAGCACTGGAGCCCAAGACAACTCTCATGAGGACTGCCAGAAAGAAGAACAAGGAAACAGCAGCTACCTGGGGCCCCCTGTCCCTTCTTTCACCCGACCTCAGCATGACAGGTTCAGGCTCAGAGAGGGGCTCTGGCTCCAGCTTTGGTCAGCTGGTTAGTTCTGTGACCTTGGCCAAGTCACACAAGTGGTCATTGTCAGCTTTAGCTCCTTATCTACAAATGGTATTATTTAATGCTAATTGCATTGGGTTGCTGCAAAGGTTAAATAAACATAGGGTATACAACACAGAATTAAGAGGAACAGAAGGTTCCAAGTGGCATCTTATTAAACTACAGGCTAGCTACTTACTTAACTCTGAGTCCTTGGTTGTTAGAGCTTAAAGGGCCACATAGACCTAATTCTAACTATGTCAATTACAGAGAAGGAAGACGAGGTAAGGTGAGGTGACTTGCTCAGAGATGCACAGCAAGGTGATGGCTTGACAAACCTATGATTTGTAACTTGTAAGGCTAAGAGATGAAAGAAAAGTCAAGGTCACCAACGCAATCTACTAAGGATAACAAGGAGTCAATTTTCAATGTGTGATTTACACTAATTTATTTATCATCGATGTGTGTGCGTATGTGCCATTGCATATATGTAGAGGTCAGAGAACAATTCTGAGGAGTCAATTCTCTCCCTCCACCATGTGGACTCTGGGGACTGAACTTGGGCCAGCAGGTGTGGTAAAAACTGCTTTTACCTGTGGAGTCATCTCAACAGTCCTAAGTATGCTTCAGTAGAATAATGGCTTTTAGCAGGGAAACACTTTTGAAAATGAGTTAAAATTTTTAGCTAGCTGTGTACTTTAGATTTGTAAACTTAACTAAGTACACAAACTACTTTGTATATGAAAGTTACAAGCTAACAGACAAAATACTTATGATATAGAATTTTTGTAAAACGATAAAAAACTAAAGCTTAGAAATTAATTAGTGAATTGGGAGTGGTAGCATACACCTTTAATCCTAGCACTTGGAAAGCAGATTTCTGTGGATTTGAGCCCAGCCTCATGTATACAGTCAGTTCCAGGGCTACACAGTGAAGTCAAAAAATAAAAAATAAAACAAAATATATACGAAACCAATTACCTCTTCTATATGTAAACCATGTTTAGCTTTTCTCTAGTATGAAAAGATTCAGAACACGAATACAATAAAAAAAAACCATGTTGCCTAAATTGGAAAATGATCAAGAGAACAAAGACAGCCAAATGTTAATAAGAGATGGGATGAGCGTTCATATAAAAATAACTGTTCAATGTATGTTAGAGCTGTGTTTACTATCTAGACTTAGCTACGGGTCAGAGAACTGTGAAACTGTTTAGCTATTCCTGAAAGAAGCAGCCAGCATGTTTCTGCTGAGGAGAAAAAGGTTAGAGCAGTGTGATGCTCTGGAATCCCACCAGGCCAGGCTATCTGCAGAGGGAACAAAGTTCGGGGTCAGAGGAGGAGAACCGAATAAGGTGGTAGGACTCTGGCACTTCTGTACTCAGGGTCAGGGCTCATCTGCAGCAAATCACCCTACAGTCCAGGCGGAGTTCTGGGAAGGACTTTCATGGAAACCCATTAAGCAGCTGACTTAGGGGAGGAGATGGAGGAGCTTGCGTTACACAGATACATAGATGACTTGGAGTCATGGGAACGGCCTAGAAGTATGCTCAGAGTCAGCTGGGTTCTCTGCCACTGGGACAGACAGAAACCCTACCTGTGCAGGCCACCCAAGTCTCTTGGGATTGGTCTCAATGAATTACCCATTCTGGAAAAGACCACAGTGACACCTCATGGAATCCCTAAGAGTGCAGTCCAGGGTCCCAACTCTGGCAACTCCAGCAAAGAGTTTAACTCTGGAAGCATCATTAGATAACCAAACTGAACATTTTGCCAGGAGTAAGCCAGGAAAGAGCATGGTAAGTTCCCTAATCTCTTTCCCTCGGGTGCTGGGTAGAACTGAGAACAGATGCTAAGACAAGTCAGACTGCTGTCACCTCTTAGGAGGCAGACCCTCAGCTTCTAGGGTCCTATCCTAAAAAAAATATGAAATTCTCTGAGAACTGGAAAGATGGCTTAGTGGGTAAAGGTTCTTGAAATCAAGTCTGACAACCTAAATTCGAGTCCCCCGGAACCCACAAGGTAGAAGTGTCTAATGTGTCTAAGTGTCTATTTGTCTAACGACCTCCACATGTGCACACTTTTGTGCACATGCACACACACAGAGACACACAAAAAACATCTGATTAAAATATAGAAAAGAAAGAAAAGAACTCCCTTCCTGCCCAGCAAGCTGCTTTCTCAGCTCTCCACCGCAGGTGAGCTCCCCAGGCCAGAGGAAACACAGCCAGCACTAAATTCCAGGCAAAGATGGAAAGGTCCAGTGACGTCCCCTCTCCTTCCTGCATGCACAGGGAGGAAAAGGCATAATGTACGTAATGTCCAAGAAGGATTCCATGACTGATGGGTAACTAGAAAAGTCTCAGTCACTAGCCCTGTATGCCAAAAGACAGAGGGCTGCCTGGAGCTATACTTGGCAAGGTTCATCCTGTCTAGTGATTCAACATTCTTGAGAGAACTGGGGCCTGGCCCCCAAAGCAGCAGTCACTGTGGCAGATCCTCAGCCTCAAGCCAAAGTTCAACTAGAAATGTGGCCTTTTCTGCAGCACAAACCCATACACATGCTCAGCAGAGGGACCAGGAGTTGAGGCTACAGCTGAACAAAGGCTTGCTCCCCTTCTACTTCTTGTGCTAAGCGGCAGGATGTTAAAAAGGCAGCCAGCCCGCATCTGTGGTGCACCAGCTTTCTGGACAGCAGGTGGGAAGGATGGGAGATTCCCATTGGCCCACAACTCTCCCCCTGCTCTTGTTGTATGTAAATCTAGCTTGGTTTCGGGATTTGGAGCTTTTGATTATTTTTGTGTTTTCCACTTTGTGGGGACAGTTTCACCAGCCTGCCTCAACCTCCCAAAAACTGAGATCACAGATGTACACCACCATGCTGGTTTCCTGTGTGTGTTTAGCTGGTGCGGTTATAAACTTACTTAGGATGTTACTAACTGGAATCTCATCAGTGTTGAGCTTGTTTCCCTCTCCGTCTCAGGAGGGGCTCTACAGGGGCCAGGAGTGTGAGCCAGGACAGCTGCCACTCTGCTGTCCCCAGACCCAGCAGGACTGCAAGGACCTCTGCTAAAGTCAGGGTCATCAGCAGCACCTGTTCGCTCAGGCACTCACTCACACCAAGTGAGCTTCCCAAACCTTTCCTGTCTTCACAAACAACTGACAGAAGGAAACCAGCTACCATCACTGCCCTCTTTGTTTCGCTGCCCGTACTTCCCAGGCAGCCAGCAGAGGTGGTATCTACGGGAAGGCATGAGGGAATCAGACAGTAGTAAGCCAAATGTTTCCTGCCCAGACAACACGGGCACACTGTGGTCAGAAGCTGCCCAGCTAACAAGAACAAGGTCAAAGTTCTCACCATGAGATCTAAGGGACAATGGCTCTCGGAAGCCAGAAAACACTATTTCAGACAAACTCTTCTTTCTTAGTTTTTACTGAACAAAACATAATAGTGGTGTCAGCTGAAGAAGGGGTTCGAGCAGACAAAGTCCAATAAATTAACCACACTTCTGCTTCCACAGCCCCACATTCTACAAAGACGACTTACTGCAGAGGGTGGAGAACTTGGTAGCTTGAGTGCTGAGAATGAGAAGGTAAAGAGGACTCTTAGGCACTGTCGCAGATGAAAGGGACCATGTTACAAAACTCCCAAAGGCTGGACTGTAGTTTTCCTGTGTTTAAGCTCAAGCCTGGCACACCATAAGGGGTCATAAATATGGTGAAGTGAACATGTGATACAGGTCAGCCTGGTTAAGTTTGGCAAATAGATGGGGACAGCTGAGAGCTCACGCCCACAGCCATTTTCCAGATGACTTGGACCCCACCCCGAGAGCACTCTAGACCAGTTGAGACTTCTGACTGAACTCCTCAGGTCTATGCACAGTAGGATTAAGCCGGACAAATATCAAGTCCTGTGACCATCACTTAGGCTAGCCTTCTGCTGTGCCCTGAGCGCATCCCCGAGCCTATAAGAGAGAGACTGACACCTACATGCAGGGCTACTGGGAAGACGATGCATAAGAGAATGAGCCCCTAGAAACACTCAACAATGCAAGTGGGGCAGGGCTTGCCCCAGGAAACCTCCTGTGTAGCAAGTAGATCTTCAACCCCCGTGCCCAGACACCCTGGTCCTCATCCTCCAATGTCCCCCATTTGAAAGAGGCAGTCTTTCACTAGTTACCTGTATCAAGGGCTGCTTTCCTAGAAGACTTACGATGTACTGCAACAGTCCCAACTTTGAATTCTCTGAAGAGGGTACTGAGCCATTGGCTGAAGGAACCATCACCATCCAATAAATCTCCCCCACCAAAACCAATCACAACCCCTTTAAAAGCAACAACAAGAAAAGATGTGGAGAAGCCCACATCCAAGCTCTGAGTTTTTTTGTTGTTGTTTTTGTCTTTCCTGAGCATTGTTTTTAACCTTCATGCTTAAAGTTTATATTAAGATACTTTTAACAAATCCCGACTCTGCTTCAATAAGTTAAATAAAAAAATATATTAAAAATATGAAAGGTCCTATAACATGAAGCATCTCGAAGGCCTCATTCCCTTACGTCCATTTCAAAGTCTCTCAGGAAAGGGAAGGAGTGATTCAGCTGCCGGGGGAAGGGGCAAGAACAGGGCAGCTGATGACAAAACCAAAGCTGAGTTCCTTTAAAAAAAAAAAAAAAGGCTACAAATGTTAGAGGTTTGCAAATTGGCATTATTCATGACCACAGAGTCTGAGCAGCTCAGAGAGCAATAGATGACTAGGTGAGCAGCCAGAGTGAGGAGGCCACCCACAGCCTCCTCAAGCCTGGGATGCTTCTGACAGAGCCACCTGAAGGGACACTCAGACCTATGAATAGAGGCAAAGGGCTGGCGGAAGGCTCAAGTTACAGATTTTCAGAGGGTAACTGCAGCAAAGGATTTAAGCTCGTCAATGATTCAGGATCACATCTCCAAGGGCTATCTGCCTTGAGCCTGCCTAGAGCCACAAAGGCTACAACACAAGCCTTTCCAAAGGAGAGGTCTGTTTAGGAACGGCAGCAAAAGAGGCGTGACTAGACCACCTGGGATTTCATATGGACTTTCAGCCCAGAGTCCAGGAAGGTTTGGCTGGAGAACTCAGTGCCCAAAGAGAGAATGATTACACCCAGCACCTTGCCGCAAACTCCAGAGTAAATATCCAGTGTGACCACTGCTTAGCTCAGGTGGAGCATTAGGCAGATGGAGACTGAGAAGAGGTGAACAGAGGGCAGCAACCTGCTGTTAGGACCAAGTGCTGGGACTGGAGTGGATTCTCACCATATGCTACTTTGCTACCCTTATCCAGCTGTTAGACTGCACAGACTACCACCAGAAGGGACAGCCTGAACTCACTCTGTAACTCCAGATCAGGGCGCTAGACAGAAAATGTTTGCTAAACAGGCCCGGGCAGGAAATATACAAACAGCATCTTGTGCCAAAAAGTAAGGAAATGCTCAAAAAACAAAATCAGAAAACCTCACAATGACAGGGGTAGGTCAAAGGGAGCTGAAAGAGCAGCCTGTGGTCAAAGACGAAACAATGTGAGGAAGCAATGTAGATTACAAACCAAAGTATAAAATTAAGTATCTGTGAGCCAATACCAACAGATGAATAATTGAATAAATGAGAATAAGCAGGTCTCTTGCATCAGGGGATTTAATAATTCATATAGCTACTTCACCCTCCAAGAGGGGGACTTGACCTGCCACTCTTCAGTGTTGACTAGACATAATGACATTCTTCCGGAGAGAACAAATAAAGCAGGGGACAACTTTATAATGAAGAGCCCTCAGCCTGTGTCAGGCTGACACTGACGATGAACCACATTGATTATGTGTACCTTGATACAACGGGACACAAACAGCACTTTCTATTGGAATCGTCTCCCTAACCCAGACCACTCCTAACCCCAGTCTACTCAGGAGAGAAATGTCCAGCAACCCATAAAATATCTGACCGGTGACCTCAAAACCATCAAGGTCACTGAAGACAAGTGCAGTCCTGAAACTACCTATTTAGAGAAGTCTACAGAAGTGCAACATCCAAACGCAGCCCAGGCCCTTGCTACAGAAACAGGACAATCAGGTGCAATCCACAATGTGGATGGAGCATGGACGTTCATGTATTAACATTAATGTAACATGCTATAAACAGGGAAACAGGGTCTAAGTCTTGAGAGGAAACTATACTATCCTCAGAATTTTTCTAAGACTATCCTGAAAAATTCACTAATGGGGGAAAAAAGGGAGGAGACGGGGGCTCATCCTGAAATAAGATGAGGTTTGAGGCCTGCTATTATTACAGACTCACAGTTTTGAAGATGAGTTCATTGACAGGGAGCGGGGATAAGAGGAGCTAAGTGGGAGAAAGCACAGCCCACCAGCAGGCTGGAGCAGGGAGTTTAAAGGCCATGCCCTTAGAATGCTGATCGCAGGGCTGCCCTCACTACTGCTTTTGTTTGTTTGTTTGTTTCTTTTTTGGTGACAGGGAATAGAACCAGAGCCTCAAAAATGCAAGGTAAGTACTCAACTACTGAGCTATACCCCAGAACTGGTAGTGCTTAAGACCAATATCACACTGTGCAGACATGTAAAACAGCACCCACTGACCAGAGCAAAATTCAACCCCACTGACCCCTTGCTAAGTGCTGCCTGGGTGTGTAGTCTCAACACACACAACTGCGGAAAGTGTAGAACAGTCTGTCCTGCTACCAGATTTACTCACTCTGCAGAAGCAGCTGAGGCTGGGGTGTTGTGTAGCTAGCCAGAGCTACACCCATCTTCTACTAAAGCCTTCACAGGAAACAGAGATTTGAAGAAATTGGTTTGTACCCTACCTGATCTGCATTATCTGTCTGGTACCAGCTATTCTGCTTGCCTGTTTGCTCTGCTATCTGTGTATGAGCAGATGAAGATAGGGCTCAAGCTTGGAAATGAGCTGGGGCTAGGTTTGTCCAGCTTTACCTGGACAAGTTCTAAGTTTGGGTAGGGGAGAGTTAAGGAAGCAGGCAGGCAGGTAGGTACTTCAGGGCAGAGTTCCATGTCTGTGCTTTCCGTTAGCAGCTGCAGTGAGGGGCCTACCATGCTGGACATGATCTGTGGTCTGCGGTGCTCATCTATCTGAGATAGAAAGAGCAGGGAGCCAGCACTGATTGAGAGGGGAACTGGTACCTCCTCAGGCTAAAGGTATCCTTTAGAGAAGCTTCACAAAGAAAGGGACTTGCAAGTCAAGTCTCAAAAGAAAACAGGGAAAGCAGCTTCCAGGCAGGTGAGGTGGACACGAGTGTTTTAGGCAAAGGGAACAGTATACACATAGCCTCGAGAGAAGAGGCTATCCTGCATAGGGAGTATATTAACCATAATGAATGAACACAAACTCCTGCCCTGCCACTCAGAACATGGTTCCTCACTGGAACATGCGCCTCCCTCCAGTGGTGTGAGGATGAAACAGAATATGCTCAGAGTTCAGAAGAGTGCCTGGAACATGTCAGCAAAGCTCAGTAAGTTGAGATTTTAGCCAGGAATAGTGGCACATGTCTTTAATCCCAGCACTTGGAGGCAAGGACAGATGGATCTCTGAGTTCAAGGCCAGGCTGGTCTACAGAGTGAATTATAGAACAGCCAGGGCTACACAGAGAAATCCTGTCTCAAAAGACAAAACAGAAAAATAAGTTGACCTTTAACTAGTATCACTGCCTCTGTGTATTAGGAGATGCAGTACTTTGAAAAGCAATCAAACCTTTTTATATGCCATGCTCAATACAAAGAATGCCCTTAAAGATTATTTCAATGTTTTTTTTTTGTTGTTTTTTTTTGGGGGGGTTGTTTTGTTTTGTTTTGTTTGAGATAGGATCTTGCTACACAGCCCAGGCTGGTCTCAAACTCATGACTCTCCTTTTCAGCCTCCCAAGTGATAGACAGATGAAGAGACTCCTCACGCCTGCTAGGCAAGTGGTCTACAACTGAGCTGCAGAGCCTCAGCTCATGTTTTATATCACAGACAGGCTCTCACGAAGTTGTTTAGGCTAGTCTCCAACATGCTACGTAACCCAGGCAGGCCTTGAATTCAAGATCCTACTGCCTTAGTCTCCCAAACTGACAGGTTTACACTGGACTCTGTCAAAGTACTGAAAGCTTTATAACCTACATAATGGGACATCCTAGTCTATACACTCTGCCCACAGCAAATGGCTCTAACAAAGCCGCCCAACTCCGCCATGGTAGATCAGTAACACTGTGCTCACCTCCCAGGAAAGAAGCACTGGGCTCAATTTTTGTTTTAAAGGTACAATAGCAGGCGTGGTGGTGTACACCTTTAGTCCCAAAATTCAAGGCAGGGGCAGGCAGAGCTCTTCGAATTTGAGGCCAGTATGGTCTATGTGCTAAGTTCCAGGACAGTCAGAATCAAGTGGAAAGACTCTGCCTCAAAACTAAGTAAATGCAGTGACTCTGAATGGTATAATCATGGTGACTGCCTTAGCAGTTTCTTCTGTTTGTTTTTGTCTGTTTTTCTTTTTTGTGTCAGGGTCTTACTATGGCCCAGGCTCCCCTGAACTCATTGAGATCCTCCTGCCTCTGCCTCCCAGGTGCTGGGATTAAAGCCATGAGCTGCCATGCCCAGCACTCTTTCTGTAAAAAGAACTATAACCCACATCAATTCTGCTCAGTAACTATGAGATGAGGGAGCATGTGACATCATCCAAATACCAGGCATCACAACATATATTTTACACTAAAACTGAGTAAGACTTCTAGAGATGAATTGTAATAAGCCTTCAAAACCCCACCTGCCCACCAGAGGCCACTCTGTAAGGATCTGTTCTGTCCTTGGCACTGAACTTTACGTTTTTTCTAACTCTGCAAGAGATCTGGCATTCCTATTTTATGAAAGAAACAGGTTCAGAGAGCCCAAGTCACCCAACTGGCAAGCAAGGGACTGAGGATGGGAACTCAAGTCTCTGAGTCTGAGCCTCTACTCTCTTCTACCTACACTGCCCCCCTGACTGCTGAGCAATCTGTAACCCAGGCTGGCCTCCAACTTCCTATGTAGCCCAGGATGACTTCGATCCTCTGGCCTCCATCTCCCAAAAGTTGGAATCACAAATGTGTCTACAAGCCTGGTTTACACAGTGCAGAGATGGGTCTCATGCATGCTAAGCAAGCGCTCACCCACTGAGCTATATCCTCAGCCCATTAAGAAGGCTCTTTCTGGGCTGGTGAGATGACTTAGCAAGTAGAGGTGGTTACCACCAAGTCTGAAGACCTGAGTTTGATCCCAGGACCCACAGGGTAGAAGTAGAGAATTGGTTCCCATAAGTTTTCCTCTCACTTCTTCGTGTGCACAGTGGCATATGTGTGCACATACACAGACAGAAAACAGATTGAGTACATCTAGGTTCCTTAAAGGAATCCTTGCTTGGTGGAGGCCAGTTTGAATTTGTGAGTTTGAAGCTGGGCACAGTGGTGGACATCTTTAATCCTAGCACTTGGGAGGCAGAGACAAGTGGATCTCTGTGAGTTCAAGACTAGCTTGGTCTACAAAAGCAGTTCCAGGCTGTTCAGGACTACATGTTGCGACCCTGTGTCAAAATCAGCAGGCAATATCAAAGGGGAATCAGAAGGCACAACCCTTCAACCCTGCCCAGCGGGACCCTTCAGTTTGTCACTTTCACTTTCATTTTCTAGTCATTTTGAGTTAAGTTCTGGAGAAATTAATGACACATAGACATTAGCAAACTCTTGGACTCTGAAGAGTACAGGCTTGAGACTCTTTACCGTCACAGCCTCCTCAGCAAAGGGGGGAGTAAAAGAGGGTGGAATGTTGGGAAAGAGAGGGAAGTCAAAAAGAAAGGCCATGGTGAGGAGGCCAAGAGCCTCGACTCAAGCCCCTGTTCACTGTTTCTGCAAGTCCATTCATTTAACAAGCACTCTAAGCTCGAAGCAGAGCCTGTTTTAGAAAAGATAAGGTTACATTCGAACCCAAGCTCCAAACTCTGGCTCTGACCACTTCTAACTGTATGGCCCCGGGGAAGAACTGTCAATAAGGTGGGGACACAAATACCCCCCCTTCAGGACACTTGTGAGGAATATGCTATGGGAAGAACTCTGGGACTTTATATCTTATAAATAAGATACACACTTACACTCCTCCTAGAGTGAACAGACAGAAAGGTCAACTAGGTGTGAGGAGCGAGAGGTGAGTCAAAGAGGAGATTTTGAGAGGAGGCCCTCCTCTCCCAGCAGAGCAGTGACAGACTTCAGCTGGGCCTCTCCAAAGTCTGAAAGCCAAAAGCGGCTGCGGAACCACACAAAACTCTAGTGCCTCCTGTCTCTCTAAGATTTTCTCCTCAAAAGCAAGGTTCAGAGTCAGAGGTGGGAGAGGATGTCCAGACAAAAGCCAGAAATGCCCATGAGAAGGCTCGCCTGCCTCAGTCAGGGCCCCAGGAATCCCAATCCACCCCTGAGCAGGGAAGTCTAGCAGAAATCAATCCCTGGGAGCAGTCAGGGTTCACTGGTTCTCCCTGAGAAGCTCATGCTGAACAGACCAGAGAATCTAGGCTGGCTGAGGGAGCACCAACGAGCCCACACAGAAAGAGAGTGTCTCATTTAGCTGTTGACCCTAATAAGGAAGGGGTCTCTTTATTGTCCAAGAAGTAGTAAAATAAATACACCACAGAATTAGCTTAAAATGTTGTTCTAACTGGACACCGGCAACTGTCCAGAAGTAGGTCAGAAAGAGCTCAAAGCAAAATTTTCAGCTCTCGTGTGATAAGTAGTGTTTTAAGGTGGTCAGGAATGCCCGAGAACTGAACGGCTTTCCCACTCTTCCTTCACAGCAGACAGCAAGGGTCAGTTGTGACCTCGGACTCAGGCTACTCCTCAGAAAGGTAGTCTCTGGCCTGTACTTTGGCCACTTAACAAAAGAAGTTTCCAACTTGGTCAGAAACAGCAGCCACTTCACGCACTTAAGTCCCAAGGAAAACACAAGGATCCTGCGTCAATTCAGTTGGGGGAACTGGCACTTTATGACACGGACAGCAATTCCTTTAGCTACAAAAACTAGAGTTGTCACTGTGATCTGGACAAACTGTTCTGTGGTAAAGCCAAGCCAAGAAGAGACTCTGGTGAGGCCTGGACCTGTTGCTCAGGTGGAGAGCGTTGTATGATTGGGGACCGAGATGAGAAGGTCCCTCAATTCCACACAGCTCCTATTTGGTCTTATTCTCCTCCCTCTAAGGAAACCACTCAGAGGCTCTGGAAGGACAGGGCTGAGCCTGGAGCAGGGGGAAGGAGGAGGGGAGAGAGAAGATAATGAATGGGCAGAGCCTCCCTGATCTGTCGCTAGGATTCAGCAAAGCTCAGCTAAATTCTTCAGAGGCAGAAGGACAGACACACACTGAGAAGACAGCCAGGGCTGGGGGTCTGACAGCCAGGGTTGGGGGTCTGACGAGCGGCACAAGGAGGGAGACGGCTGCCGACTCCCTGTCAGTGACCCAGAATTCAAACTCTGCTGAGTCCTGGTAGATTCGAGAGGAAGTAAGGAACCGTAAGGGCGCAAACACACTTCTGTGAGTGTGGAACATTCTCATCCAGGCACCCACCATCCCCGAACACCCTAAAGGACATCTAGATAAGAATTCCTTCAGGGCTGCAGGGGGCAACAGGGTATTTTTGAGGGGGAAGTGGGAATTTTTGGGGGGGAAACACAGGAAAGGAAAACCAGGAGAGACAGCACTCCCCGCCACCTGTAAAAGGGAAGGGAGACAGGTTCCTTCACACCTGGCAAAGACTCTTTTGATTTTGAAAGCAAGGGGGTGGGGAGCGGAACTTAGGGTCCCTCTCTCCCACAACTGGACTGGACAGGCCAGAGGAGAGTCTTAAAGGACTCCTGAAGGCTCCCGAGGGGCAGGTAAGCGAAGGAAAGAGGCGCTCCCCCTTTGGCCCGACGCCCTATGGAGCCCCTGAGAGGGGGCTACGGGTCGGGGGAGGGGTCAGTGTCCCCCTAAGCTAAGGTTGAGCAGGAAGAAAGGGTACCCCAGGGAGGCTTCCACGCAGACGAGAGACTGGCCCTGGGACAGGCACACTCACCGCGGCTCCGGAGCGGCAGCGTTACTTGGGCCGGGGCTCCTACAGACTCCGCTCCTCTCCCTCCCGGCGGTGTCCCAGGCTCCGGCCTCCACTTCCGCCTTTCAGCCGCTCCGGATCCGGATCTCCAGCTCTGCCCCGCCTCTCTATAGTCCCAAGTGACTGACAGAAAGAACAGACCAATGGGAGGCACTCTGATCCTACCCGCAATCAACGCGGGAAAGGAGGGCGAGTGCGCGCGAGGGATGGCGGGACTTGTAGTTCTAAGCACAGGGAGGAGCCGGGGGCTGCTTGGCACTTGGGTGTAGGGTGGAACCCACTGCTGGTGGGGCGGAGCTGGTCCAGGCCTGCTTATCGCGTCACTGCCAGTTCCAGGTGCCGCGAGGGAAGGCGTATGGTAGAACTTTGCTAGAGGCCGAGAGGTCTGTGCTTGCAGAATTGAGAAAGGAGAAATATGATGCTCATGAGGCCGCGTAGACGGTATTCTCTCTTAGAGAAGTCCCTGTCCACACTTTGCGGCCAAGACAGGTCCAGGAGGCTGATTGCTGAGGACATGCTATTATATGAAAGGCGATGGAGAGGAAGGTAGAGAGGCTGGCAGATCTGTGTAAGTAACAGCTAGCGCTGTTACATAGTAAGACCCTGGGTAAAAAAAGGAAGGAGGGAGAGAGGGAGGGTAGGGAGAGAAAAGAAAGGCGGGGGGTTGGGGAGAAAGGTGCAGCTCTGTAGAAATGGCTCCTTGGGGTCAACGAAATGGCTTGCTGGGTAAAGGTGCTTGCCGCCGCCGAGCCTGACAGACTTCCATCCCTAGGACCTACGTAGTGTAAAGAGATAACAGACTCCCCCAAGTTGTTCTTGACATGCACATGTATGTCATGGCATGTAAGAACCTACCTCCTCTCCCCTCAAATAAGTGAAGGAATGTAACTTTTAAAAAGGAAGGCCTCTTGTAGAGTCTAGGTGGGATGAAAAGGAGAAGTCCTGCTGCCTGCCATGGTCTTGGTCTCCCTCACTCCCTTCCTTCCTTTCACATAGGCTCTCACTGTGTGGCCCTGATTGGCCTGGAACTTGCTATGCAGACTGGGCTGTCTTTAACTCCCAGAGATCCTCCTGCCTCTACTTCTGGAGTGCCGAGGTTGACGGTGTGTGTGGCACCATGACAGACTAAGCTTTCTTTATTAGGCTCAGATCCCAAACACACCAGGGCAGCCTCCACCCCAGATCTGAATTAACTCTCCTCCAACAACAACCTCTGCCTGGTTTCTCTCTACTCATCACTGTAGACAAAAGCCACCCCCCTCCTAATATGGGTCAGTTCTATTTCTGTTTCTCCTAATTTCTTCTATATGAATTAGGACCACTTTTGCTTCTGCTCAACCCCAACCTCCAACACGGGCCAGTATCTCCTCTCTCTGCATCTCTCTCCCAGGGACGCTATTCAAAACTTATATGAAATCAAAGCCCACCCCAGAGAACGTGTGGCCACTGTGCTAGGGCATGAGTCATACCCTGAACACTTGAGTTGAGGAATAAACCTGTCTGGAACAACCTGCCACAATGCTGTGCCCACATCTAATTTCATCTTGTCATAAGGTGGCAGTTTCTTTCAACACATATATCATAGGACATGCACAGATCTTCAAAGAAATGACATAAGCTGAGAAGTGACATTCTTAGCAGGTTCTTGACTGGTGACAAGCTCTTCCCTCCAGCTACATGCCCACTGTAACACACCATACCTAGCTCAACACCAAATACCTGGGAAGAAGAGTTCCTTATTCAGAAGGGCGGGGCAACTCCTGGGGCTATCTTTCCAAGTCTAGAGATTAGCCTGGTCTCTCCCGCAGACTGTGTATTTGTGGTTGTAGCTGGGTGGTGGGGAGGAAGGAGTGTAACAGGTCCTTAGTGACTCATTAAGGTCTCTCCCTTATCCCAGGAGTCCCTGGTGGCGTGAATACGGCGCCAAGTGGATTGACTGGCGCCTTTGCCCTTACTAGAGACAGCAACGGGGCCCTGGAGTACAGTGGGGTGTGTCTGCTTGTGTTGGCTCTTTCAGAGCCCTGGGGCTCTCAGATCAACCCCCAGAAACAACCAGAGTCAAGGTCTAAAAAAATAAAAAAATTTATTTCCTATCCAAAAGTGAGCTTGGGGTGCTGAGTGGGAAAGGAAAGCTGGAAGCCAGAGCAGTTGAGACCCTGTTGGAAGGGAGCGGGGACAGATTTGGCTGGGGTTTGGAGGTGGGAACAGCAAAAGGGTGATGTTGGGAACGCTTTGAAGTGCTGGCAGCAGAAGAGACCACCTTGCATGACAGCCTGCAGAGAGACAGAAACAGATGTTGATAGGCTCAAGTTCAAGAGTAGAAACAGACATTATTAGGACCCCTTTGGAGCCCACTCTAAGGTAGGGATTACAAACTGGATAACACAGGGACCTAAAAAGTAAGGGAAGCGAATTTTGGGCCTCGGAAATGATGAGCAAACAGGAGGCTGTGAAGAAATGAGGACTATTTCTCAGCCACCCAAGACCAGGTTATTGCTGACTTTGCCAGATGAATGTGGGCCCTTGCTAGTCAGACAGCTTTGTTTTTCTTGGGAAGTTAGAATACTGAATATTTTCTGACTCTTATCTGGAGTCTGATGTTGATAACCAATTCATATTTTGAATAAAAAAAAATGTCCTGAGAGTCAGAGACACGTCTGGTGCCATCGGTTTGCTTTCTTTGTGTGCTGTGGGGTAAAGTGAGTCCCTCTAGTTTGGTGCTAATAGGAGACCTAAGATGTGGGTTTCTCAAATAACAGCTGGAATCTCAAACTTACTCCTTTCAAGGTGACATTGTTCTTAGGGTCTTGGGCAAGGGACCCAGAATCTAGGACAGAGGAACTCTATATACCATCTAGCCCTCTCGCCATAACCCCCCGCCTCTCCCCACTGCGTGGTCCAGCCACAGCCTTCATTCACAGGCTAGATCCTTACTCTTGACCATTCTTCTGTTCCCAGTCTATACCTGCCTCCAAGTCTTGGGAAGAAAGTAGGACATCTCATCTGCCCAGGCCAGCAGGGCACCACGGTCCATTTCATGCCTGCTGGATTCCATGGCCTCAGGTGGTGGCTCCCCTCACGGAAGAGGAGGATGGGGGATGGTTTAGAAAATGGAACAGGGTTAGATGTGGCCACTCTTTGTTAAAAAGTCCAGAGAATTCAGAGCCAACCAGACCAGCTGGTAGCTGCTGACCCCAAGGCAAGAGGCCCAGGAGCCCAGCTCCTCCCTGGATGGCAGGTTCGTAACACCCACCCCAGACAGGCCTGGGCCCAAGGCCAGGGTCAGTGGAATGTGTCTGATCCAGACTGAAAGCTGTGACTCCTGAGGCTTGGGGTCAGGGGAGATGCCTCCGATACTGGAGAGGGTCCGAGAGGTTCAGGTTCTGAGGGATAGGGTGCCATTGTGGAAGATCTCAGCTCCGAGGGGGTGACCCCTATCTCCACGGTCCCCACACTCGCTGGACAGTGAACCACAGCGAGTGTAGTATCCTGGAGACCCGGTGGCGGTCCAGACACGTGAGGAGAGATGCATGGTGGCCTCTGGTGGGGGCAAGGAAGGTCTGGGGGCCACGCTGGGTCAGATGGGTGACTTGGGGGACCCAGCCTGGCCTGTAGGAGCCCAAGCACTTGTCGCAGCTCTCTGCTCAGCTGAGACACTTCCTGATTGAGGCGGGAGATCTGTTGGGAACACAGCAAAGTGTCTCAAGGATGCCATAGCAATAACCGGGCTCAGTTCCCACCCCTACAGTAGAGTTTAGAAAATTCCGTCACCACTGTCTGCCTGCAGCCACATGGGAAGAAAGCAGGGGCTACAACAGCCAACAGGTAAAGTGCCCCAGTTTTGATTTTGCGGCAGCAAACACTGCTGTCCCTTCTCCTTCTCTTTCCATTTTATTTATTTTTGTTTGTTTGTCTTTTGGTTTTTCTAGACAGGGTTTCTCTGTGTCAGCTGCCTGGCTGTCCTGGAACTAGCTCTGTAGACCAGACTGGCCTTGAACTCAGAGACCCACCTGCCTCTGCCACCCAAGTGCTGGGATTAAAGGCACCACGGCCCAGCTATTTAATTTTGTGTAAGTGTGTATGCGGATGTCCCTCTAGGCCAGAGGTCATTATTGGGTAGCATCCTCTTATCGCTCTCTCTATTTTTGTTGTTGTTTTGTTTTTTGGAGACAGTCTCTCATTGAATCCACAGCTCACCAGTCAGCTAGACCGACTCCGCCTACACCCGTCCCCAGCACTAGTGTTACAGGTATGCACCACCATGCCTGCCTTTTGTGTGCACGAGATATCAGAACTCAAGACCTTTACCAGTTCAGCCATCTTCCTGAGACTGGCTCAGATAGCTCAGGCTTGCCTCAAACTTGCCATGTAACCAAGGATAGTCCTGAACTCATGATCTGCCTTGCCACTATCTCCCAAGTTCTAGGGTTACAGGCACAAGCCGCTACACTTGATTCTCTATCCCTTTTATAAAATCTGAAAAATACACTCAGCCATAGCCTTGTTCTTAGCCCATCACACAAGCTCGAGTCTCTTCATGAGTGTTTTTCAAACTTTAGTAAGTGCAGAATCCGTTGAGAAACTTGTCAAAAATGCAGAGTTCTCGGCCCCACCCTATACATTCCAAACCAGGTAAGGCCCTAAGAACCTGTATTTCATTTATTTGTTTGCTTGTTTTTCAAGACAGGGTTTCTCTGTAGCTTTAGCACTTATCCTGGAACTTGCTCTTGTAGATCAGGCTGGCCTTGAACTCACAGGGATCCGCCTGCCTCTGCCACCCGGGTGCTGGGATTAAAGGAGTGCACCACCACTGCCCAGGAGAACTTGTATTTTAAAGGGTAGTTCTGATTCATATTCATGGGAATCACTGGCCTACAGCAGAGGGCAGCCTGAGACAGCGAGCAGAAGCAGGGCTAGCCGTTAACCTTGAATTGTAGATAGCTCTAGGCCCTGCTGAGTCCTGGTGCCACAGCTCTGGCTGCCTGCTGTTTATCAGTATGGAGGGAAGGTGACTCCCAGGGGCTGGGCTCAGTGGTAGCTACGTGGCAACAGTACTGAGATCCCTTGGGAAATAAGTAGAGGCAGTACCCAGGCTAGGCATACAGAATCTGGGTGCTTCCTGGCCAAGATTCACCCATATGGGCATAGGTCTTCTAAGCCTCTCAGCTCCCCTAGCCACTGACCCTTCCTCAAAACACACACACATCCCACAACACAAGGACTGGATAAAGATAAAAACAGAAAGGGCTTGAACCTTGACCATCAGACTCAGTGCTTGGTTGGATGGTCCCAGGCTGTAAACAGAGACTCAGTTGTGGGAGGAGGAGGAGGTGTTAGTGAATACCCGAGATGCAGAGGGACTGGACCAGATATTTGTACACTCTTGTCTCGCCCTTACGTTTCTGGAAAGGACATATTATTTTTCTATTTATCTGTTTGTTTGTGTGTTTTTGTTTTCCTGGGTTTTTTTTGTTTTGCTTTGTTTTTGAGACAGGATTTTCCTGTGTAGCCCTGGCTGTCCTGCAACCCACTCTGTAGTCCAGGCTTGGCTTCTGCCTCCTCCCGAGTACTGGGATTAAATGTGCCACCCCCCACCCCACCCCCAGCAACATAGTACTTTTCTAACTTTTAGGTGAGGAAATAAGCCCACTATGGCTGTGGAACTTGCCCAGGGTCATTTAGCCAGTGTGACTGACAGAACACAAAACTCTGGCTAACTCCAGAACAGGACATGCTCCTCTCAGACCCCAAGACAATATTCTCTGGGCTTGGCAGGGAAGAGCCAGCCCAAACCCACCTCCTGGTTCAGCCGGCAGACCTTTTCCTTCACCTCCTCTGCTGCCTCGGTGGCCAGTTCCCCGCTAGGCCTGGGGCCTGCAGGCGGAATGGGGTAAAGAGATGCAGATGGGTTCACAGAACCTGAAGACCCAAGTCTCCCCACTCTTCTCTGTTGCCTGACAGCAGGGAGCAAGGAACAGAACACTCTGGCGACAGAGAGATGGGGAAACCAACCCGAGAATCTGATTTTTGAGACCCAGCCTCGGCTCTTCCTTCATGCCCCCACCCCCCAGGGCTTCTGGGCATCCAAACACTGCACAGTGTCTCTTCTGGGTAAGCCTTCATATCTTGGAACACCACCTTACCAAAGTGCCATGCTCACTTTTTTTTTTTTTTTTTGCGGGGGGGGGGGCGTTCAAGACAGGGTTTCTCTGTAGCTTTAGAGCCTGTCCTGGAACTCACTCTGTAGACCAGGCTGGCCTCGAACTCACAGGGATCTGCCTTTCTCAGCCACCTGAGTGCTGGGATTAAAGGCGAGCGCCACCAATGCCCAGCTTTGCCTTTTCTTTTTAGTTTTATTTATTTATTTATTTATTTATTTATTTATTTATTTATTTATTTGTTTATAGTTGTGTGTATGTGTGCCTGTGCCACAGTGCTCGTATGGAAATCGGAGGACAACTTTTGGAAGTCGGTCCCCTCCTTCCACCATATAGGCACCATATAGGCACTAGGGATGAAACTCAGTTCGCCAAGCTTCACCTTTACCATTGAACTACGTCACTGGCCCCTTACAGTCCATTTAAGAAATAACCAAAGTGTCCCCTCCATTCCTACCACAAAGTCTTGTTCTTTCTCAGTGTGCTAGAACGTAGCACATAATTATAATTCTGGATTTGTTATCTGTGTACATGGGTGTTGCCCCCCCCATGCTAAAATGTTGGCAGGATCTGGTTTGCCTGTATTCCTAGGATGGCATCTAACATATGTGACATGGGTGGTTGGGTAGATGGACAGATAAGAATAACTGTGAATTGAAGTCACTGCGGTTCCTTACCTGAAGAGGGAGCCTGTGAGTGAGTTCTGGTGGGTTCTTGTCTCTTGCTGAACCGGAATGAAGGGGCCTCGGCCGTTTTACTGGGGTCCTCAATGCCATCCACGATCCTGGGGGTAGAGCAGTGCTCATCAGCACCATGGGGAGGGTGCAGGGCCCGAACAGAGCAGGCAGAAGGTGAATGAAGGTAGCAGAGCCAGAAAACCGGGGAAGAACAGTGGTCAAAGCGGAATGGGATTGCAAGCTGTGGTTGGAAAGGCAGGGTCGGCAAATGGGGCAGAGACAGTAAGGAGCACTGGTTGGAACGCTGGGAATGGAGCCCAAAGAAGGTTCTGGAAGCCAGCAGGGATATGAGAAAGGCAAGGAAGGCTGGCATCTCACCGGGGACTGAGGTCCGGAGGTCCAAATGTTCCCAGTGGGGGAATGAGGAGCTGGGGGGGCTTCCAGGCAGCAGAGCCCCTGGGGGGGCTGTGCAGGGAGGGACTTTGGCCCCGGCCAGCCAGGGCAGGGGAAGGAGACGGGGAAAGGGAAGGAGAGGAGACAAGGGCTGAGAATGGGGGCAGCTCCTCGCCCAAAAGGCTGACCAAGGACCCCCGAGGTCGTGCTGGACTGAGGTTGGGCAGCAGGAGGGGCCGACGGGGCTTGGGACCAGCCCCAGGCTCCATGCCACCCTCGGTTTCTGTGATGGAGGGCAGAGTCTTGTCTGAGGAGGAACCAAGAGCGTCGGAGCGTGGCTGTGGGACGAGAGAGCCCCAGTTGTTACTGGGTGGTGGACAATAGGACCCTTCATTGGGGTGCAACCCTCTGCGCCATGCACTGCTCCCCATCCTCTTCCTTCTCCCTGTGGCAGAGGAGCTAAGGGAAGCTGCCCTCCTCCCGACATCTCCCAATCCAGGAGTGAGTATTACCTGGGAGAGACGGGGAGAGCGCGAGAAGCGGCTGAGGCCCTGTGGGGACAGAGTGGGGTTAAGCTGACTCCTACCTCTTCACTCCCCTGGACAGCCCCTCCTGCCTGACAGGGTAAAGGGACTGTGTACATGGGGCCTTTTCACGGAATTGAGCCAGACACCACCAACTATAACTCAGAGGAAATTCAGAGAGACAAAGTGAACCCCAAAGTAGCAAAAGACAAAGGTTTAAGGGTATAGACACATCAGTCTAAAACAAAGTGGGAAACGATGGGACAGCAGTGGAGGAGAGGAACCTCAGTGTGCGGGGGGTGGGGTGGGGGGGGTTGGGGGGGTGCCACCAGTTCACAGAGGGACTTCAAAAAGCTAGATTGGGGCTGAGAAGTTCTCAGCAATAGAAGGTCTTAAGAGATTGTCAAGGGTCTGGGTGAGGCCCAATGGGGGATTGGGTTGGAAGATGCTAAGAGTATATGAAGCATTAGAAGAAGGTGGTTGGAGTTAGAGGTGGTGTTTTAGGGAGGCTCTCTGGGGCTGGAGGGGGTCTATTTTGAAGGAAGGTCCCTTGGTGGGGGGTAGCAGTCATACAGTGTCTACATACATTGTTTTCAGAGCCTTGGCGCAGGTTGAAGGTTAGGTCTCGGGGTAGACCAGCCCGGAAGGCAGCCCCATATTCTGGATATAGTCGCAGGACCTCAGCCAGCCCTCGGCTGCTCAGCTGCTGCAGGCCACAGTAAGTCAGTGCTTTCACATCGGCGCTGGTCTTCAGCACGCAGCTGGGGCCTGCCCCTGGCCAAGGCTCCTGCCCCAACTCAGGGATGTCTGCCCCAATCAAGTCCCCCTTCCCTATGGGGAGAGGAAGGGGACAGTCAACTGGGATGAAGGGAACACAGGATATCGGCGGGAAGTGGTCCAGATGGTTGGGAGATGGTCGGTATACTTAGGGATCGTTGAAGGCGAGTCAGTAAAGTGCATTGGAGAGAAGGAATAGGGGGCTTAGAAAAGGTCATTGGCGGATGACTGGTGAAGCTGGGCCACAGCTACTGGGAGATGTCAATAGCGCTGGAGAAACAGCCTATAGAACTGGAGGATCAATAAAGACTGACCAGAAGGGTCAGTTAAAGGGTCAGTGAATTCTAGAGTCACTGGGGAAAGAACGAGGGAATTGGAAGATGAGGCAAAGGAATAGGATGAATTGACTGAATGGCAGTCATCGATGAAGGGCCAGTGGGTTAAGGGGTGGCCAGATAGGGGAAAAGTAGGGGAATGACCAAAGGGGAACTGTAATAGGGTGAAAAGATCAAGGAAGAATACTCCTCGATAGGCATCCGAGGCACTTGCTAGGGGTCTCCCAATCCCTGGGCCCAGGCTATTCCCAAGTCCTCTGGGGGAAGGTCTTAGGATGGGCAGTGTGTGGTGGTGGGGTTCTCACCAAGGATGGCCAGCACCATGTTGTCGCGGAGCACCTCAAGCGAGCCAGAGCAGACATAGTAGTGAGCCTGGAGGGCGTCCCCGCGGCGTAACAGATACTCCCCAGGAGCACAAAACGAGGCCTTGATGTGCAGGGAGAGGGCCCGAAGACAACCCCTGCTAGCTGCTCCAAACAACGGCAGCTGCAGGATCTCCCGATTCAGGTGCATAGCAATGTCAGCCCGCAGCTCGTCTGGGAAGTCACGCAGTAACTGCATAAGAGGCAGAGGTCATTCTGGCCATCCCCCTGCAGTCACTTACTCGGATCTACAAATGAGGTGGGCTGTTCCCAAGGCAAGAGGGCCAACTTGCTCTCTCTTGGAAATTGCCCACTAGACCTTCAGGAAGACTTGTCTAGTCTAAACCTTCTTCGCCGTCTTGATCACCAAATCTAACTTCTGGGCGAGACCAAGTCTTCTCTCTCTCTGGGTACTGCACATGGCTACACCGAGTACCCCTAGATTCTGGTTGCTCGATTCTGTATAGTCGAGAGTTGTCCTTGGGCGGGGGGGGGACTCTGACTGGGAATTTGGAAAGTAGCAATCATCTTTGCTTCTATGTTCCTGGGGACTTTGGACCCTCTATTTCCCATCTCTGGGCCTCAGTATCCCTAACTGTAAAATTCAGGCTTATGCTAGGTCTTAAATTTTACCTGTTCTCTCTACATTTCCCTCCTAAAGTCATGGAGCCCCTCAGCAATTCTGTCTTGCTGACATCTTCCTCAATGTCCCACCTGCCCCCACCCCCCAGTTTTTCCCCTTCGCTTTTTTCTCATTACTTCTCCAGGCTCCTTGCTTAGCCCATCCTCTCGACTCACTTCCTGCTTCTACATTCTCCCACATCATGGCTACCAGCCCCTGTCTTCCCCACTGCCTGGAAGCCCTAACGTTGGGTTCCCACGTGTGTTTACAACTACTTGATGAACAAGCTCCACCTGAGTTTCCTACAGACCCTGCATATGGCTGATGGCTCAGACCTGGACTCTCCCCTTCATCCATAATCTCAGACTTCTTCCTGGGGTACCCTCACCTCATCCCTTGACCCCAAGCCAGATCTGGGCATCCCTGTGAGCTGCTCTCTTGTAACCAATTGGAAATTGCCTGCTCTTGGGGATCATTTCCAGTCCAAAGACTCCCATCCACTTCCTCCTCCACCTTCTGCCACACACCATCCTGGACGGCTGACAGTAAAAACTGCAAACTCAAGGCTACCCACTCTCTGGGGCTGCAGCTGCTCCAGCCCTAACTCTGGTGCTGGCTCCTCCCAGTACAACCTCCCCTTTTCCGAGGCTCACTCAACTATATTCAGACCCTTGAACCCATTCGCTCAGCTTTACCCGCACACACAAACCTAGGTTCCTATGGCCCTTTTTTGCCTGGAATGGCCTTCTCTGGGCAAACTGATTCTCTTGACCAAAAGGTACCACTTTGTCTCCCATCTTCCTTGTCTCCTCTGGGCTCAGATGCAATGAGGGCCCTGCTGCAGGAATAGGGTTCCACCCACTCCATGCGTCTCTGTACCTGTCTCCCTCTCACCTTTCTTGGGGTCTCTTTGAGGGCAGAAACGGTGGTGTGTCATCACCTCTAGCTGCCCCCATCCTCTTCTGTGTTCAGACACAGAGAATGAATGGAAAATGGTGGCTTGGCCCACCACAGGGCTGGGGGGAAACTGTGATGCCTACCATGATGGAGAAACAGGGGCCCAGAGAAGGCAAGGTGTCCACCCAAGTCCACACTCAATCATTATACTTCCTTTCAACCTCCATGTTTAAGCACTGAAGGAAGGGTTTTGGATTTGGCTGGGTGCATGTCCTTGCTAAGAGCCCTATACTTCCCTACACCTTGGTTGCCTCTGTACCAACCGTAAAGAGACAGTAGCCCTTCCCCACTGCACTGCCAAGTGGCCAGAGCCCCGGCTCAGCACTACCTCGTTGGCATCAATGCCGCTGTTGACAGCCCATGTAGTCTGGAAGTACTCCAGCATGCGCTGCTTGAGTGGACGGGGCAGGCGGTGCACTCTGATGAAGTCTTTGAGGTCCTTCATGCGGCTATGGTAGAGCGAGCGTCGGGAGTACATGCGCTGGATGATGGCGGTGACATTCCCAAACACTACTGCGTGCATCAGCGCTGCAGAGGTGGCAACCCACAGTGCATCAGGGGCGATCACCCCTCCCTTGGCTCCCTGTGCTCCCTGGATCACCCTGCCTTTGGATGGGTCTCAGGTTCTGGGGAGGCACAGGAGAGCTAGCAGATTCCTGTGAGCACATCATCTAGTAATCAGAGACAGGGAACGTAGGTGGCAACCCACAGATGGAGCAACCTGTATTCCTCTCTCATCACCTCCTTAGGTCATGACTTTGGGGGTCTCCCCTCTTGAAAGAGGTCACACCTGTTTATGGGCACAGTCACGTGCAATGGAGAAAGGACTATGAACGAACACGTAGGCACCTTGTTTTCTCCAAGCCTCAGTTTCCCTGTGCACAAGCCTGAATTTCCAGGGCTCCCTGGGAGTAGCGGGTCTGGCCTCACCGCCTATGAGCATCGTGCAGATGGAGAAGATCTTCTCGGCATCAGTGTTAGCACACACGTTGCCAAAGCCCACACTGGTGAGGCTGCTCAGCGTGAAGTAAAGCGCCGCGATGTAGGCGCTGCGCCTAGACGGTCCACCTGCCGAGCCGTTGACATAGGGCTCCTCCAACCGCTTGCCCAGCTCATGCAGCCAACCTGGGATATGGAAGGACGGAGGGAATTAGGGCTAGCTAGACAAGCGCTGGAGAAAGCATCTCCCTGGTCTGCCTGTTTGACCTGGCATACATATTTACGAAGGAGAGGGGCAGTTTGCAGCCATGGAGATAGGAAATGGGCCATGTTGCTGTGGCTGGGCCTGGAGACCATGAACTGGGTCTAGCTGCACTCCAAGGCTACCCACTCCTTAGACTGTCGACTGCAGGGGCCCCTTCAACATCTGGTATGTTAATGCGTGTCTCCTGTGTGTGCTGGGGGTAGGGTGCCAAGATCTGACCCGGCCAGGCATCGCCTGTAAATAGTGTCAAGGAGAAAAGAAAACAGACTATTCCAGGTGGGAGGCAAACTACGGAAGGAGAGTGTGTTAGAAGCCGTAGCAGGTATTAGGGGAGCCAATGTGGATCCTAGGTACAACATTTTGGTTGAGGCTGAGAGTATAGAAAACTCACCATGGGCCAGGTGGTGGTGGCGCATGCTTTTAATCCCAGCACTTGGGAGGCAGAGGCAAACGGATTTCTGTGAGTTCGAGGCCAGTCTGAACAACAAAGCAAGTTCTACGACAGCTAGGGCTGTTACACAGAGAAACTCTGTCTTGAAATAAATAAATAAATAGATAAATAAATAAATAAATAAATAAGAGAGAGAGAGAAAAAGGAAGGAAGGAAGAAAGGAAGAAAGGAAGGAAGAGACTTCACCATGGGGAAGGAGTGAGGGCTTCCCAGGGAGGAAACATGTACAAGGCCCAGAGTGAGAGAGCAGTAGGTCAGGCCCAGGAGGGCAGTTGGCATCCACAAGCTCTACAGGAGGAAGTAAAGTGGTGGGGACACAGGTCACGCAGAGTTGCCTAGGGCACATGATCACCAAGCATGGACTTCACTCAGGGGACAGTAGGCAGCCAGTGTAAGGACCCAGATAAAAGCTGGGAGAGGGTCAGTGTTTATTCTTTTTAAAATTATTATTATTATTGTATTTATTTTATCTTAATGTGTGTGAGTGTTTGCCAACATGTTACGTATTTGTACCATGTGTCTGGTGCTTGCACAGGTCAGAAGAGGTTATTAGGTCCCTTCTGAGCTACCTACCTTATGGGTGTTGGGAACTGAACCCAGGTCCTCTGCAAAGTCAACAAGTGCTTTTAACCCTCCAATCTCTCCAGCCCTCTCTCCAGGCCTCTAGTGCTGATTCATGGGAGATCAATTTGGGTGCAGTCAAAAAGTGGTTGAGGGTGGGGATCGGAGGAAGACAAGGAAGGCAGTGCTGGCCTTTGTAGGAGTCATTGAGAGAGGAGGTGGGGTAGACTGGACACGGTGGTAGAGATGGAGAGAAGATTCCAGATCTAAGTGGTGGGGAAGGTGTGGGCTGAAGGAGAGGGAGGGGCCAAGAAGAGTGCCTAGAATCTGACCTACTTTCCGAGGAGACAGTGAGGGCCTGGGGCTGCCTCCTGGCCAGTGGCCCCATTAACTGTGGCTAAGGAGGAACTGATGATGGCAGAGAGCGACAAGGTAAGAAGCTTTTCTGAGCCTTGACACACACTGCTTCCTCTGTCTCCAAATACTCTATCTCCATCAGCGTGTTCCCTGTCATTGGCTGATTTTGGGCTCCTTCTCAACTGGACTGGAAGTTTCCCCCTAGCAGAGCCCTTCTCTTCAAACCAGTGTCTCCACACTTGATCCAGGAGCACAGGGCATTTTACTGGGTGGTTAGAGGACAATGGAATGGGAAGGTGTTAAGTCCTGGTGGCATCAGTTTGGGGACAGGACAGGTAGAGACGTCGCAAGTGGAAGTCTGGGACTGGTGGCTCACCAATGTCCCAGAGCAGCGGGTCATTAGCTTCCATCTCCCGGCGCCCGATGACATACCAGACGCAGGCCATCCAATGAGCAAGGAGGGCAAAGACGGACATGAGCAGCGTCAGCACCACCGCGCTGCACTGTGAGTACCGCTCCAGCTTCTGCAGCAGCCGCAGCAACCGCAGGAGCCGCACTGTTTTCAGCAGGTGTACCAGCGAGGTCTGCGGGTGGAGGGGGGCAGCGGGGGAGGCCGTCAGCAGGCACAACTCCCCAGAGCCCTCATATAGCCCCCACCCCCCACCGACACATCCTTCGCACCAGACACCCCGGAGCCAGGGGAAGCTGCAGGAAACTGTCACCGCTGCCCTCAGAAAGTGAGGATAACATGCATCAGGAAAGAATAATTAGCTTAGCGACTGAGGACTTCTTTTGCGTTGGGCCACTAGTATGCTAGGCATTTGTAATCCTCATTCAAACAAACAAAACAGCCTTCGAGCCTTCGGTCCAGTTATCATCTCAGGTCCCGGTGTGCTAAGGAATGAACTAGGGCTCACAGAAGCCAGTAACCTGCTCCGAGGTCACAGACGAAGGAAATAACGGAGCTATAACTCAAGACCAAGATGACGGGCACCAAGTCCGTTTGGGACTGGGCTGCCTCATAGAACTATGGGATGATTCAGGAGCAAGCCCTGGCCAGAACCGGAAAGAGGAAGGGGTAGGCTGAATGATCTACTGAGGACCTCTGTACAAAACTCACACGGCTTGAGGACACCTGCTTTGAGCTAAAGACTGATGGAGCCATGGTGTCTAGCAAGGACCCTGGAAACATTTGCTACCTTTACTGCTATGGGGAAGGGAACGCAGGGATCAAACCCAGGACTTTATACATTCTAGACAAGTTTTTTGTTTTTTGTTTCCTAAGCTATAAAACCATATCCCCAAATCTGCTGGTTTTGTTATAATTATTAACACTTCAACTAGGCCTTCTAATATGGCAGACAAGGAATGGGTTGGGGGTTTGTGGATAGGAGCAGCTCAGCAGATAGAGCTGTAGGCTTGAGGGACTTTGTATAAAGCCCCTCACCACACTTTCAGGGAGCTCCAGGGAGGAACGTACCCCAAAGCCAATTATGCTGCTTCAGAACCATCTCGTGGATCTCTAATGTTAAGTGAAGGGGCTAGAAAGGAGGTGGCCCTGGTTCCCCAACAGGAATCCTTTGTAAGTCTTAACTGAAGTATTAACTTTGAGACGTAACACAACTCCCTCCAGCCCCAGAACATCTGGCTCCCAAACTTGAACACTTCAGGGCTCCCCAAAGTCACTTGTTTCTGTGTCCCACACCTTTAAGGATCCTTCTCCCCTTGTCTCTTTGGCTAGAACGCAATTGGCATGGCTCCTGTAACTCTTGTCAGTGCCTGCACCTCTGTGTTGGTTCAAACTCTCAGGCTTCCAGTGTGGCTGGTCATTTCCCCTAAGTCATACATCTGGAGACCCTGGTTATCCGGGAAGCAGACTGTGTATGGGAAAGAATCCTAGTCTAGTTCTGATTGCGCTTCCGTACCCACATTTGAAAAAAAGATTTAAGAACCTTCCCTAAAGGGTTTCGGATAATGACGTGTGCAAAAGTATGTGTGTGAAATTTTACTGAATCCGCAAAAGTACTCCTAAAGGTACCAGAGGAGAGGGGACAGCCCGAGAGGAGGGGCTGGTGGCTCTCTGCAGCAGGCTCTCTCCTGTAAGGTAGAGACTACCTGGTGGGCATAGAGACATGGCTACAGGCCTGAGGACCAGTAGGAAACCCTTTTCTGTATGGTCAGTACCTCAGGGCAGACTCTCTCTCACACACACACATAAACACACGCACGCACGCACGTGTGTAGGAGCATGCACACACATGTGCACAGCCAGTAGAAGGGGCCCACAGCCCGTTGGCGGCTAGTTAAATCCGGCTTCGTGTAGGTGGTTTCCTGCTATAGCTGAGTGCAGCAGGGAGCGCACACGGGAAAACTGCTCTCCACCTCTCCTCCCCCACAATGGCGAGGGGGCTTGGGGACACAGGGCAAGACTGCCTCACCTTGGACTAGAAAAGACCTACTGTCTGGCTCCATCCTGACCCTTCAGGGCACTTCTAGGCAGTCCCGAGCAAAGACACAGGCCCAGGTACACTACCCAGCCTCTGACTCGCTGCCTTGACTTACTATGCACTTTCCCTGGTTTCTCATCCTTTGCTAGCCAAATCCTGTTCGCTCTTAGAGATTTAGCTCTGCTCGCGCCTCCTCCAGGAACAGTTCCTTCCCAGACCACCTTAGCCCCTGCCCAACTGGGATGCCTCTGCCCCCGGGTGCTGGCCTGATCTCAGAATGTTTTTGCATATGCTGGCATTCCAACCTAGATCTCCAAAGCCAGTCAAAGCTGCTATTGCCCACCCCCACTCCCATTCAGCAGTCCTGGGGCTGATGTCCTCCTTCCATTATTCCTGTCTGTCTCACCAATCTGAGATGGCTGTGGGTGCCAATTCCTGTCTCTTTCTACCATAGTGACCAGGCCCCTCATACAGTGTTTTGCAGACAGCTAAAAGCTCATCAGTTGTTTGTGAAATAAAAAAAAAAATGTGAAAAGTACCACTCATCTGGCATCAGACCAACGCCGCCTTGGTAGCCATAGTTAGCTTTTCGTTTGTCTCAGCTTCCCTCAAAGATTGTGAGCTGAGTTCTCCAAGAGCATAGACCCTTTGGGCTCCTTCCCAGTGCCTGGCTCAGGGCTGTGCCCACGGCAGAATCAGAGAGACATCTATCTGCCTGTGAGTTGATAGGAAGGACCGTGGCTGGATTTATGGTTGCCCCCCTCCCCCAGAGATGCTGGGTTGGAGTTCAGATGCTAGGATGCATGGTGGTCTGGGGGTCACTCACCACGGTGATGTTGAAGACATACAGCAGATCAAAGGGCAAAGCAGCAATAAGGTCCACGAAGAACCAGGTGGCCAGGTAGTGGAGGCCGATGGAACGAGGAGCCGAGATCACCTGGCCCGACTGGGACACATAGGTGGTGCGGAAGTTCAAGATGATGTCTGAGGAATGCAAGAGGCTGTTACGAGAGACCATGGACTGGATCCTTAGGTCAGGTAGCTAATGAATAGGGCAGAGTGTGGTGAGCACTGGAGACCCATAAGAGAGGAGACAGAATGGAGAAAGCTGGGACTCTTGGCTGATCTATAGAGAGGAAAGGCCACAAGGCCGAAGGTTGCAAAGGACTGGGCTCTATAGGACTTACAGGGTCTAGGGAGGAAGTGTTAACCTCTTCCCTCTCCGAGGGCTTACTCACCCCTCACTAGGCCCCTAGAACCCACAAAGAACTACAAAGAGAAGGTAAGACCCTTCTGAGTTAGAGAAGGGTCCCGCAGGCCCAGCAGGGAGGGAGGCTTGTTAGAGTGGGTCCCCATAGCCCACCCTCCAGGTTAGTAGGGCAGAGGGTCTGACCCAGGATGAAGAGCATCTCCACAGCGATGTCGCTGACGAGGGTGTGTCGGGAAGTGATGGGGGTGTCATCATCACCGGAGAAGCAGACGTTGTAGGGGACGGTGACCGCGACATAGAACGTGGCGAGGAGGATGAGGCCATCCCAGATAGCCTTGGGGATGCTGTAGTGGAGGAGGAGGCAGCGGGAGCCCCCCACGGAGGCCACCTTGTACTCGGGCACTGATGGCTTTGGCTCAAACACGTTCTAAAGGGAGAGGGGTGGTGGTTGGGGACACTTGGGGGAAAGAAAAGTTGAGGCTGGGGGAAGGGAGAGTCAGGGGATAGGAAACAGGGGAAGGTGGGCATCGCAATAGTAGCCAGAAAGGGGTTGGAAGGTATGGGTGAGGAGTTCTCAAGTTGGCACCTGGCACTTTTGTCTCGGTACCAAACCATTGCTCAGGCTCCTTTTTATTTTATTTTATTTTATTTTATTTTTATGGAGACAGGGCCTCTGTCTGTAGCTCTGGTAGTCCTGAACTAACTCTGTAGACCAGGTTGGCCTTGAACTCACAGAGATTCAGAGGTTCGCCTATCTCTGCCTTCAAAGGCTGGGATTAAAGGCATTCACCACCACCAGCGGCAGCAGGCTCATTTTTGTAATTCTTTCTTTTCACTTCTTTCTTTCCTTTCTTGTGCTGGGGACTGAGCCCAGGGGACTTGGACTCACAAATCAGGCACTCTCTCACTCAGTTAGATCTCCACAAGACACCCTCAGGCCCCTTCTGAAGAAATCATGCTGTATCGGCTGTGTTTACTTGAATTGACCCTTGTCCTCTTTGAAGAAATTATGACAGTCAGGAAGATATCCTAGCCTGAAGGGTCACAACTTCTTTGTAGTTCTCTTTGAGTATGACCCAGAGGGAGGAAGTTAGCCCTGCTGATCCAGACCCTATAGTCTTAACAGACTACAGAAGCTGGTGGGAAACTCTATCTCTTGTTCATCAGGATCCATAGGATGGGATGCTGGGTCCAAAACAGGTGCTTTCTTCCTAGGACCACAGCACCTTGTGAGTTTACCCCTCGTGATACAACCCTTACACTCAGGGGGAGAATTCCTACTAGAGCTCCACCCCCTGTGACATCACCAGAGCAATGTCAATCACCTGCTAAAGAAAAGAAAATGGGAATGGAGGAGGGGTTGGGGAGGGGACACATGGGATGAAGCAGAAAGTATCATAAGGACTGGGCGGTGGTGGCGCACGCCTTTAATCCCAGCATTCGGGAGGTAGAGGCAGGCAGATCTCTGTGAGTTCGAGGCCAGCTTGGTCTACAAGAGCTAGTTCCAAGACAGGCTCTAAAACTACAGCGATAGTAAAGGATTACAAAAAAAAAAAAAAAAAAAAAGAAAAAAAAAAAACCTACAGCGAAACCCTGTCTCGAAAAACAAAAACAAATAAACAAACAAAAAAACCCAAAAACCCAAAAACCAAAAACCACATACACACACAAAGAAAGTAGCATAAGGAAAATGGGCGGACAGGGGGACAAACCAACAGAGGGATACTGAGCAGACAGGGAAAGAGGGAGAAGGTAGCTGGGAATTAGGGTTGGAGGACTTGGAAATATTAGTTGGGGGTGGAACTCACATTATTTGCTTCCACGCTTCCCTGACCCCGGCGACCAAAGTGGCCAGTCAATCGGTGGAGGACAGTCCGGTTCTGTCTTCTGGTGGACCGAAGTTTTGAGCTAGTTCCTCTCCTCCCAAGGGAGTTTTCTATTAGGAAAACAAACAAACAAAAAACAAAAACAAAAAAAACCAAAGAAACAAAGAAAACAAACAGGCAGAGATAAGTTGGGGTACATCCTAAGAGATTATATGTGGAGCAGTCTATTGTGACCCAGACTTCAAGTTACCATGATTATTGTCCCCATGAATTCCTGGTGAGTCAAGTCCTGGGCCTCCACTCTGAGTGATGTCCTTGAAGGAAAATAGGAAAAGCACAACTTCCCCCATCTCATTCTTAATGGGCATCATGTCCAGGAGACACCAAAAGGCTGAGCCTGTGGGCACAGAGAGGGGGCAGAGGTGTGTGAGGGGCACTGTGCCTACTTTCGGTCCTCCCTGGTTTCTCTATGTAGTCAAAGGCTTTGGTGAATGCTTACAGCTGGGAGACACCCCAGAGATTTGTTATCTTCACTTCACTTTACAAATGGAGAGACCAACGCCCAGAAAAGATCAAGGATGAACTTAGCTCTGTAGCCAGCTTGTGGCCATGGGAGAATAAGCCCCAAAGCTCCTCTGTGCACAGCAGACTCCGACTGAGACCTAGGATTTGGGCAGATGTCAAGCCACGTCAGGCTCCTCACCATCCTTTCGGTAGAAGCAGATTTCAGCTCGGTGCTCCTGGTGGCCTTCCAGGGCTTTCTGCAGCCTTTGCAGGGCCGGCTCACTGGTCTCTGGGCCATAGAGGAATCGGCAGCTACAGGTTTTCTGCATGACCTCGGTGCGGCCGTAGCCGGTGAGCTCACAGAAGCCGTCGGAGCAGTAGACGATGGGATAACCCCGTGGGCCCTGTGCATTGGCCAGAAGGAAGTTGCTATCTGCAGGAGGGAGAAGTCAGGGTCAGGGTCAGGCCAAAAAGGGAGCTAACTTCTAGATCGACAACAGTTCCCTCAAGTTCTGAGCAGAGATCAGAGAGCTAGAAGGTTCTAGGTGGTTCCTACGGGAGCTCTGAGATGTTCTGAATGAGGACAAGAGATAGAAACCAAAGGGCAAGGACTCAGGGGAGGACTAGAGAAGGAACCCTAGGAGGCCATGGTGTTCATGCTGCCTTCAAGCTGGGACACTGTGACTGCGGAGAGCAAGATAGAATAGTAAGGGCATGGGCTCCAGGACTCATTTCCATCCCTGTGACACTGACTGTGACCCCGGGCAAGTTAACTATAGCTCCTGTGCCTCAGTTTCCTTATCTGTAAAGTGGGACACAATGTGTCTTTTTCTCTGGTGGCTGTGGGTTGCATCAGGTAACTTGGGAAGAAGGTCTCCTGGCACTTAGTAAATGCTACTCTGAGAAAGGAAAAAACTCCCCCCACACACACACACCCTGCAGTCACTCAATTTTGGAAGCATATCCTTGGGTACAATCCCAGCATTTTTTTATAATGAGCAGGACAAAGATTCTGATGACATCATACTCTTATTGTTTAACCAAAAGGCAGACAATTTCCAAACTCACAAACATGCTTAAAGTGAGGGAAAGACATTGGGAGACACATCCTCTTTCTTGCCTTCTAGGAAATGCCCGCTTTTTTGATATTTTTTAACTAGTTTCAGGGGATCTGCTCCTGGTGCTCAAAGTCAAACTGGAGAAGACATTAAGGTGTGAGCTGCAGCCACCCCCAGCACCAGAACCTGAGTTGGCTCCCTCTAGCTTCAGTGGATTAGAGGCTTGGGGGTGGGAGGGCACCCAGGGACAGGCTCAGTTGATGGAATATGAGACCCAAACAGTACAAGGACCCTAGGAGAGGTTACGGTCCCAGGGTGGGGTGGTTGATCGGGACACTTAGGATGCCTAGGAAGCACTGGGTCCTGGGCACAGCCTACTTCTTCCATCCCAGGGCCCGTTGCCTCGGTGATTGGCGCTATGGAAACAAGGGAGGTGGGGGGGGGTAGCCCTGGCGGCTCGGTTTCCGCCCTCGGCTACCGCTCCCCCACCCTCCTAATGCCCGCCAGGGTTTCGGAGAGGGACAAAGGAAGACATGGGGGTTCCAGAGTTGGGAGAGGGAATGGCGGGAGAAGAGGCCGGGAAGGAGCTCTGCGGCTGTCCAAGGTGCTGAACTTGGGAACCACGCTCAGGTGGGCTAGCAGAGAGTTCCCTTGGTCTCAAGCACTTGCCCCCGCTTTGCCTCGCCCACCTCACACACAGATATCTCATAATTTGGGGGTGCGTGACCTTAATATAGACTAGGTCTTAACTAAGTCTGATCTCTCTTTCTTTTTCTGGGGCAGGAGCATCTGGAGTCATCAGACCACTTTGTTCCATCTCCAGGTCTCAGACACCTCCAAACACACCCCCAGCACAGTCCTGTCCCGGAGTGGGTGACTCCCAAGCCCCCCTCCTCCGTCGTATGGCACAAAGAGCCTCTTTTGCCTTGTGTCACACCCCCTAACCTTGTTTTCCCCCCACCGCCCCAGTCTCTTGATCTCCCATTCTCAGGGGCTCCGCACCCTGCTTCTTTACCACGGCTTTGGGAGTTCCTGCACCCCATTCTCTCTTCTCTGATCACACCGTGTCCAGGATACCCACCCTGTCCCAAGGAGATTTGACCCAGCCCCCATTCAACTCACGCGTGCCGTCAAAGCGGGTGGCGATGGTATCCAGAAAGGTGTTTTGAGGGGCCAGCAACCCCTTCATGACCGGCATGGCCCCGGGTGTGGATTCGAGGCGTCGCCCGGGCTGCGTTCAGCGCCGCCTGGCCGGAGGGGGCGCGCTACCGGCGGGGCCGGGGCGCCCCATGCGCCGGCCTGCCTCCTCCCCTCCTCTCGCCGCCGCTGCCTCTCTGCTCTGAACCTGGTAGCTCTGAGCTCTGCTCCGCAGCACTTCGAGAGTCACCCCCCCCTCCCACCTCCCCACGGGTCAGGTTCTTCCCGGAGGGCTCGGCCCGCGCCCACCACGTGGCTCCGCACCGGGAGGGGCCGCCAGAGACACCCTCACCCCTCCTCTGCGGCTCTCCTCCCGGAGGGGAGCGGCCCACGCGTGTCTCTTGGGGAGAGACTCGGAGACACGCCCACCATCGAGGTTTGAGGTGATGAGGTGGGGCTCGCATGGTGGCCACGCCCTTCTTTTAGGGTGGTCACGCCCCTACGCGTGGTTCCCTGACTGCTCTGGTAGCTCCACCCTACGGGTTTCCCCGAGCGGCCCACGCCGGGTTTTGTGTCTGGTTGTTAGTGCCGCCTGCTGGAGTTGGAATATTTCTTTTTCTTTCTTTCTTTCTTTCTTTCTTTCTTTCTTTCTTTCTTTCTTTCTTTCTTTCTTTCTTTCTTTCTTTCTCTCTCTCTCTCTCTCCCTCCCTCCCTCCCTCCCTCCCTCCCTCCCTCCCTCCCTCCCTCCCTCCCTCCCTTCCTTCCTTCCTTCCTTCCTTTTCAGAAAAGGACAGGGTGTGGAGGTCAGAGAACAATTTTCCTTAGTCGGTTATGGCCTTCCACTTTGTAGGTCTCCAGGATCGAACTCAATTCTTCAGTCTTGGCAGTAAGGGCCTTTATCCACCAAGCCATCTTGCCAGCCCATTTATTTATTTGTTTCTTTGTTTATCTATCTATTTATTTATTAAGTATACAGTGGTCTGCCTGCATATATGCCTTCAGGCCAGAGGAAGACACCAGATCTCATTATAGGTGACTGTGAACCACCATGTGGTTGCTGGGAATTGAACTCAGGACCTTGGGAAGAGCAGACAGTGCTCTTAACCACTGAGCCATCTCTCTAGCCCCCATGTCTCTATTTTTGAGATTTTACATTACTGTCCTAGGGCTATAGCAAAGTGACACAGAGCGGATAGTTTAAACACTTCTGGGATCTAGAAATCCGAGTTCAAGGTTAGATCCCGACCTCAGGACTAGATCCCTCTGCAGAAGAGTCTTCCATGCTATCCCTCAGCTTCTAGGTGGGTTGCTGGTGAGCTCTGGCATTCTTTGGTTTGTGCGTGCATTGCCTTGGTCTTTGTTTCCAAGCTCATATGAGCTCTTCCTGAGTCTCTGTGTGTATGCCAATCCCCCTTTTTATAAGAGCACTACTCATACTGGATTAGAGGTCTGCCATACTCCAATCTTATCTTACTTGACTACATTGGCAAGACCACTTCCTAAATGCTGGGGGAGGGGTTAATACTTCAACATGTGAATTTGAGGGGGGTGTGCACATTCCAATTCACAACAGGTATCTTTTGCTAGAGTTGTAGAAAAAAAATCCTTTTTTTTTTTTGCCCCATTTTTGCTTAAGAACATTCTTAGAAGCCGGGCTGTGGTTGCACATGCCTTTAAATCCCAGCACTCAGGAATCAGAGGCAGACGGATCTCTGTGAGTTCAAGACCAGCTTGGTCAACAAAGTGAGTTCCAGGACAGGCTCCAAAGCAGCACAGAGAGGCCGGGAGGTGGTGGCACCCGCTTGTAATTTCAGCACTAGGGAGTCCTAGGCAGGAGGATCTCTGTGAGTTCAAGGCCAGCCTGGTCTACAAGAGCTAGTTCCAGAACAGGCTCCAGAAATCCTATCTTCAAAACCCTATCTCCATAAACAAAACAAAACAAAACAACAACAACAAAAAACTACACAGAGAAACCCTGTCTCAAAAAACAAACAATAAAGACCATTCCCAGTTTCCATTCTATACAACTAGGTGTAATATCTGGCCGTGTGCAATGACTGCACAAACTTGCTCGCCTGCTTTCCAGTGTGACATTGCTCACACGCCACAGCACAGCCCACCACGCCGCTGCCACTCTGGAAAGGTTGCCATGGAAGCTTATATGCCTTGCCCTTTCTGCAACCTTACACCCAGCCCTTAGCTGGATTCTATTCCCTATGCAGCTTTCCTGAACCTTTCTATATAGGTCCCTATTATAGAACAGTAGGAGCTGAGGATGTAGCTCGGTTGGTAGAGTGCTTGCTTAAAATACCCGAAGCTCTGGGTTCAGGTCCCCTGGTACCGCATAAATCAGGTGTGGCAGAGCACACTTGCAGTTTCGACAGCCCCGGGGAGGTAGAGACAGTAGGACCAAAGGGTCACTTAAGTTTACGATCATTCTGGTCATTCGAGGACAACCTGGAATACATAAGACCCTGCTTTAAAATAAATAAATATAAATAAGCAAATAAAGTAGATAGTAGAACAACGTGGGACATATGGGTACTTCATTCCCACTCCCAACCCATCCCCCGCAGGCATGCACCCCGGGACTTTGCAAGGACCCTTGCACTTGAGTCTTCCCTACCAAGTATTTTGGACAAGAAACCCAGCTCCTTCCGGGGCCCTAGATCCTCTTCACAGGTCCCAAGATGCTCTCCCGCCCCCTGGAGGCCTGAACTTGACACACAGGAACAAAGATTAGCCACACCAACAGAGACTCGTCTTTATTACCGTTTTCTTAGAGACTGACATTGGCGAGCAGAGGGGAGAAGAGGGGACCAGAACAGGGTTTGAAGACCGGTTCAGATTCCGGACCCGCCCCGGGGTGCTAAAGCGGTGGCGGTAGCGGTCAGACAGCGGCGACCAGGGCAGGGATGTGGCTCGAGCTCTGCGCCTGCGCGCCGGCCCATGGTCAGGATGCCGGCAGCGTGGTTGCCGTTGGCCTGCAGAAGGCGCTGCAGCCGGCCCTGTAGGCCTGGGGGTCCAGGACGCCGCTTTCCCAGAGTCAGGATGCCCGCGGCGTGGTTGCCAGCGCCGTGCAACAGTTCGTAGAGGCGGCAAGAGCAGGTCTTCTGACGACAGCAGTCGGGCAGAGGCTGTGCGTCCACCCCAAGCGACAGCAGCGCTGGCGGCAGCAGTAGTAGCAATAGCAGCGTCACGGCGGCCCAGGGAACCTAAAAAGGACGAGAGACAGGGCGCGAAAGGGGTTCACTCCATACCCAGTCGACTCAGAACCTCTCCTTGCCTGAAATCGTGCCTGACTGTCGCTGAGTTTCCTGCGTCTACTCACCCTTCAGTCGTAAACTTTCGCCGGCTGAATAAGTTTGTCTCTTGCAAACATATTTAAAGCCTCCACCTGCAGACAGGTGTGTCTGAGTCTGTCTGAACCAAACATGTAAGCTTAGCCGAAACAAAGGGTTTATTCAGCTTACGCCTTCCCTCCACACACACAGCAGGCCTGTTCCTTTGATGGAGAAAACTGAACATTGTGACTTTGGACCAGTTTCTTACCCTCTTGGGATGGCCCTTCCTCACCTACAAACGAGGCATTAAATCGGTCCTGCTATTTAGGGCTGATAAGTGGGAGACATACACTGACAAGCACAAAAGCATCTTAAATACAAGGGCTCAATAAACAGGAGTCTCTAAGAGAATGGTGGCGTACCTAGTGTGAATCAAACAGGCTGACCGCGAAGATCCCACCCAGACTCCTGCCTCAGTGCTGCCCGAGAAAGATCATCTTGGGCCCAGCCCCTGGGCAAACACTCTAGCTGCCTCATTGGTTTGGTGAGGCTCATCCCTATTCCCAACTCTTTACCTTTGTAGAAGGAAAATTCATGATGTCTGGAGCTCAGGACAGGGCAGTCTGGAAAGATAGTTGTCTTCAGTGCAGTGGTCCAAACACCGAAGGAGTCTGAGACGGTGGTGGACTGTGGCCTGCTTCCAGGGGCAGGGGTTTATAGTGTTTTGAGGTGTGTGGGGGGAGTGGAGGGGGGAGACATGAGCATCTGCATCCATTTTAAACCAGACAAAGGCATGTCTAAGATTAGCATCTTGCCGTGGAGCCGTCTCCAGGTTGGACCCAAAGAATGGCCGCCCTGTCCTTGGTCCCCTGCTAGTCTGTCTGCCTGTTCCTTGGAGATGGGGCGGTCTCCGGGTACTAATGAGGCTACCTTGCACCCAGGAATCCGAGTTCACAAAAGAGGCCGTGACTCGGGCACTGACCAGAGACAATGGGGGAAGGGGCAGTTGCTAATTAGGGGTCGGAGATCTAGCAGCCTGAGAACCATTGTCCATGGTACGTAGAGGGTGGGGGAGTAGGGAGGATACTTGGGTAGCGTTAACACACACACACACACACACACACACACACACACACCTGCCACTTCCTTGTCCGACTCTGGGGAATATCAGGTTCCAGAGCCTTTTTCCTCCATGGAAACATGGAGGAAACTGCTCTCCCCACCCCACAGCTCTCTGTTTCTTCTGTCCCTTTCACTTAATTCCTCCATGGAAAGTCTTATTTTCATGGGGACTTACTGTGGGCAATGGGTGAGAGGGCAGCCAAGCCTGGTTTCTAGAAACCGGTGGAGAACAATGTCCCCTGGGCCAGGAGAGAAGAGGCCATCGTAGTCTTACTCTGCCCTCTCCAGGACTGAACCATCATGGAACCGGGTGTGAGGGTGATGGGTGTGGGATGGAACTCATCCACTTGCCAAGGACTCATGCCACCTGCCAAACTCCTTCAGCGTCTTGTTGAGGAGCTCTTGATGTAGACCAATACTGCACGGGTGTAGTGACTCCAGTGTGCCTAGGGTGGGACCCTGCTTGCTTGCTTTTCTTTCTTTCTCTCTTTCTTTCTTTCTTTCTTTCTTTCTTTCTTTCTTTCTTTCTTTCTTTCTTTCTTTCTTTCTTTCTTTCCCCTTCCTTCCTTCCTTCCTTCCTTTACTTCCTTTTTGACACAGGGTTTCTCTGTGTAGCCCTGGCTGTCCCGGAACTCACTCTGTAGACCAGGCTGGCTTTGAACTCACAGAGATTCACCTCTGCTTCCCGAGTGTCTGGGATTAAAGGTGTGTGCCACCATTGCCCAACTGTGACCTCATTTTCTTAGCCTGTGTATGAGGATATGAACTTCATGTGTGCCTGGTGCCCGTGAATGCCAAGAGGGTTTTAGATTCCCTGGGACTGGAGTTATGGGTGGTAGTGAGCCACTATGATGCTGGGAACCAAGCCCAGGTCCTCTGCAAAAGCAGTAAGCACTCTGTAAACATCGCCACAGCCACCATGTCCCCACTTTCAAGGAGCACACAAGTCTGGGGCGGGGTGACATCTGGGTCCAAGGATAATTTAATGCAGGGAAAGGACTACTCAGAACCAGCAACAATAAGATAGTCACTTTCTTCTGAGTGGGACAGGGGTGTTCCTCAAAGGCTTGGCCTGAAAAGTTGCTTCCACTAGGTAGGTAAGGGGACAGAGTAAGCCTGAAAAGGGACAAAGTGAACAAAGGCTAGGATTTGACAGCGCTTGGCTCACATGACATGGGGTGTGGGTCTCATAGTTTCTATGGAACTAAGGGGAGAGTTAAGTTGGGTCATGTTTTCCATGGCCTTAGGTGCCAGGCTGGGCAGTCATTGGAAGACCGATGGGTACTGGCTATGGAAGAGGGAGGAGCCCACGGGCCGGGACATGGGAAGACAAACATTCAGAGGCAGAACTGAAAGCTGGATGCTGATCTGGACTTACACAGCCTTGACTTGGGAGGAGCTGCAGATCTTGGCCTCCCAGCCTCGAAGCTTAGTTTCCTTACTGCTATGGGCACTTTCTGCAGGGAGCTCTGAGGCTCTTTCTTGCTATGATACTCGGTGACTTGAAGTTTAGCTTCCTCCTTTCTCATTGTGGAAGTGATTTGTGCAAGCTAGGCCGGGAAGGAGACCAGTGCTGAGATCAGGTGAAGCTGGTGACAAACAGCCCCTTCACCTTCAGGCCGTGCTGGGGATGGGGAATGGGAGGGTGGAGTGCATCTGTCTGCTTGGTTGTTAAGCCATGGTGGGAGCCTCCAGAAGCTCCTATGTACTCACACTTTTGGGACTAACCTAAGCCAGTGTGCAGAGGAGGTGTAAGCTCTGGAACTCAGGGCAGAGAGAAGGGTGGCTGGCCGGGAGCCCAGGCTGTGGCTGAAGCAGGGTGCCCACATGACATTCCCAAAGCAGCGCCCAGAATCTAGGTATGAGAATTTTATTCGAGGGCCTGGAGAAATGTACTCAGGAGCCAAGAGTCCTTGATGGGTTTTCTTGTTTGTTTGCCTGCTTGCTTAGTTTTTTGAGACAGGGTTTCTCTGTATAGCTTTGCAGCCAGTCCTGGAACTCACTCTGTAGACCAGGCTGGCCTTGAACTCAGAGATCTGCCTGCCTCTGCCTCTGGGATTAAAAGTGCTGGGATTAAAGGTGTGTGCCACTACCACCTGGCATTCCTTGGACGTTTTTACAGAGGACCTGGTTTTGGTTCCCAAAACCCACATAGCAGCTCTCAACTGCTTACCAAGTCCAGGTTCAGTGAACTAACTGTCTTCTTCAGGCCTCTGGAGACATTTGCATATACTTGGTGCACATATACACGCAGGCACACACAGATAACATAAAATCAATACATCGATATTTTCAAAAGAATTTTATTTGGGAGTGGATCCAGGGAGCCAAATGATAAAACAGGCAAGGGAGGGAAGGACGGAGGGAAGGGAAGAGGGCTGGAAGGAAGAGTATTGGACACTGGTTTACTCTCATGGGTCAGCCTCCTCCTTTCAGGAAACTGTGCAAGATTATACCTCAGACCAGGAGACAGTGATGCTGAGGTCTTTATTCACTCGCTCCTGCTCCTTAAGGAGCCCTGGGAGCGTCACCTACACTTTTAGCCCATGCTGTACCCTGGTCAAGCACATAAGAGGTTGAGATACAGGAAATCACCAGGGTGTATCAGAGCTCCTCATCAGTACCACATAGGGCAGGCTGAGGGAGACGGTCATAGGCACTGCTGGGTTCCGCTGTACGCACAAAGCCTCTACCTTAAAACTGGCCAAGGAGTCTAAGGCCTCCTAAAGGCACAGTGGCTCTGATGGGCCAATATTATGTCATGTCTGGTCCAGGACTCAACATCTGGAGATGCCCCAGAGGGAAGAGTTAGGTGGCAAAGGGGAGTCTGGCAACAGCTGCCTTGGTTAAGATATCACCCTCTTCTGCAGGAGCTGGGCCAGGTGACTGAGCCTGAGGACCCGAGGCATTTCAGGAGGGAAGGAGGAGGCGGGGCAGGCTACTAGGGCTTCTCGGAGGACTCTGAAGCTCCCTGGTCCAACCAGATGGACTTTGGCAGGACCCACACTACCCCGGCGCCGCAGGGACTTGTAGTGAGGGGAGACTTCCTGAAGGCAGTGGTCAAGCTAGGGGCAAAACACAACAGTGAGGCTACCCTGAGTGGCGTGTGTACGCCTGTGCCCAAGGCCACCTGCACGCAGGACTTCGGTATAGAAGTGTGTGAAGGATCCATGCTCCCTTCCCAGATTCCCTGAAGAAGGGTCCCCCTCCCTGGTACCCCTTTCCCTGAACTCCCTTGTTTCCATGACAACTGGGGAGGGTTTGTAGAGCAAAAGAGAATGAACCAGACCCCGTCTTATCCTTTACCTTGTCTCGATTTTCCTCCGACAGATTCCTCAATCCCCTCAGCTCCACAAACACCTCGTAGTGCGGGGCAGAACCATCACAGGAGTCTGAGGACAAAGCCACCCGCACACACAGTTCCTGAGGACAAAGTGGCTGCCAGAGCCTCTGCTTTTACATCTTCCCTATTCTAAGGTTCACGGGGGGGGGGGGGATTCTCAGTGACAAGTAGCAAATAGAGGGGAACCTAGAACCGACACTTGTGTATGAGAAAGGTTAGGAATGAAAATGGGTAGAGCCGGGCAACAGTGGCGCACGCCTTTAGATCCAGCACCTGGGAGGCAGAGGCAGGCGGATCTCTGTGAGTTCGAGGCCAGCCTGGTCTACAGAGTGAGTTCCAGGACAGCTAGGATTGTTACACAGAGAAACCCTGTCTTGAAAAACCAAAAACCAAGCTAGGTGGTGGTGGCACACGCCTTTAATCCCAGCACTCGGGAGGCAGAGGCAGGCGGATCTCTGTGAGTTCAAGGCCAGCCTGGTCTACAAGAGCTAGTTCCGGGACAGGCACCAAAGCAACACAGAGAAACCCTGTCTCAAAAAACAAAACAAAACAAAACAAAACAAAAAAGGTGGAAGCTGTGGTGGGAGGCATGGGAGTTAGATACAGAGAGGAACTTTTGTTAGGAGCAGTGGAGAAGACTGAGTTGAATCCCTTCCTAGGTGTCTCTGACCAGGGTGAACATGGGTAGGGGGATAACCAGACCCAATGCTAGAAATGCTTACCCAGAATGCTACTCTCCACACAGGCATAATCCAACAGCTTGGCCCCTGGCCACTGCCCCACTGCTTGAGCCAGGGCCGCAGAGAAGATATTCTCATCAGTAACTTCTCCTCGAACGCTCAGGGTCTGTCCCAGCCTGAGGGAAGAAGCCTGAGAAAGGAGGGAGTGGACCCAAGGGACAGGGGCAGCCCCTCGGCATCCCCAGGGTCACCTACCTGCGGGTGAACCTGACAACAGGACACTGATTGTAGGCACCGATCACCTGGACCACATCTCCCAGGCGGCACCTGACAAGTGGGGTTAGGGAGAAGAGTGAACTTGTGGTCCCCTCCCAAGGGCAGGACATCAGAGGTGACGGGGCCAGTAGGGATCACCTGGTCAGGCCGGTGCGGTCAGTCAGCACCAGCTCATACTCTTCTTCCCTTTGGACTTCAGTAAGAAGGAGAGTGGAGGCTGCCTTCTCTTGGGTTCCTTCCTTGATTGGAAGCAGCTCAATAAAGGGGACTCCAGGGAGCAGAAGATAGGATCCTTGGGGTTGCTCTGGCCACAGGTTTAGGGCCATCACCCCTATAGAGAACAAAAAAAAAAATCTTACTAACCTCAGGGCACATTCCTTTCTGCCAGGCAACAGTAGACAGCAGTGCCTCACTCTGGACCACAGGCCCAGCTTCTCTGAGCATCTGGTCCTCCTGCTCCAGCTTTTCAGGACACCCCCCCCCCCCAGGTCTAGCCTGCAGAGATGCCGTGGTTCTACAGGGATCCGAGTTGAAAGCAAATCCTGGTACCACCCGAGTCTGTGTGAGATGCTATGCCTCAATGAACCTTGGCATGCTCAGCTGTCAGTCAAAGCTAGTGACCCATACCATCCCAGGCATTGAGAAGGATTCAAGAAGATAAGTATATGGGGCTCCATGCACAGTAGCTAGCTGTGTGACCTTTGCCCCCAGCCCCACCTGCATCCAAGCCCCGCATCAAGCTGACCTCCAGAGGCGGCATAAGCAGGAGAGAAGAAGGCTAGCCCTTGGCACCACCAGGCCCTAAGGGCAGCCACAGCTTCTGCCTGGCCTCCGGCATCCAAGGTCACCACCACCTGCAGCTTTGGCCAGAGCCGAAGGGCCAAACCTCGGGGTCCCTGCTCCAGCGCTTCCTGGAGTTCAGCCGCTCGGCTGGGGAGAGGCGTTCCTAGGCTCCCGGCTGCTATGGCCTCAGTCAGTTCTTTGCCCTCTGCCTCCAGGCCCACAAAGACATCCAGGAGCTCTACTGCAGTCCTTGCCTCCAGTGCCCTCAGCCCTGGGGACATCAGTGCCTCCAGTAGCAGGGCCTGAGTGTCCTTGGCTCCAAGGGAGCTTACCCGGCCCAAGGCATGCCCGAGCCAGGGGACAGAGCTGGGCCATGGGGATGTAGGGGTAACACAGGCAGTACTTCCTGGAGTCAACACTTCTGGGTAGGCCTTGTTTAGGGCGACTAGACCCAGCAGGGTGGCCTGGAGGGATATAAGATAGACTGTTAATTTAGTCTTCAGAATCAGACCCCAGCTACTACTGTTGGCCTTCTTGGCACATCCTTCAATAAGGGTTTGCTGCTGCGGGGTGGAAGTGCCTCTGTTTACCTGCAGAGAAGCTTCTCCGTGGTACTGGGGTGAGGCAGGGGGCAGGACCTGCTCTTCGCTTTCTTCCTCCTGGACTTGGCTGGTTTTGGTCAGTGGGAGCTGATTCCGGAAGGTGTTCATGTCTGTAGCCCCCCCCAAAATACCAGAAACTCCTCAGGAAGTGAGAAGAATGTGGAGACCCTCGAGAAAGGAACCCAGGAAGGGTCTGGAAAGTGGGGTGAGGGCTAGAACAGGACCCAGCAAAGGAATGTCCATCTTAACAGGAGAATCAGGTGTGAGCTGTGGTGGGACTCTGGGCCAGGCCACAGAGTATTGGTAGTGAATGAACGGGGCCTTTGGGTTCTAGAATCTGGTTGTGTGTGTGTTCTTTCTCTTTGGGTCACTTCCCCCAGGTGTCAGAACCGCACCTGTGATCCCCCGGGGGAGACAGCAAGGACCCTGGGCTCTCTTCAGACACCACATGAGGGCCTGCTGCTGGCTCTGACACACGTGCAGTGTGCTCTGTTCCAGCTTTCGCTGCTGCCAGGCAGCCACGCCGGCCAGTGTCCACCAGGCCACCTGATGTCGGAGGAGGATCAGCCAGGATGGCCTCTGCTGCCACAGCACGGCCAGTAGGGGCAGCAGGAGCAGCAGCCAAAGCAGCAACATCTCCAAGGAGCTCCTGGGAGAAGAACAGAACAGAGTGGGGCCCGAGGGGATAACCATGTTGTCCCCGCACACGCCCCATCCACACAGGAAGCTGAGGAAGACGCCTGTGGGAGAAAGCCAGGGCCCTGCTGGGCACGCAGTCTGGAAAAGGCAGTATGTCTGTCAGTCGGGTGTCCTACTGACAGACATCAACAATTCCTTAGCCCTGTAGCTGGAAGAGCAGCTCAACAGCTCCCCCTCGGCAGGCACAGAGAGGGCTGAGCAAAACATGTGACATTTTACCCACTCCCAAGTGACTTTACTTTCTCTCGGGATCTTCCCTGTCCCCTCCCCCCCTGGAGTCCTGGGTATATATGCACCTGTCACAACCCACTTCTGCTCACTTTCAGTACCCCAGGTCTCTCAGGATCCCTTAGTGTCTCTGATTTCAGTACCCAGCATGCCAGAAAGTTGGAGTGATAACTTTAAAGGGCTGGGTTGGGACAGGAAATCCGGCCTGACTGGGCGGAGCTGGGGGGGGTGCTCTTAAAGGAACAGGTCACCTAAAGGCTGACAAGTTGGACGCCGACTCAGGTGGGCAGATGAGGGAATTAGGGCCAGGGTAGCACGATCACCAAGAAAGAGAAAGGAGGGTGTGTGGCAAGAGTGTTTGTACTCCATCCTGGAGCAGGCTCAGACTTGAGAACAACTGAAAACCACAGCTGTGGAGGTTCGGGTGTGCACACCTGTCACCTCAGGCCTGGGGGATGTGGCAGCAAGAGGATCGGAGTTAAAGGTCGTTCTCAGCTGTGTAACAAGTTCAAGGCCAGCCAGAGCCACCTGGAGGTCTTGTCTTTCAAAGAAAGAAAGAAAGAGAAAGCCCTACAGGGTGCAGCAGGCACACAGCATTTGGGAGGCGGGGAAGAAGAATGGTTCGGGCAGGTTGCCAACTCGTCTGGGCTACATAGCCAGATCCTGCTGTAAAGAATAAGCAATAGCCAGACGTTGAAGCCATATTTTTAATTCCAACACTCAGGAGGCAGAGGCAGGTGGATCTTTGTGAGTTCAAGACCAGCCTGCTCTACAGAGAGTATTCCAGGACAGCCAAGGCTACACAGAGAAATCCTGTCTCAAAAAATTGAAAAACAGCTGGACAATGGTGATGCACACCTTTAATCCCAGCACTCTGGAGGCGAAGGCAGAGGGATCTCTGTGAGTTCAAGGCCAGCCTGGTCCACAAGAGCTAGTTCCAGGACAGGCCCCAAAGCTACAGAGAAACCCCGTCTCGAAAAACAAAACAAAACAAAAATCGAAAAACAAAAAACAAAAAAATGAAATGAAAGAAAGAAAACGACCTTCATCTTTGCAGTTGTTAAATACATTTCACAGGCAGTCTGCTGAGAAATCTCACAGGCAGACCTCGCCCTTTTACACAGACAAGTAGGCACAGTCTATTACCCAATGGCCAGTCCTTATGATGAGCTCATAGCACGGTTTGTCATACACAGTGCAGTCAAATTTACCTGAGACTGAGTTTACTCACTGACTTTATCTCAAGGAAAAACACACTTGAAATATTTACTTAGGTTATATTAATTTTAATTTTCTGTGCATTGGTGTTTTGCCTGCATGTGTATCTGTGTGAGAGTGTCAGATCCCCCAGAACTGGATTACAGACAGTTGTGAGTTGCCATGTGGGTGCTGGGAATTGAACCCTGGTCCTTTGGTACTGTGTACAGTTTTTTGTTTGTTTGTTTTCTTAACTGTATCTATGTTCAGAGATGATAAGGGCTTTCTCAGGATGAGCTTAAGATGTACTACAATTTAATTTAGTTTAGATTTTACTATTACTTTAAAGAAAATTAAAAGTTTATTTTTAGGATACCCAAAGCGTTGTAAAAAGTCTCAAAATGGGGATCGATTTCCAGGTAAGTTTCCCACAAGGTGACCTGGTGGCCTAGGGTGATGTAGTGCATAGAAATGCGGCTGAGCAGAGCAGTTACCCCTCTGCACAGAACTAGGAGGGCCTGAGGGACAGTGGCTCAGAGGGGCAAAAGCAGTCAGTACTCTAGGGCCCAGACAGGGACAGAGCGAATCCTGGTCCTTTGGAAGAGCAGTCAGCACTCTTAATCACTAAGCCATCCCTCCAGTCCCGAAACACTTATTTTTATTATGTGTTTCTGTATGTCACCATATGTGGAGGTGCCCGTGAAATCCAGAAGAAGGCTTTAGATATGCTGGAGCTGAAGTCACCCAACAGGGGTGACAGAGGAATGGCAGCAGTTAGGTTCTCTTGACGATTGGGCCAGCTCTCCACCCCCTCCCCAACACCTTCTTTCAGTCTCATGTAGCCCAGGCTGACTTTGAACTTGATAGGTAGGCAAGAATGACTTTGAACTCTTGATCCTCCTTTCACTACCTCCAGAGTCCTGAGAGAGGGAGAGAGAAAGGAGATTTAGAGTGGCGTATAGGCTGTGGTCCAGCTTGTCCAGGGATGGCTGTCTATCAACAGGAGGCCTAAGAAGCCAGTAGCTGTTCAGTCCATGAGGCTGGATGTTTCTGCTGGTCTTCAGTATACATTGGAATACTGGAATCCCACAGAAAAGTCTCTGATACCAGTGAGGGAGTAGGCCTGCCAGTGAGGGAGGGAGTAGGCCTGCCAGTGAGGGAGTAGGCCTGCCAGTGAGGGAGGGAGTAGGCCTGCCAGTGAGGGAGTAGGCTTGCCAGTGAGGGAGTAGGCCTGCCAGTGAGGGAGTAGGCCTGCCAGTGAGGGAGTAGGCCTGCCAGCATGATGCTTTCCCATCTGGAACATCACGATTGCGCCTTCCGTTTTTTGTTCCTGATCTTAGTGAGGGCATGAAGTTTTTCACCAGTGTGATGGGAGCTATCAGGGTTTTGCATCTTTTGAAATGGTCATACTGTTCTCTCTCTCTCTCCCCAGGGTTTCTCAGTGTAGCCCTAGCCTGGAGCTTACTCTGTAGACCAGTCTGTCCTGTCCTCTAACTCACTCAAAGATCCACCTGCTTCTTCTACACTCACAAGTGCTGTGATTAAAGGTGTGTTCCAGTATTTCTTTCTTTTTTCTTTTCTCCTCCTCCTCCTTTTCTTCTTCTTCTTGTTTGTTTTTCAAGACAGGGTTTCTCTGTAGCTTTTGGCGCCTATCCTAGAACTAGCTCTTGTAGGCCAGGCTAATCTCGAACTCACAGAGATCCACCTGCCTCTGCCTCCCAAGTGCTGGGATCAAAGGCATGTGCCATCACTGCCTGGTTCCTTTTTTTTTTTAATTATTTGTTATGTATACAGGGTTCTGCCTGCATGTATGCCTGCAAGCTGGAAGAAGGCACCAGATCTCATTACAGATGGTTGTGAGCCACCGGGTGGTTGCTGGGAATTGAACTCAGGACCTCTAGAATAGCAGTCAGTACAACTGAGCCATGTCTCTAGCCCTTCATCTCTCTCTCTCTCTCTCTCTCTCTCTCTCTCTCTTTTAAGGGGAAGTATTTGAGACAGCGTCTTGCTACACAGCTCACATTAACCTTGAACTCACAATCCTTTTGTCTCAGCCTCCTGAATGCTAGGATTATAGGCATGCACCGTCATGGTCAACTGTTCCTACCTTCGTTTGTCTGTTTGCTCCTTCCTTTCCTCTTTTCTTCCTTCCTTCCTGTCTTCCTTTGGGATTACAGGTGTGCACCACCAAAGTGGTCCAAGTGTGTGCATGTGTATGTACATGAGTATGTGAGTCACATGTGTGTAGTGGCCAGAGACCAATGCTGGGCATTTGCCTATTAGTCTCCATCTCACTTTTTTTTAGAAGATGGTATCTGTCACTGAACCTGGAGCCCACAGACTGGGCTAGACCATCTGGCCAGGCAGTCCCATAGACCCTGTATCTACCTTCCCAACCCTGGAAGAACAGCCATGGACGACAACATGACTTTTACATGACTTTTTACATGACTCTAGCTAGCCCTTATGCTTCTGCCGTAAACATGTTGCCAACTGACTCACCTCTCTGTCTTTTTTTATTTTTAGTTCTATTGATACTCAAATAGATTTTCATATGCTAAGCTCATTTCAAATCACTTACAAAGATTTTTTGTGGTTGGTGATGTTCGGTTCCTTTAATTCGTTGATGAGTTCCATCTGCTAGCATGTGTTCCGGATGTTTGTGTCCATCTTCATGAGTCATGTTGGTCTTGTGATGTCTTCGTCTGGTTTTGGCATTAGGACAATACTGGTTCCATGGCACAATCTAGAAAGTGTCCATGCTTACACTTTTGAAAAGTTTGTGGGGGCTGGAGAGATGACTCAGAAGTTAAGAGCACTTGCTGCTCTTGCAGAGGACCCAGGTTCAGTTTCTTTTTGGTTCTGGGGAATCCAAGGCCTTCTTCTGGTTGCTATAGGCATGAAGCACACAACAGTGCACTTTAACACATGCAGGCAAAACACCCGTACACATAAAATTAAATACATATTTTAAAAAACTTAGCATTTTATTAGGGTGAGTGTATGTGTGTCCATGTCCTGGGCAGGCTGGTTCCCTGGCTCTGAAATGGAGAGACTGAAGAAGAGCAAAACAGTCCCAAACTAGAAACATCATGTCCCTGAGAACAACTACAGGGAGAAACCATTTCCAACAGAGGTGACCATCGCTCATCCCATGGTTAAAAAAAAAAAAAAAAAAAGATTACATTTTAAAGCAGAAGTTCACTGAAGTGAATCAATCAGGAACTCCATTTGACAGCCTCAGTTTCCCCGATCCATCTCTGCAGGATGGTTTTAAGCCTCGTTTGATGATATTCCTTCTGTGCGCTCTCTCAATCAGGTTACTCCGTCATCTCTCCTAGATGCTAAAAACTCCTGATTCAATGTTTGTTATGTATCTGTTACTTGTTATTCATTCATTTACTTTTGTTTGCTATAACTTAAGCCCATTCGAACCCCCAAGTATGGCTGTTGTAGGTAGATAGTACAGAACACAGGGTTTCTGTCCCAGGATGGACTCGAACACGGTCCTTCTGATCCTCCTGCCTCCTCCACCTTCCAAATGCTGGATTAGGAGCATATATCACCACACCTGGTTGTGTACTGCTGGGATTCAAACACAGAGCCTTGTGCATACAAAGCAAGCACTCAGTCAATTGAGCTACATCCTCAGCAGTGTTTTCAAAATGTATCCCTATCCAGATCTGTCCTCTGAGCCCTTTGGACCATCTGTTTCCTTTCTTCCCTGCGATGCTCCCCTATCACCCCATGAGAAGCATCTGTCTCAGACAAAAAGATACAAACTTCTTATGCTGGGGATCGAACCTGGAGCCTTCAGTGCAAGAGGCAAGGGTTCGACCACTGAATTCCCAGTCCTTTGAGGAGCATAGAACTCTATTATCATTTCCCAAGCTTCAAGCTTGGAATGAACCTAGATCCCAACCGTCCTCCAATGTTGGTTATTAAGTTTATGACTACACTTCAGACCCACGGCTGTGAGTCCACAGATGATACCACCTTCCCTTGCTTGAACTACTGAAGTGGTCTCCCCGCTTCCCCTCACCACTTACTTGTTCTGTCTCCCTTCAAGCTGCATACGCTGGAGCCACAGTAGGATCTTTCTTTCTTTTTTTAAAAAGCATTTTTTTAATGTTTTGTGTATGAATGTTTGCCTACATGGATGTGCATGCACCATGTGTGTTCCTGGTGCCCATGGAGGCCAGAAGAAGGTATTGATTCTCCTGGAACAGGGGTTACAGACGGTTGTAAGTGCCGGGGGCTGAATCCAGACCTTCTGCAAGAGAGTAAGAACTCTTTTCTTTATTTTTTTATTTTCTTCTCTCTCTCTCTCCTTTTTTTGGGGGGGGGCTTTTTGAGACAGGGTTTCTCTGTGTATCCTTGGCTGTCCTGGAACTTGCTCTGTAGATTATACTGACTTCAGACTCAGAGATCCACCCGTCTCTGCCTTCCGAGTGCTGGAATTAAAGGCGTACACCACATTCTTTTTGAGATAAGGTCACACGCTGCTTGGTGGGCCATTCATCCTGTCAAGAATGGCCTTGAACTTCTGTTCTTCCTGCCATCACCTCCCAAGTGCTGGAATTATGGGCAGGTACCACCATGCCTAACTTAGAGCAGGGTGTGCTAGCTAGTTTTATGCCAACTTGACACAAACTGGAGTCACTGGAGAAGAGAGAGCCTCAGTTGAGAAAATGCCTCCGTAAGATCAGGCTATAGGCAGGCTTGTAGTGTATTTCCTTAATTTTCGATTGATATTGGAGTGCCCAGCCCATTGTGGTTGGGACCATCCCTTGGCTGGTGGTCCCGGGTTCTATAAGAATGTAGGCTGAGGGCTGGAGAGATGGTTCAGTGGTTAAGAGCATTGCCTGCTCTTCCAAAGGTCCTGAGTTCAATTCCCGAAAACCACATGGTGACTCACAACCATCTGTAATGAGGTCTGGTGCCCTCTTCTGGCCTGCAGACATACACACAGACAAAGTATTGTATACATTAAAAAAAATAATGTAGTCTGACTAAGCCATTGACAGTAAGCCAGTAAGCAGGACCCCTCTATAGCTACTGGCCCCAGGTTCCTGACCTGTTTGAGTTCCTGTCCTGACTTCCTTTGATAATGACCAGCGCTGTGGAGGTCTAAGTTAAACAAACCCTTTCCTCCCCAACTTACTTTTTGTTCATGTTGTTTGCAATAGTAACCCTGACTAAGACAGGGTTTCTTTCTTCCTTTTTTAAAAAAAATTATTTATTTATTATGTACGTAGTGTTCCACCTGCATGCATGTCTATGTGCCAGAAGAGGGCACCAGATCTCATTACAGATGGTTGTGAGCCACCATGTGGTTACTGAGAATTGAACTTGGGACCTCTGGAAGAGCAACCATCTCTCCAGCCCAAGACAGGGTTTCTTAAAATGAAAATCTCGTCATCCCAACTTGCTGAGACTTCATCCCCAAGCATCTTATTCAGGCAAGGTTCAAACCCAGCCAGGCCTCTGACGCCCCTCGCCTTGTAGCCTCATCCCTCATCCAAGAGACTTCTCACAGCATGGCTCCTGGCCCAAGATCTCCAGTGAACTTGTAAGGAGCAGGCAGAAGTTTCGGCCTACAGCGCACCTAACAGGAAATTCTACCACACACCGAAGTTACAAAGTCCACACATAAGGCCTTGGCTCCTGCTCTGCCGTGCTTTCCTCTAAGCCTACACTCGCTGCTCCCTCAGGCTGAATGCCTCTTCCTTTCTGAACTCCTGTCTGCCCTGAGTTGGCCCGACACTGGGCTGGTGATGCAGGCTCAGGACTCTGGAGACTGAGAAAGGCAGAGAGTGAGTTTCATGACAGCTTGAGACCTTGTCTCAAAAGAAAAAGAGGACTGGACACGAGGGGTATGCTAAGTGGTAGAAAGCTTCCTTAGTATGCTCGAGCCCCGAGTTCAAGCCCCAGTGCCACAAAAAAAGAGGGGGAGACAGGCCAACTTGGGCTTTCCATGGCTCTTCCTTCATGTTCTTTTGTATTTCTTAACGACCTGGGGTGGCAGGAACCAACATCCTGTCATCACAGTTCCCCGGCCAGGCTCAGGGGAGCAATACGAACATATTCAATTAGGGCTGGCTGCCAATCAGGAAGAGTGTGCGGAGGGTCTGAGATGGCTATCGGCCCAGTGTCCCACACATTTCCCAGCAGAACGGTGAGCGACTCCCCTGTCTGCCATCAAAGCCCCATGACATGTCATCTCAGGCGGCCGACTCCCCCACTAGTTCCCCTTCTTAGGGTCACGCTGAGAATCAAAAACCTTTTCCTGTTAAAGACGCCCTCCCTTGTCACGTGATGGAAAGTAAACAGGACTCAATATTGCCCTTCAGAAGACGCCTTTATTGTAACATAAAATACACAATTTTGTGGCTGCCCCAATTTATACACAATACTTTTTGGTGGCTATATACTAATCTGCCTGGACACTAAAATATGTATCTGAAATACAATGTTAAAAAGAAAAATTATAAAAGAGCATTTTCATTGTAAGAGACAGCCACTTTGAATCTCCTTCCACCCCTACAAAGCCCCACACATGCCACACTCCAAGCTGAGACCTTTCTGGACTCACCTGTGTGTCTGTGAGCAGGCAAGAGGTGGGCGGAAACCTGCCCTTGCCAGGTCTCTGTGTGCAGGAGTGGGGCAAAGGGAGAGCCCAGCATGCAGACAGGGAACACAGCTTCCAGTTAAAAGCCTCTCCCACCTCCAGGCACAGCCCCAGGAAAAGCCAGGGGAGCGAAGCAACTGTGCAAGAAGTCTTGCTTTTTGGCACCTTCTTCTCCAAACCAACTTGAGAGTAAGCATGGAACCTTCCAGGGGTTCCAGGCTGCTCTGCTACTCCCACGCCCCGGGGCCATGTCCACTATAAGTCTAGAAGTGTGTCAAGTCCACACCCGTGTGAGGGTTACAGGGACAAACAGGCCATGTGACAGGCGGGGGAGCGTCCCTTAGGCCTGGAGTCCTCCAGCAGCTCCAGCTTCCTCCTGAGGGGCAGGGAGGGGCCTCACACCTCCTCCATCCCCAGCGAGCACCTGAGGCAAGAGGCTACCACCAGGCATAGAAAAATCAGTGTACAAAACCAAGCCAAGGCAAGCAGCAGCTTTTAAAAAGTCTTCTTCCAATAAATAATGTACGACACAGGAGTATTTTCCTTAGCAGTAAAACACTGATAAATTCAGAAGTTATTTTTGTAAAAAAAATATGTTTATTTACTTGCATGTATAAAAATAAGGTTTTGGGGTCCTCCTCTCCTGGGTGTGGCTCTGCCCTTGTTTGGAGAGGAGGCCAAGGAGGGCTTTGCAGGCCTGGGTGGTAACTGTCTCTGCTTGCCTCTCTCCCTGCCTGCCCACTGCAGTCCCTTCCTTCCTTCTGGTGACTCTGCAGAGGAGGCTGGAAGAAAACCACCGCGGAGGCTTTGGTTCTGTTTCTACAGCTTACCAAACGTCCTAGCACACCTGCTGACTGCGTTTCCCTAACTCCCAACAGCACCCAGCACCCTAAAGGGGTGGCTGCCTGCTTGGCAGGCTGCCCCAGGTGCAGGTCACAATTCCTACCCCCTACTCCTCAGGACACCACGTGACACTGAAGGGAAAAGAGGTGACCTGGGTACAGAGGACCCAGGACTTGATACCGGAAGAGAGAAACTTGATGTCAAATTAGGGTGCAAATGGGGAAAACATAAAAAGACCTGGTTTAGAGACAAAAACACCACTGGACATTTGCCGAAAGCCATTATCAACAAGCTTCTAGAAAAGCCTTGGGTGACGCAGGTGCGGCCTTGCCACAACACAGTGGGGAGGGTGGCACAGAGGGGCTATGCCCAGTGTCTGGAGCCAGGACTGCGCACACCACCCACCCCACGCTGGCAGAGCACGGGGCACCTGTAAGCTCCGAGCAGGGTGGCCCTCCTTCCTTTCCACTATTGTTAAACATATCCACATGAGTACACACACAGAAGCTGAGGGGCAACTCTAGAAACAGAGAGATCGAGGAAGCAGAGGACAAGGAGCCAACGCTAAGATGGGTTAAGTGGTGGAAACAGCCACCACCCATCCAGAAACCTGTGCCACCCTTGCCCCAGCACTCTTTATGCAGCTTCCCGTTCCATCCATTGTGCAAAGGGGGCGGGGGATGTGTGAGGCACCGGCTTTCTTCCTCAAGAAACAGTCATCTCCATCTCAGAAGACAGGTGCAGACGGGGACAGCTTGCTTGGACTATGGACTGCCTGGCAGAGGGACGAAGGCTCCCCAGAGAGGAGGTGCTTTTTCCTCTCTTTGTCCTTCTCTTACTTGAACAGTCACGTGTCAAAGTTCAGCCACCCTTAAGACACATGGCCGGGTTCCAGGGTTCAGGGAACCGGCTCCTTTTCCCACAAGGTAAAAACAAGCCTGGCCCCTGCCCTGGTAACTGCGGCTTAGACTGGACAGCAAGGGATGGGAAAAACACAACGTGCAAACTCACACACTCACACTCACGCACGCTCCCTTCACTGGTGCCACTATGCACAGAAATACTAACGTCACAACTAGTATTAACACTTCACATTATGAGTATTGTTTCCAAAGAGAAGCGATTCATGGAATTAAAACATCCACGAGAAGTTCCTCCAAGAGGACGATGAAGCTGCAGGAGGCGAGGTCTGGTCATGACTGCGCATGAGGGATCCACTGACTGTCCATGGGCCGGCCCAAGAGTTCCTCCACGCGCCGAGCCACGTCCATTGTGTCTTCCAGATCAAAGTCCCCATCGGTGTCGAGGACAGGGTCGGGGCTTCAGAGGGAAAGACAGATGAAGGGAGGACCAAAGGTTATCAGAGGTCATCTGAAACCCCACAAGCCATCAGGGGAGAGATCTGGGCTGTCCCTTCCTCCTAGGCCCTCATTGGAGAGACCCCCTGATACAGTAAGAGGCCTCTGCTGGCTAGGTCTGCAGAGACCCAGTTCTCAGTACCCATCCTAGCTGCCTGCATCCAAACTCCACCTCCACCCAGTCCTTAAACAGAGTGGCAAATCTCCATCTTCAGAGAAGACAGGCAGATGCATTGCTCATGGCCACTGATGCTATCAGGAGGAATCTCCCCCTCCCACAGGCCATGGTCTGGGCCTAGGCTGTATGAGGTCAGATCCAGAGAATCTTCAAACCCCCCCCCCCCCCCCCCGCTCTTCCTGGCCTTAGGAAGTCCATCCTGAGTCCAATGCCCCAGTACTTCCCCATATGCCCCCAAGAGTGTGACCTACTTCTGTGAGTACATATTGTAGTGAGCTTGGGGGCACACTACTGGGGAGGGAGCCTGGTCCATGTAGGTGGCGCCACTCCCTGCGTCTGTAGATGCATTAGCAAACCTGTAGAAGGAAGCAGAACACAGTCTCAGGGACATGGACTAGAGGAGGAATTGAGGACATCTTAGCGTCTTTTTCAGGACATAGGAGGTTAGACCCCAGGGGCTTGGTCACAGTGCAATGGAACTTGGTTCCTTCTCAAAAGCTGAACTGGGTTTACCAGGGGGATTAGGGATGCTGGACTCAGCAGCAGAGAGTGATGCATGCTGGGGGAAGAGGTACCAGGAGAACAGAGCTGGGCCCTGGACAACTTACTCAGGGACCACTTGCTTGATCTGCGGCTTCACGTATCCGTCGGCTGCTTTTGCTGCCGGGGAGAAGAGCAATGTAAACCGGAGTCCCGGAGACACCTCCCTCAAGAACCCATCTTTTCTTGGATTGGGACAGAGCCACCTAATCTTAACTCAGGACATGACATGGCATGTAACATTTCTGTCTGCTGGGAGGCCTGCAGCACTAAACCCACAAATCAGTCGCCTTCCAGGTCGGTTGGTGTGATCCACACAGAGAAGACAGACACTTCCATGAGCATCTAGTCAACTGCTAGTGCTAAATATTTGTGAAAGTAAGGGTTTTTTTGTTTTGTTTTTGTTTTTGTTTTTCCTTTTGTGACAGGATCTCACTATGAAGGTTAGGCTGGTGGGGAACTCCCCATGTAGTTGAGGCTGGCTTCAAACTCAGAGATCTGCCTGCCTCTACCTTAGGAGTCTGTGACTATGTCTGACTCTGTCTGATCCTAGGGCATCACTCACACTAGGCATAAACTCCACCACTAGGCTGTGTCCCCCGCCCTGTTTCACTCTTGGTTTTGAAACAGCGTCTCACTAAATTGAACATGATGGCTTTGAACTCACTCTCTGCCCCAAGCAGGTGCTATGCTTTGGGTCCTCCTGCCTCAGCCTCCCAACTGAGATTATATGCCTGGGCCTACAGGCCTGATCGAAAAAGAAAAGCTTTAGAAATTCACAGTCGGGGCCTGGAGAGATGGCTCAGTGCTTAAGAGCACCGAGAGGACCCGGGTTCACTTCCCAGCACCCACATTGTGGCTCACAACTGTCTGTAACTCCAAGATCTGACACTCTCACACAGACTACATGCAGACAAAACACCAATGCACATAAAATAAAAACAAGTAAAATAAATAAAATTCGTAGTTGGAACTGGCAAGATAGCTCAGTGGGTAAAGGCTCTTGTCACCAAGCTTGATAACCCAAGTTCCATCTCCGGGACCCACACTGCAGAAGGAGAATGCTGACTCCTGTAGACTGCCCTGACTTCCACATTTGCACCATGGCATAGGTGTGCATCACACACAACACACAGAGGCAAAAGGCAGATAGATTGGACTTATATGAATAAAGGATTACCCATTTTCTTATGTGTATATATTCATGTTCATGTGTGTTCATATGAATGTGCATACGTGTGAGAATGGGTGTGCGCCCGAGCACGCTGGGGACAGAGGACACCTCGGGCATCTTTCCTCAGGCACCACTCACCCACCTTTTTTTTTTTTAAATTTTGAGACAGGGTGTCTCTTTGGCCTGGAACCCAATGAGTAGGTTAGGCTGGCTGGCCAACAAGCCTCAGGGATCCACCTGTCTCTGCCTCCTCCATCCCAGGATTACAAACGTGTGTCACACTGCTTGGCGTCTTTTTTTTTTTTTTTTTTTTTTTTTTTTTTTTTTTTTTAGCGTGGGCTCTAGATATCAAGCTCACAGCAAGTACTCTACTGACTGAATGATCTCCTCAGCCTCAGGTAAGTCTATTTTCTTTGTAAAACTGTAACCTCAAGAAGAAACTAAGGAAGGAATACAAACTTTACAAATGGTGGCTGAAGAATCAAGGTTCAGGAACTAAGGTAAGCTGAAACCTTGGCTTGGCATCACACCCCAGCCATGTGACCTTTGGCGAATTATTTTATTTCTCCATGCCTCAGTTTCCTTTTATGTACAACAGGAGTAACAGTCACACCTCACAGAACTTGCTCAAGGATTTAAATGAGATACCTTGGTGGTCTGAATAAGAATGCCCCTCCCAATAGGCTCATATATTTGAATGCTTAGTCACCTGGAACTGTTTGATAGAATTTGAAGGATTAAGAGGTGTGGTGGTTTGAATAAAAATGGCCCCCATAGGCTCACAGGGAGCAGCAGTGTTAGGAGGTGTCCTTGTTGGAGGAACTGTCACTGGTGGAGGGCTTTGAGGTCTCGGACGTTCTGGTGAGGTCCAGTGTGGCAGTCTCTTCCTGCTGCCTGAGGATCCAGATGTAGAACTCTCGGCTCCTTCTCCAGCACCATCTGCCTGTGGGCTGCCATGCCTCACCACGATGATAATGGACTAAACATCTGAACTGTGAGCCACCCAATTAAATACTTTCCTGTATAAGAGTTGCCGTGGATACGGTGTCTCTTCACAGCAATAGAAACCCTTAGACAGGAGGCGTGGGCTTTGAGGTTTCAAAATTCCATGCCAGGTCCAGTCTCTCTCTGCCCGCAGATCAGGATATAGCTCTCAGCTACTGCTCTAGGGCCAGGCATGCCGCTATGCTCCTTGCCATGATGTCAATGGACTAAGCCCCTGACACTGTAAGCAAGCCCCTAGTTCAGCAAATGCTAGCTGCTGCTACTATGTATTATTCTGAAGTTATCATCGTATGTAAAGGTTACTTAGAATCAGAGAAATACACAGAAGACTTATAAGATAGTTTCTGTTTGTCTGGTTTTTGTTTTGAGACAGGGATTCTTTGTATAACCTTGGTTGTCCTGAACTCACCCTGTAGACCAGGCTGGGCTCAAATTCATGGGGATCCACCTGCCTCTGCCTCCCGAGTGCTGGGATTAAAAGTGTGCACCACCACTGCCTATCTATAAGGTATGATTTTTATGCTAGCCAGACTGGCAGACATGAAGTTGATGGCTAACCTGTGGTTGGCAAGAGGACAGGGAAGCAGATGTCTGGCAGTTATCTATGGGGAAAGGGAAATTGGCCTTTTGAAAGCAGTTTTGGAAAGGTGAGTCTAAAAGCTTAAATGCATATGCCCCTTTATCTAATTCTGCTTAGGAATTTATCCTAAGGAAATAACTGAGCAAGACACTTGTGCTAGGTTATCTCAGTATCAGTCATAAGTGAAAATGAAATAAATGAGAATTGTAATTACCTATCCTTGAATACAGTACAGAGTCTATGTAATGGAATCCTGTGCAATCGTGAAGATGACACGGCATGGATGCATTACTGACCTGTAACTCTTCATCCCCCACCCTCTTCCCTCCTAGAGACAGGGTTTCTCTGTGTAGCCCTGGCTGTCCTGGAACTCATTCTGTAGACCAGGCTGGCCTCAAACTCACAGAGATCTGCCTGGCTCTGCCTCCTGCATGCTGGGATTGAAGGAGTGCACCACCACCACCAGCTCTGACCTGTAACTCAATGCGTATGTGTGTGCGTGTGTGTGAAATCAGGGCACAAAGGATTATGGCTTGACCTTTCACCCTGGCCTCAGCTCCCACCACCAGCTTCCTGCTTGGCTGGAAACAGTCTCCTTGGCTCTGGGGAGCTTTTTGGCCATCCCAGCTGTACTTGCTCTCTTGGCCTAGGATGTCACTCTCTGTCTTTGCAAAGCCAGCTTTCTTACTTTGTTCAGGTCTGTTCACATGTCACTTCCTCAGAAGCCTCCCCTGACCACGCTAGAAAATTGATGCTCCCCTCCCCGACACTTCTCCATCCCTTCGCTTTTGCTCTCTTGCCATTCAGGGTATCCATTGCTAAGTAAACACACAGCATTGTTGACTCACTTGCTGTTTTCTTTCTCTGACCAGGCTGCAGCCTCCACGTTAGAAGCTCCCAAATTCCCGGGGAAGAACAGAACGCACACCTACAGAATGTTGAAGGATGCCACTGAACTGTCAACAGGGGCTAACTGGCTAATTTCCACGTGTGTGTGATGCCTTTCTTGCTGACAAATCTGTGTTATTTCCTACAATTTTTACAATAATATGGAATATTTTGGCCAGGAGTGGTATTGTGTAACTTTAATCTCTGGCGTCCAGGAGGCAGAGGCATTTTCATTGCCAAAAACTGCATAGGGTTCAGATCTGCCCTGGGTATTTCTTGAACACCAGTGGGGTACTGCTTGGATTTCATTCAGGAAAGAGATTTGCCCACCCGTGTATACACCCACGTACACATATATACACATGTATGTACACACATACTAGCAAAAACTCAAAACCAAAACTAAAGTCAGTACAAAAGCCACCACAGATGGACACTCACCGGTGGCAGGCTCGCATGGGACTGGTGTATAGTACTTAGAATATACTTCATCCTTTGGCCGGTCAGGAAACACGTATATGAGGTAATTCAAGTCCCCCAAGCGGTCAGCCAGGGACCGGATGGAGAAGTCTCTAGTGGTAAAAGGCATCAGATTCCAAAACATTCTTTCCTCTAAATCAATAAACAGAAGAATCACATTCTAACTATGATTTTCGAATGAGAGATTTTAAAATCCACAGACTTAAAATCCAAGCCCCTTATTAAAATCACGCCGATAGAAACGCTCATCCCAAACAGCCACAGGTATAGGCAGGGTCTCTTCAAAGTCTTGGTGCACGAGCAGATGCATATGTCACTTCCCCAGAAATCCAGAGAGCCCAGAGGGCTCAAGAGCAAGTAGAGTCCTCCCTGTCTAAAAGAAACAGCTTTGGGGCTGGACAGACAGCTTAGCAGTTAATAGAGCTTGTTGTTCTTGCAGAGGACTGGGGTTTGACTCTCAGCACCCACATGATGGCTTACAATCATCCATAACTCCACTTCCAGGGGATCCTAAGACCTTTTTTGGCCTCTGGGAACTGCACACGAGGTGAACAGGCAAACATGCAAGCAAAACACCCACATACAAAATAATAAAATAAAGAAAAGTAGCTCTTAAGGACTCCCGTCTTATTCTCTAGGATGCTCACCCACAGTCAAAGAAAGCCTAGGAGCTGGTCAAGCTGGGAGACTCTCTAAACCGCAAAACACAAGCTAGCATGCTACTGTGCTTCGCCGTGAGGGGTTGGACTGAAGAAGGGACATTCCTGGGTGGCAATGTTCGGTGGCAACACCTTCCATTAATTAGGGAATCATGGAGCTATTGTATTATTACTGTTCAGGTGACTGGAACGATGAGCTCCGGCCTGAGTAACAATGAGGCAGACATCTCAAAAGGGAAGTGGCTGCGACTCTGCCCGCTGCCCATTCTGAGCCTCGCTTCAGTATTTCCCATAATAAGATTGCTCACAGGCTGCCTTCCGAGCAGCTGTGTCATGGTTGTGTTAGCAATTCCTGTAATGAGGACTGGCCCCAGCAAACTCTGCTCTCAGTAGGATGGGTTAAAATCATTTTTCGACAAAAGCAGCTAACTTTGGACATAAAGCCAAAGTGTGTCGCCAAAAGGGAGAGGCACTCACGAGAGTCAAACTTCCAGGCAATGGTGATGCCTCCGATTTCAGAATCGCTGAATCTCAGCAGGAAGGTTCCATCTGGCTTGTTGATGAGTAGGTCGTGGGCCTGCTGCTTGTTCACGAAACCCAAGATGGCCCTGGAGCAAAGAAAGAGTCAGAGGGTAACAATGCCAGAGAGAAAACTTGTGTATTCTAGTACTGACTAACAGATGACTGCAGCCCAACTGAGGCAAGAGGATTGCTTGAGCTCAAGACCAACCTTGGCAACATATAATAAAAATAAATATGCGAAATAAGCAATAAATGGGGAGGCTCACCCGTCATTCCAGTGAGGCTTGAGATGTTTTTTTAACACTTCCATCACCCCGTCAAACCACTGCCAGAAAGTATAATTCCGTCCTGGCAAATTCTCCTGGTTGGAGACACAACAGTGAACAGGAAGAAAACGGAGTGAGCGTTGGGAGATCAGTTGCATGGATGACAGAGGCACTTTACAATTTGCTGTAAAGATACTGGCCCTGTATTCTGTAGAAAGATCCTCCACATGGATCCTGCTACGGACTGGCTTGTTCTGAATTAACGTTAAATCTAGACGCCGTCTAGGAAGTATACAAGATTCAGTGGCCTTGGTGTATGTGAACCCACCTTCTGTTACACAGAGCAAGATGGCAAGGAGGGGAACAGGAATCTCGGGGACAAGGCCCAGCTGCTGGAAGCATAAGGCTGAACCCTGAGGACCAACTGTCAGAAGGATAGGACTGAGCTCTGAGGACCCAGCTGCTTAGAGGACAAGACTGAATTCTGGGGACCCTGCTACCAGAAGAAGAAAACTCAACTTTGAATTGGTTTATTGCCTTTGTTCAGATTCTCTGTAAAAATGTGTGAGGAAGAGATGGGGAAGACAGATGTGGCTCTGACTTCCCAGACTGTCAAATCCTGGCTTGTGCTTATAGACAGGCAGCACAGGCTGCCTACAGACATCTCCACTATCAGAGGCGAGCAAACGTCCATACCTGTCTGCCTTTCACCAGCTGGCCTTACAGCCCCAAAGACAGACCGCAGAGGAAAGGGAGAAGCCAAGGGCAAAAATCTCAGTGCTGGTACCAACCCCCCTTCCCCCAGGAACCCTGCTACACCTTCAGCTAGATTTGGTAGACTTGCTTTGGGCCATTTCTGATGTGTGGCCTGTGACAAACACCATCAGCATCCCCTGGGAGATTCTGAGAAATGCACATTTTCCCAGGTCCACCTCAGATCTGCTATGAATCACAGCCAATACTTTAACAAGACGCAGGGTGGGCTCGTAGATCTGACCTGAATTAGATCACATGAAGCCACAGAAATGCTGACATCTCACACACACACACACACACACACACACACACACACACACATTCCCAGTAGTTATCAGCCAAGTACAGTAACCAGGTTCTGTGGGAGGCAGGGGCTTCACCACAGTGGCAAAGACAGGCCACTGAGGCCTCTTCTGATGTGAGTAGCTGTGAGCACAGAACAACTCAAAGACTCAGAAGCCACAACCTCTCTGAAATAAGGGCATCTGAAATTCTGGGGTGAAGACATATGGGGGTGGGGGGTGAAATTTAATCGAAAAATCAAAGATCCTGACACAATCACAGATTTGACAGATGCCAGAGGAAACGGCTCCTCTGTCCATACCCCTTCCAGGGTTGCGGGTCCCCAGAAGCCTGAGCTGGCATTCCACATCTGCTGGGACAGAGCTGGGGAAGGAGCTTGGCTAGTGTTGCTACACCGTTTCCTTCATAAAGGAAGAAATGCATTGACTGCAAGCAAGGTCTGGCTTATACCATGAAAAGGTGTGACTCTGTGTGAGCCCCACTGCCTCTCAAACTATCCATCTGCACAGATGTTTCTATGACTTGGGGTAAAGGTATGAAAAACCGGGGCCCAGGGCAGGGAAACTCCAGCAGGCCAATGTGTGGAAAGATTGGAGTAAGAGCAACTGGCGGCTGGCCGCTCACCCGGTTGAACTGGGACCAGGACACGGACATGCTGTTGTAGTCCTCGAGGTGGCTGCTGCTGCTGTTGAACAGCTTCTGTGCCAGGAACACCAGGTTCTCCTTGGTCAGGCCCCGGTTGCTCTGCACTTCGGCCTTGAATTTCATGTTGAGCGCTTCACACAGCTGCGGCCACAGCACCTTGTCAGGCACGGCAAATGGCACCCTGCCCTGAGAGGGGGAGAAGCCAGCATGAGAGGGCAGCTGCACGACTGCGTCTCCTCAAGCTGCAAAGGAAAGACAGCAATGGCTGGGGAGAATCAGAAAGATCTGTCCTGCCAAACCTGAGCACAGCCAGACTTTCGTGGGATGTCTGGTTCTGAGACACACGAGGTCTACACAGCTAGAGGGCCACCTTGTGTTTGGTGCACTGGTTTGGGAGCTGCTGACCAAGTATGGCCAAGTTGTGGCTCATGGTCTAGATTCACGGGAAGTTTAGATATTGAAAACAGTGGTGGTGGCTCCTGTCTCAGCACCCAGGAGGGGCAGGACCTCAAGGTCATTTTCTGCTTCACAGAGTTTGAGGTCAGCCTGGGCTACATGAGACACCATACGGGGGAGGGGAGGAAGAAGGAAAGAAAGAAGCAGAGCAAGACTGGTTTTCTAAGTGAGCACAGAAGGAATGGGCACATACAACATGCATGGCTGCAAGTGTAACTCTTGCCCTTGACACCTGCCAAGAACTCTAGCTCAAAGTGAAGCAACTTGGCATGGAAGAGTGGAAATTTTCTAGTTGGCAACTTTATTGATAAATAGGTTAGTATACGAACTTTTAATAAATTGCTTCTCATTCCAGCCAGTCAGCTGGTCAACGGGTTACAAAGGTGCAATTAGGCCAGAGGAATGTGGTCTGGTGCTCACATCACACAGCACGTGACTGCAGTTATATGTTTCTAAAAAGTCAGAAGAGGGGACTTTCTCTTTCCCTTTTTTCTTTCTTCCTTCTACCTCCCCTTTCTGAGGGAGTGGGGGTGGAGCATACATGTGGAGGCCAGAGGTCAGCCTCAGGTGACATTCCTCAGAGATTTCTACTTTCTGCTTTTTAATCCATTACTGGGGCTGCAGAGATATAGCTCAAGGGATTAAGAGCACTGACTATTCTTGCAGAGGACCTGGGTTTGATTCCCAGCACCCACATGGCAGCTCACAATCATCTGTAACTCTAATTCCAGAGGACCTGATATCCTCTTCTGGCCTCCATATAGGCACAACATGGTACATGTATGTACACACAGACAAAATATTCATACATATAAAATATAACAACTCAAGCGTCCATACTTACATGGCAAGCATTTTACTAAGCCATATCCCAGTTCCCCTTTTTAGTTTATTTGAGACAGGGTCTCATGCAGCCCAATCTGGTCTTGAATTTGATATTAATATGTAGCTGAGGGTGACCTTGAACCTCTGATCCTTCTGACTCTGTCTCCGGAGTGCTACGATTACAGGAGTGAGTTACCATGCCTGGTTAGGGAACTGCTAATGCCTTTTTATTTCTTTTCTGTTTTTTCCTTTTTTTTCTTTTTAAAAAGATACTATTTTATTTTCAGTTGTGTGTCTCTGTGTGTGTGCATGTACATATGTATGTAGGTGATCATGGAGGTCAAAAGAGTGTTTCAGAGTCTCTAGAGCTGGAGTTAAAGAGGGTTGTGAACCACCTGACATGGGTACTGGGAACTGAACTCTGAATTCTGGTACTCTGCAAGAGCAGCAGCTGTTCTTAACGTGTGAGCTGTCTCTCTAGCCCCTCAGTGTTCTCAGCACAGGAAAATATTCAGGAGATTGTAATGCTATTTACCCCGATTATTACACTACATATGTGTAAATCAAAATGTAACAGTGTATGCCATAAATATGTACAGTGACATTAATGCTTAATGTGACAATTAAGCATTAAAAAGAAATTCTTCCTCTTCCTTTCCTTTTCCTGTTTTTTGAAGGGAGGGTCTTGCTATGTATCCCAGGCGGGCCTGGAGTTCATCATTCCTCCTATCTGGGCCTCCCAGGTGTTGAGAATATAGGGATGCACCACTGCCTGGCGAACTCTTCACCTTCTTCTATGGTTGCTAAATATTCTGCAACAGAGAAGATCAATATTTGCCAAGTCCCATGGCTGGGCATCTATCTATCAGCCTCCCATCCTTAGCTATGACAAACAAGGCCATACTGCTCTTGTTACATAACACACCCATAATATTTGTGCAGAATAAAATCCCAGTAGCATACACATATTTTTTTGTTTTTGTTTCTTGTTTGTTTGTTTTTTGAGACAGTGTTTCTCTGTAGCTTTGGAGCCTGTCCTGGAACTTGCTCTATAGACCCAGGCTGGCCTCGAACTCACAGAGATCCGCCTGTCCCTGCCTCCTGAGTGCTGGGATTACCACCACCTGGCAGAACATATATATTTTATTGTGTGTAGGTGTTCCTGTGTGTGCATGTGCATTCATGTAGAGGCCAGAGGTTGGCAAAGTGTCTTATTTCTCTCACTGAGTCTGGAGCTCAGATATGATAAGGTGAGACTATCTGGCTGAGAGCTATAGAAATCCTCCTGACCCTGCCTGCCAATCAAGGGCAGCCACACTGGTTTTTTACATAGGTTTTAGGAAACATGAACTTAGTTTTTCATGCTTGTGAAACAAGCACTTTTCTGACTGAGCCATACCTCAAATCTTTGTATTCATTTATTATTATTATTTTTTGAGACAAGGTCTCATTATGTAACCTGAATTGCCTGGGACTCATTACCTAGACCAGGCTGGCCTCTGCCTTCCAAGTGCTGAGCTGAGATTAAAGGTGTACCACCATGTCAAGTTTTATGCATTTATTTTTAAATAACTAGCTTTAAGATACCCTAGTCATTAGTTTAGCTAGAAATGGAAAACTTCATATTATTTGGACAAGATACCCTAACAAACTGCAGGGCATGCCAAGGTTACAGAGAGCTCTGTGGACAGCAGGGACAGAAATGAAGCAATCTAACCCAGAAGGTTTATGAAGGCATTGTGCAGCGGCCTTTTTCAAGAGTCTAAACTCCGGGTTTGCAGCACACACAGAGAAGAATCTCATAAAAACCCTGCCTTTGCAATAAAGCATGGTCCTCTAAAGACGACAGCTGGAGAGTCGAGAGTCTCGCATTACACAATGGAGAAGGACAAACTTTGATGTGCCGAATAACACCCATTCTTTTATCGTGCTTCTGTAAATTCTCCTCTTCAGGAGAAATGCAGTACAAATCTCTGCTCGTGGAAATGTTTGAAAATGTTCATCATGGGCTAGGGATATAGCTCAATTGGTAGAGTGTTTGCCTCTCACGAAACTCTGGGTTTTATTCCCAGTACTTCATTAAAAAATGGGGTGTGGTTGGTGAATGTGGGTGATTCCGGCTCAGGAAGAGAGAAGGTCAGGGGTTCTTTGCTGCATAGTGAATTCAACACCAGCCTGGGATACTACATGAGACCCTGTTTCAAGAAAAAAAGAAAGAAGGGGTGAGAGAGAGAGAGAGAAGGGGAAGGGGAGGGAGGCAGTAAGGGAGGGAAGGGAAGACAGAGAGAGCATAAATTCTTGTTAGCATGCTAGTGCAATTCTGTGTTTTGGGGGGTGCTTGAGTCCACAACAATCTGTTCCTCAGACAAAGCACACCATTCTTCATGAGACCTGGGAGGAATCACAGAATATGAGACCTGGGAGGGGTACTGAATGTCATCCTCATTTACTGGCAAATGAGACAAGTCCCCAGCTAAAATAAACTCTAGAAAGGGTCTAGGGGGTCCCCAAACCATCCAGGCTTGCTCTGAGGATTCAAGTATTTGCTATGCATCTCCTGTGTTACTGAGCTTAGCCTTGGGATGGTGCCATGGAGCACAACATAATCTGGGCTGCAGCAGCAGGTATAAGCTGGAAACTGCAGCTCCTCTGAGCCCCTCTAGGCCAAATCAGTTTCCCTTGGTCACTACAGGAGGGGTCTGAGCTTGAATTCAAACTCTGTTTGGACATCAAGTCCTTCCTCATTCCACATTTCCTATTCTGTTTCCTGAGGAAAATGCCCCCCTACCCCGACACAGAGGGAGAGAGAGAGAGAGAACCTGAAGACCCTCAGACCAAGGAACCCACTTACAGGCTCTGCAAAGGCATTGTCCCAGAGGACAGTGGCTGTCGCATTGTTGTCCTGGCTGCCGTGAACAATCACCACCACTGGGAGCGACAAGGTCTGGAAGACAGAGGATTGGACACACCATTGGTCACTTTTGCCCCATCCTTTTCTATCTGGTTTCCTGATCAGCACTGTGCCTTCCTTCAAGTTTCAGTGCTAAACTGAAGACCTGGAATGGTTCTGGCAACAGCTGGGGCCCACGCTTCAAAGGCTAAGCTATTTAATCTATTCATCTATCTCTCTATCTAACTAGCCAGCTGACTAACTTTTCCTCTTTGTACCCTAGGCTAACCTTCAAGTCATTATAGTTCAACTCACAGGCTATACTGCTGCCATGCTCAGCTTTGATTTCAAACTCTTTTTTTTCCTTTAGTTTTTCAAGACAGAATTTCTCTGTGTAGCTCTGGCTGTCCTGGAACTTGCTCTGTAGACAAGGCTGGCCTGGAACTCAGAGAGATGTGTCTGCCTCTGCCACCGCCCAGCTTGATTTCAAACTCTTGATTCTGCCTTAGCCTGCCAAAGGCTAGGATTACAAGTATGTACCACAGTACCTAGCTGGAATTGTAGGTAGTTTATAGATGAAGTTTCTTTGATATTCTGAATGACGGAACAACTTGCAGAGAAAGGGTAAGGAGATATTTCTACACACTTGCAATTCCAGCTCTGGGCACCGAGGCAGGACTTCAAGCTCAAGGCAAGCCTAGGCTACATGGTAAGTTTTAGGCTAGTCTGAGCTACACAGTAAGACCATATTTCAAACAAACAAACAAGAACCCAACCCACTAAACAAGCAAATATACAACTACAACCACGAAAACTCCAACTCTAATCTTATCTTAAATTCACACTGAGTGGTTTCCCGCGATCATTTTCCAGGCATCTTCCTAGCTTTCATAGTTTGCTATTGTTTGAGCCTAAAGTGGGTTTGAGAAAATAACAGCTCTAAGGATAAGGGTCTCTCCATTTCCCACTTATCAACAATAAAAAGGAAGATACTATGAGGTCATAATTCTTTTGGCATATAAATAGCATGCAAAGATATGCTGTATATATACTGCACAAACATACCTTACACACTACATATATACTATATACACACATACTGCCCATATATACCCCATAAACACTGCATACACATACTGCACACAATCTACACACTGCATACACAGATACAATCTCACACACTGAACACGTGGTACACACACTGTATACCCACCCTGTAAACATGTGCGTACATTGTGAACATACACTATATGAAAACACAGTGTATAGGACACTCACACACTGTACACATTGTACACTGTACATACACACACTGCAATATATACTGTGCATATACTGTATACACTATATACACATGTACACACATTGAATACATATATGGTATATACACATCACACAATACTGTATACACATTATATAAACATGCACTATATATATATATATATACACACGGTACACATACTTTGTATACTCACATACTATATACATTTTATACACACTGCACATACATATATGGTCTACAAGCTGTACATATGCATGCATACCGTGTACACACACTACATACAGTGCATACATACTGCACACACACTCACAGGGAGAGAGGGATTTACCTTGACTTGAAAGACCAGTTCATTTCCACCGACGCTAAACTGTGAGTCAAACAGGATTGTGAACTTCTCTTCTGTCACCGACTCTGCGCCACGACGATCGGACCTCTTGATTCGTTTTAGGGACTGCAAAGGAGAAGCAGGAGATGAAGAGGCCTAAGACACCAAGGGACAGTCCACTGTGCCTCTCTCAAGTCCTCACCATGTTCCTGAAGTGGGCGCTGAGGGTGCCCGTGGCCTGGTGGTACTCCATGACGCAGCAGTTGTTCAGAATCTCGCCGCTGTAGTCACTGCAAATCAGATAAAAATAAGCTGCAGACGACATAGGCCCAGAGAGCAAGCTGGAGCCGGGGAACAAAGAGGGCTGCTAGGAGCAGCTGCCAGCGAGAGGAACGAGCTTCTGAAACAAGGCACGGAAGTGACTTTCAGCAACAGGTCCCTGTCTAATGAAATGACACCATCCATCCATCCATTCATCCATTTACCTATCTAATTTATAGATGATATATATATAAAACACATATATAAGATTATATATGTTTACACACACACACACACACACACACACGTCTCCTTGATATTCATTCTCAGGTACAGAAGAGCGAGAGGGAAAACAGGAATGAGACATTAAGGAGAATTTTTATCTTGCATCTCAAGGACTGAGTAGAGTGACAAGAGGGGACACTGAAGCAAACTCACTTGCGGGTGCTCTCGTTCTTGAGCAGGGACTTGGCCTGCTGCTCACTGATGATGGTCGCCTTCACCTGCGGGGGGTTCATGTGCACATTCAGCTTCCCGCCCACCAGCAGGCGCACGGTGGCTGCAAACTTGGTCTGGGTCTTCAGGACCTGAGGAGGTTGCTTCTCAATGATGAAAGTGCTGCAGGGGACACAGGGACCAGACAGTTGACTGGATGCTGGCTCAGGGGAGAGAGCTGGGAGGCCAGCTAGGAGGGGAGGACCTTCCTGTGGGGGCTGCTAGGAATAGGAAGACAGGCAGAGGAGGAGGGGCCTGGCCTCTGTTCCCTGGAGGACATGGGGGTTTGAAGACAGGTGTGAGGGAGGCTGGACCCCACGGTGCTTCCTGCAGTGTCCCCAACACACACTGGGCCAGGACAGTCACAGCAGCAGAGCAACTAGGGCCACAGTGGGTGGGGGAAGGTGGAGCAGGACTGGGGCAGAGCTCTGGGTTTGGACTGCTCCTGGGTCTCAACATGCCCACCCCCAGGACCTGCCGTGTCCCTCTGAGCAGGACCAGGAGGCAGCAGTCACCTGGTGACCAGGGCTGAGATGATGTCTGTGATGGTGGCATTGACCTCGGCTAGCATCTCCTCCACGGGGCCTGGGATGGGCAGCTGCTGGCAGAGGTGCTCAGCCCTGCGGATCTGCTGCCGGTTCTGCCAGATGATCTCGGCTAGCTTCTCACACCTGCAAGGAGCCAGGACCCTCGTAGGGATGGTGACCTCTGCTCCAGCACAGGCCCGGGGAGCAGACCACATGACACTGTTCCCCCAACAAGACCCCCCTCAACCCCCCAAGGTGCTGGCATTGGTCACCACTACACCACTACAGGCACAGAGCCCCACTTTCCAAAAGCAGAGGACACACAGGGGCCCCAACTTGGAACCAGCCAGCTCAGCCCTGTCCATTCCAAGGCACCACTATCCCTTAGGGGAGGTGGCACAGGTCTGAGGAGCCAAGACCATCAGGAGCCCAGACAGCAGGAACCTGCTGCTCGGGCCAACACAGGGACAGAAGGCAGCTGGCACCATTGCCCAAGCCCCTGCCCACCCTGGCCACCTCCCACCCTTACCAGGACTGCAGCACGTCCAGGCTGCCCTCAGGGGGACCCCCGTTCCCGGCCAGCTGCTGCCGCCGCTTCCACTGGATCAGCTCGTCGTCCAGAATGATGGTCTGTTGCTTCCGCAGCAGCTGCAGGGTTTTCTGGTGCTTTTCAGCCAGCTCCTGCGTGAGGACACAGCGGCCTTCTGGCTCCGGGGAAGCAGCCCATACAGCCTGGCCTAGGACCCAGGGCTTGGCCCTGCCCTCTCCACCTGCTCCACCTCATGTGTACCCCAGGAAAGAGGGGATCTGTTCTCATCTTGGCTCTGCGCCCTACCTGGCGCCCTGAATCTCAGGTGACAGAGCTCCCTCCCAGGGGCAGAGGGATGCAGGATGCACTAACCACACGGTACTGCTGCAGTGTCTGTGCCTCCCGCTGCAGCCAGGCCTCCAGGGACACTTGCTTCTGCTGGAGGGCTGTCTCCCGGCTCATGCGCTCCTGGGGGTTCAGCTGGGCCAGCTGGGCAAACTGAGCTGGAGGAGGGGACAGGACACCCACCACCATCATCTCTTGTGTCTGGCAGGAAGTCTGGAGGATCTCCCATGCTCAGGGTCAGACACCCCATGACAGTAAGTCGGTTCCAATTAACCTGGGGTGTCTCATGATGAAGGGGCTCTCTCAGAAGTCAGTCTCTAGCCTCTCTGATCAGGGGTCGAGCAGGCTGGGAACAGGTGCTTGATAGGGAAGCAAGTCCTCGGCAGTGCCTGCCTCCCGTTCACCACACAGAAGGCATCCCATGGGCTATTGTGTACAAGTGGCCCCATGGTTTACCAGCTGCATGAGCTCAGGCCGATTCCTTTCTCTCCTGTGCCCTCGTCCCCCATCTATAAAGGAAGAGCCCTGACAGCAGTTTAATGGGCTGCTGTGAGACTAATGCTCCCATCCTTTTTTTTTTTTTATGTATGCTGGGGATCAAACCCAGGACTTGGTGAATGCTAGGTGAGCACTCTTCCAACTGAGCTACATCCTCACCTTTCAATAGATATGGACAGATCCTGACACAGCAGGGTACAGAGTCACAGAAAGACTGTTTGTCCAGGGTCGGTTACCACTGCTCGCAACCCTTCCTTGTCCCCACTCCATGTTCAGCAAGGACCCCGAGTGCTGGCATTACTGCTTCCTTCTTTGACTCTCGAGCAGCCCAGCATCCTTCCTCGGGTCTTGCTAAGTACACACTGACAGGCCTCATTTAAGTTCCTGATTGGCCTTTGAGAACCATGTCACACTGACCTGGTCCTTGCCCTAGGGACACACAAGCTGGGGCAGACAAAAGCAGCACTAGACAGCTAGAACAAGCCCACAACTATAATTTATGCTGGCCTCAGGGTACAGAGCTACAAGACGTGGTTCTTTCTCAACGACTACAATCTGGAAAGCCTGGGAGTCAGTAAATAATGTCAACATAGTGACATGCTGTGGTCCTCACACATGTCCTTAGGAGACACAGGCAATGGGCTTGGCGGTGTGGGGACAGAAAGTCTTCTGAGGTTCTTACTTTTCAAAGTTGTTCTTAGATTTATTTTATGTGTATGAATGTTTGGTCTACATGTATGTCTGTGTACCATGTGCATGTCTGGTGCTCACAGAGGAACTGGAGTTACAGATGGTTTTGAGACACCAAGTGGATTCTGGGAATCAAACCCTGGTCCTCTGTGACAGCAGCAGTGCACTTAACCACGTGAGCCACCACTCCTGCCCCCTCTGAGAGTCTGAAACACACAGGCAGGCAAAGAAAAGAAAGTGTTAATGCTCCCTATGGGGTCAAGAAGGAGCGCTGGTGAGGCTCCATACCCCTAGCAGAACTCTCAATCTCTGCATGCCCCAGAACAAAGGCTAGGGAACACTGTGCGTAGGGCATACGGGGCACAGGAGGGCCTGAAGAACCGCAGAGAACACTGCATGGTGGGCACCACAAATAGAGCTCCCTCAGTGTTGGGATGGAGGTCAAGGCCGCACACATGCTAGGCAAACACTATTGCTGAGCTACACTCTGAGTCCCTAAATGGGACGCACTGCCCACTGATCACTTTGGCAAGGCTGCATTTATAGAACGCGTACCTCCTCCAAGGCACTATGCCCTCTATATGCTATTTATTAAACTGTAAATGCCTCTTCAAAGAAAACATCTTCTATGGTCACCCCAAACTCCCTGAGTACAGGAAGTCTGAGTGAGACCCTCCCACTCTCCCTGTCAGGGGCCATGTGCTCTCCCTCCCATCCCCAGAGCATCCTGGGCCGTGATGCGGGCCTCACCTTGGATCCGCAGGCTCTCCTGATACTGGATGATGAAGTACTCCTGGGTCTGCTGCAGCTTCTTCAGCTCGTTCTCCGTGTCCTGTGTGATGAGGCGCAGCTCCTCAAACGTCTGGTTGATCTGAAGGTGCTTCTGGGACATGGCGTCAGCAAGACTTCCAGCTGGAGAGCTCCCCTAGGGAAAGATGGGGAGATTTAGGGTGTAAGGTGAAGCTAAGACTGCCAAAATTAAGTCTGAGGTCAGAAGAAATCGCAAATGCCATGTGTGAGAACTGGGGTCGAATGGAGAGACAGGTGACCTGCAAGATACTTGCATGGTGAAACGTGCTTCAGCTTTGGCCCCCACCGGAGCATACAGACATCCATCCTACACGGGATGCTCCTGACTCCTCGAGAGACTAGAACTCCACACGTCCCAGGGTCACCCGGGTCTGATTCCTTTTTCATTCACTGACTCAAGGCCTGACTGTGGCTAAGTTGGACATACGTGGTCTGTGTCTGTTTCAGGACCTTCCGGTGATGAATCGTTTGCTTCCACCGTGCATGAAGCCACACTTCTCAAAGGTATCCTGAAGCCCCTCAGATGAAGTTCTGGGGGAGGCGCTCACAAGGCCTCTGTGGATCTGGTGTGTAAGTGACTAGGAATGGCCCACCCCTTCAGCCGCGGCCCAGAGGGAGTCGAGAAATTTCTCCTAAGGAATTGCACCTGAATGTGAGCATGCTTCAACACAAAAATGATTTCCTTGGGGGTTAAACTATTTTGCACCAGGTTCACCCTGTTTTATGGCCGTATTCTTACTGAATTATAGGCCTAAGATCAGCTCCCTAAAAAGACACGAGTGCATCCTGGGTTAACTCGACTAAGTGGGGTCAAGGGGAATGGATCAAAAAGGGCTCCCCAGCCCCCACACCTATGGGAACTCACATTGTTGGCTTCTCGGACCAGTCTCTGCTCATTGTACAGAATGTGCCGGATACAGCGAACCAGCTCCATGGGGCAGCGGTCGTACGTGTTCTGAAAGAAGACAACAGCAGACATCACTTTGTTCCACTCTGTGCTCTGAGTTAACCTGACTCAGGGCAAGGAGCACTCATGACGGAGATGTGGAGACGGCGGAACCACGGTAGTTGCTGCTCCTCCCATACGGGCAGGAATGAGAAAAAGACATCACGGAAAATGTAATTACAGAGAAAAGGTAAGGCTGTTTTATGTTCTGAATCTTAATGCCTAAAGCACTACAGTGATGTTCTTGGAAATGGGCAAGTTTTTAAAAGGCCTCAGCAGACAAGAGACAGGACACTGAAACTTCCTGTCAGTTATAATCAGAATTACTATCACAGCGAGGGGAAGATGGGTTGCTTCAAGTTTAAGACTAGCATGAACTACAATGGGAGACCCTGTCTCAACAACAAGTCACAAAATTGAAACCGAACCAAACAAAACCTTAAATAGGTATGACAACTAGGTATAATATGTGATCTTGGACGGGGTCCTGGATGGCAGAGTGGAAAATACCCTAATGGACACTTCTGAGCCAGCTGACAAAATGAACCCAGAGTCAGACTATTAAGTCAAACTAAACGAGAATGATAAACACACTAAAGCTGCATGGTGACAATGAAAGAAAAGGTTCATGTTCTTAGAACACACACACTGAAATGCTCAGGGCAAGGGTCATAATGCAATTTACTGTCAATTAAAAATAATGTGTGTGTGTGTGTGTGAGAAAGAGAGAGAGAGAGAGAGAGAGAAAGAGAGAGAGAGAGAGAGAGAGAGGGAGCGGGAAGGAGGGAAATGAAGAGAGACGGATGTGAGAGAGATGGCTAAAGGGCATCAGGTGCCTCTGAGCTCATCTATGTAGGGGGCTCTTTGTACGACTGCTGCAACTTTCTGTAAATTCAAAATTATTTTCAAATAAAAAGTTAAAGGAGGGAGTAAACTCCTGGCTGAGAGCGGCACACCTGGAACCCACACGGGGCTGGAGTGGGACTGATGCAGGAAGAACTCTAGTTGGTGGCCAACTTGAGCTAAACAGCGAGGCATTTTTTTTTAATAAAGATTTTATTTTCTATTTTATTTTAATTTATGTGTATCTGTATGTCGCATGTTGATGGGTGTATGACCTTCTAAAGCCATCAGAAGAAGGTATCTAAGCCCCTGGAACTGGAGTTACAGGTAACTGTGAGTCCCCTGATGTGGGTGCTGAGAACTGAACCCAGTGTGCTGGCTGGTTTTGTGTCCACTTGACACTAGTTAGAGTCATCAAAGAGGAGCAAGCCTCGATTTAGAAAATGCCTCCCTAGGCTTGGGTTGTAGGCAACTTTGTAGGGCATTTTCTTAATTAGTTATTGATGTGGGAGGGCCCAGTCCATTGTGGGTGGGGCCACCCCTGGGCTGGGGTTCCTGGGAGCTATAAGAAAGCAGGCTGAGCAGCCACGGGAAGCAAGTCAGTAGGCAGCATTCTGCCATGGCCTCTGCCTCAGCTCCTGCCTCCAGGTTCCTGCCTTGCTTGAATCCCTGTAAGACTTCCTCCAATGAGGAACAGTGATGTGGAAATGTAAGCCAAAGAGACCCTTTCCTTCCCAAGCTGCTTTTGTTCACCATGTTTCATCACAGCAATAATAACCCTACGACAGGCAGGAAGTGCTCCTAACCACAGAACCAACTCTCCAGCCCCACAGTGAGACTCCTTTTTCAGAAGGTAACGCCATGACCACAAAACCAATCAGAACCGTAAGCAGGGAACACATAATTGTACGGTGCTGGGTTGGAGATCAGAACATACATGTCTACAGAAGATTAAAGGAAGGGAGAAGTCCTCGAAGGGACAGGGCCCAAGTGTTGTCAGCATTTGCACCCACCTGGAGCTGCGTGGCATAGTGCCCCAGCTTGATCTTCAGCAAAAACCCATCTTCCCCCACCTGGTGTTCTGCCTTCTTCTGCAGCTCCTGCACCAGGCCCTCCAGGAGCTGGGTGGCCTTAATGTTCTCCTGTGGATTATCAAGATCTATTGAGTCCCTAGGGGAAAAAAATTACACAATCTGTATACATACATGCACAGGAGCCTGTACACATGCAGTCTCTACATACTACACTTGTTTTCTGGGGCTTCTTTTTTTTTTTCTTTTGGGCCAGCGACTCAAAAGTGTCCTGCCTCAACCTCCCAAGTTCTGGAACTATAGGTGTGATCCTGAAACATGATTTCTTCCTACTATTCACCTGTGTTAAGAAACATGCCAGTACACGTTAGCTAAATGTCTACATTGCTCTACTCTAACGACCTTAGCTGAACTGTGCATTTCTTCCTTTAAAGAAACAAATAAAAAACAACAGCCCCCTTTCTGCTTCCCTTGATTCTAGCATTAACCCATTGCCTCCTAGGAACGAAGGGGAAAGGTTTTTTCTGCACTCTGAAGGGAATAAGGGGTCTGTTAACGTCTGGTTTATAGACCCAGCTCCAGGGTGTTAGGGGCACAAGGTCAAGACCGTTCTGCGTGTCCTTTCCAGCCTCAGCTGCTTCCAGGCCCCTAATTACCACCCTTTGTAAGGAACCCCGGAAAGGAGGCATCAAGGCAGAAGGTGCCTACAAGCATTCACACCCATGAGAAATGTCTGTCATCGCAGCGCACGTGGAGCTCGGAAGCAATGCTAGCGTCCAGCGAAGGTGAGAAAAGCCAGTCCACCGCCTCCTGTCAGGCAGGGCTATTCAACTGGTGACAAGGGCTGGGCTCACTTCCTCCTTATCTTTTTTTTTTTTTTTTTTTTTTTGTCCTTTTAAAATTGTTGTCTACAAGTTAGGCAACAATTGCTACTGGGCAATACTCAAGTGACTTAGCACGCTAAGAAACCAGACAGCCATCACGTTGAAATAGTATCTAATTACTGCTGACCAGGTCTAGAGCCAGGGAAGAGGGCCAGTGGCAGCTAAGAGACGGCCACCCGCAAATCCCTGCAGTTAATGAGTGGCTGATGGCAGACAGAGCTGTGCACGGGTGTCATCAGAGACCACCGTCTGGAGAGGCAGTGACAAAAGCCGGTTTTAGATATGCATGCTCTACGTATTGAATAAGAGGTCGTGAATGAAAGTCTAGAAGGATTGGAGGGACAGCCTTACACTTCTGTTTGGACTGGGAGCCTAGGGTCCAGTCTCTGAGCAGAATTCAGTAGCCTGGCTCTCAATTTGAACTCAACTGCGACCTATAACCTATGACCTATGACAAAAGACTTCATGACTTCAATACGCAGAGGTAGAAACTCTTCATTGATGTCTTTCTTTTCTTTTTTGGTTTTTCAAGACAAGGTTTCTCTGTGTAGCCCTGGCTGTCTTGGAACTCACTCTGTAGACCAGGCTGGCTGTGAACTCATAGAGATCCACCTGCCTCTGCCTCCCGAGTGCTGGGATTAAGGTGTGAGCCACCACCACCTGGAACATATCTTCATTTTCTTATGAAAAACAAAAACTATCTAAAATCCAGGTTTTCCTTAACAACAACACAAACTTTTCAAAACGTCCTCAGTAAGAGTACGACCCGGGAGGTTTGCTAAAGGGAAGCACTTTGCCTAGGACTGCTGGGACTCTGGACTTGAGTAATTCCCCTGCCTCAGCCTCCTGAGTGGCTGGGATTACAGACATGCACTACTGTACTCAAATAAACGAAAGCTTTGTTTTGTTTTCTTGTGGTGTTGGGTCAGGTCCTGGTGTCTGCTGAACAAATGCTCTACTGTCCTACATCCATCCTATCTCCAGCGTCTAAATGGGATTTTAAATAAACAGAAATTTCCTACTAATGTTTTCTTAAATTCCCCAAATCATTAAAACAAAAAAGAAAAGGAAAAGGAAAAACACTAACCTAGGTGTGTTTGCTGTTCTTATATTTAGTCAGGTTTTCTGTCTTAATTACATGAAGCTGGGATTTTTTTTTTTAATTTCCTAGAAAACTGCCTTCCTTCAGCACGCTTGTTTCCGAACGGAACCCTGCTAACAGCTGCTGCAATTATTCTAAGGCAACATCACAGTGGGTATGGCCAACTTTCTCCCAACAGCACTAGGACTGGCCTCTTCTAGGAGCTGTCAAAGAGGAGCCACCACCATGGTGAAAACCCAGCTAGTCTGATGAACATGCCAGACTGACTGACAACCTGGGGCCAACCAGCAAGCTCCCTGCGCTGCACGCTGTCAGGCACAGCTGGCTGCTGGTGTTCAATGTTGTCAGTGAGGGTGCTGCAGGGCAAGAGGGGCAGCTCGGTGGTAGACGGGTCGTCTTGTGTGCGGGAAGCTTTGCCTCAGGATTGCAAAGTAAGATGCCTTGCTGCTGAATGTGTTACACCGATCTAACAAGTTTAAAACTCAAGTACATAGTGCATAATTTGAGAAGTAAAGATAAAAACGTTGGCTAAGTCAACATTGAAATGTAATCATTGTTCATATTTTAAAAAAAACTGTGTGTGTGACAACATGCATGCCACAGAATAGTAAGGGAGTCAGAGAACAACTTTCAGGGCTCAGTTTTCTTCTCCAAAAGGGTTCTAAGGATGAAATTCAGGACATCAGGATTGATGGCAAGTTTCTTTACTCACTGAGCCATCTTGCCCTATTGCTAATATTTTAGAATATTTTGTCTGCATGTGCACATATAAATTAAAAACATAAATGTTTCAAGACAGGTATAGTGGCACATGCCTTTAAACCCAGAATTAGGCAGGCAGAGGCAGGTGGATTGCTGAGTTCACATTAGAGCCTGGTCTACATAGTAAGTTCACGACAGCCAGAGCTACAATGGGAGACCCTATCTCAGAAAACCAAAAAATAAAGAGCCATGAATGTTTTGATTATAAGTTAATATACTAAATGTTAGTTTATGTGATATAAATTTTCGCATGTGGGAAGCAAGGGCAGGCCGATCTTGAGTCTAAGACTTGTCTGGTCTATATAATGAATGCAGGCCATCTACAGCTATACATTGAAAACTTACCTTGGGGGAAAAAAGCCAGGCACGGTGCACATCTTTTGTCTCAACACTTAGGAGGCAGAGGCAGGTGGATCTCTGAGAGTTCCAGGTCAGCCTGGACTACATAATGAAACAAGACAGCCGGGGTTTCATAGAGAGACATTATCTCAACGCCCCTCCCCCTCCAAAAAAAGCAAGTTCAGGGGCTGGAGAGACGGTTGTATGCTTAAGAGGGCTTCTTGTTTTTCCAGCGGACCTGAGATCAGACCCCAGAACTCACACTGAGGGGCTCACAATCACCTGTAACCCCAGGTTATCTGGGATTTGACGCTGTTTTCTGGCCTCTCCACGGACCTGCCCTCAAGTGTACATAGCCACATACAGACACATAAATATACACAGAATTAAACCACAACAAAGATTAAAATCCAAGAGTTAGTTTATCTCCCAAAACCTAAGAAAAGGGTAAACACCTCTTCTTGAGTTACATAAACAGTTTTCAAACAGTTTTTCTTGGAGACAGGTCCAAGGACTGAACCCAGAATCTCATGCATGCTCGCCACCACTGAGCTACATACACAGCCCAACACACACAGCTTTTGAATTTTTTTTTTAAAAGATAGGGACAGGGTCTCACTCTGCTATTCAGGCTTGCCTGAAACTTGCAGTCCCTCTGTCCTAGCCTTCAAGGTGTTAGGATCATGGGGGTGACAGGGGTGGACCACTAGGCCCGGGTTACACATATAAACTGGTCAGTTATAACATTTTTCTAATCAAAGTTCAGGATCCTTGTGCTTGAAACATGATGTAGAAACGCTGTTCACCTACCAGGCTTGACTTTCAATCCACTGGGATAAATAGTGTCGCACCTCGATGGGGAAGTGCTGGCCATACAGGGCCTGCATCTGATGTAGGGCGTCGCCCTGGAGCTGCTGAGCCTGTATCCACATCGCCATGGTTCACCACCTGTTAAACACAGACCTTGATTTGTTTGTTTGTCTCTAGCCCTCCCCACAAATTTAAAGTCAATGGAGTAAATATGTACAGGGTTTAAAAGTGAACGTTCTTTCTCCCTTTGGTACACCTAAGGTCAGGCCTTTAAAACCGTCTTCTTTACTATTGTCTGTGACATGCGTGGGTGCACATGTGCCAGGGTGAATGTGCAGAGGTCAGAGGGTTCTTTCCTTGCACCTTTGTGTGGGTTCTGGGGATCAAACCTGGGTTGCCAGGTTGCCCAGCAATTGCCTTTTCCCACCGAAGCATCATCTCACCTGCCCAGGATCGATATTCTCTAGCTGACTTTGAGCTTTATAATGCTTTAAAAATGCAGCCGCTCACTCAGCGCGGTCATGGGAAGGGGCCCTGGATGGGTCTATGAAACGTTCACTTCTGTGGCGCAAAAGACAACACCGTAAACCAGCTCTCTAGGCACGGCGGGGCCAACAGCTTTGCTACCCTGGTCCCGGCCTTTACTTCTGTTGGAAAGCGCCACGGGTGCTAGGTAGGGTCCCACAGTCGTCATGATGGTTAGCAGAGTGACCAGAAATGGGGCTCCAGATTTGGGCTTTGTGAGACGAAGAACAGGCTACCACGTGAAAAGGAGCTGGGAGAGAGGTGGGAATAGACGGCAGACTGAGGCTGCGCGCTATCTTAGGCAGCTCTGCAGCCATGCCCTCAGAGCAGAGGCTTATCTTGCCGAGCTCCCTAACATTCAACCTTGGAGTTATTGCTATGGGACTTGTAGAACAGTGTTCTGTTAAATTACAGCACGAACAGTCCAACACAAAGACAATATACATCAACTAAGGGAGTAAGAATGGACTGTTGTATTCTACTGTGAGGAGTGGGCAGGCTTTAGGAGGGGTTTGTGGTTACTTTTGTGTGGAGATTGAAGCTCAGACCTTAACCATGCCAGGCAAGTGCTCCACAGTTGATCGACAGCCCAGCCCTCTTTGTCACTTTTTATTTGGAGACAGTGTCTCACTCAGCTGTCGAGGCTGGCTATATACTCACTCTGTAGTCGGGGTAGGACTCAAACTTGACATCTTCCTTTTTTATTTTTGGCTTTATGACATGGGGTTTCTCTGTATCACAGCCCTGGCTGTCCTGGATTATAGACCAGGCTGGCCTCGAACTCACAGTTTCACCTGCCACTAGTCTCAGCAACAGTGAGTTTGTGTTGTAAACTGGTTCTTGTGGTGGCACTGCGTGTAATCCTGGAATTTAGGTGGTGAAGGTGGGAGGATCAAGAGTTCAAGGCCAACTTGGGCTTCCTGAGACTGTCTTAAAGAAACAACACCAAAACCAGAACAAATACCGCCAATGAAAACAAGCTTCAGGAAATGGCTTTATGAAACTACTAGGACCCTTTTCAGACAGACCTGAGAACTGAACGCACTTGGCAGAGACCTTCTGGGATTCCCCAGACTGAACAAGCTATGTTATATGAAGACATGAAAACCAGATCTTCCTCTAATGCTGCTTTCTGTAATGTGGGACCAGGCATCTTGAATCCCACCTAAAAACGGTTTAGCTACTGATTTGCACAAGTCTCCTCAGGACTGCATTACAGCCATGGCCCAGTGCTCTGGACCTGGGTTTTGTTGACTACCAGAGTGCACACGTATGCCAGGAAACAAAGATCCTTCTCTGAGATCAGTGGCGGTCTGGTCAAGTAACACTGAGCTATTTATGGGACAAGCCAGTTATCCAGCAATGAGGAGCGGGGTGGGTGCCGGTTGCCTATTTTAGAGTGCGTGCTGCTATAGAACACTTGAACGACACATGGTTTAATTTGGGGCTTTCGGACTTTAGTGTTGGGACAATGGTGAGATTTTCCAAGACAACAACAGATTTCAGTGGGTGTGAGTTTACCAGAAGAAAACTGGGACAGAAAAGCATCCTACTTCCTAGTCAAACATCTGGACGACAGCTGTATATATATATATTTTTAGGACCATCTCCCAATCAGAACAATATCAGCTTGCAATTTTGGAAAAAGGGCAAAGGGATAGCGGGAAAGGAGGCTGGAGATGTACGCATACAGAAGTCCAACAGCGAAGTGAAGGGCAGGGTTCGGGCAGCCGTCTTTCTCAGCGGGGAACAAGGATGGGGGCTGGAGAGGTGGCTAAGGGGTTGAGAGCACTCATTGCTCTTCCAGAGGACCTGGGTTTGGCTCTCAGCACCCACATGATGACTCACAACCAGCTGTACCTCTAGTTCTAAAGGATCTGATGCCCTCTTCTGGCCTCCAAGGGCACTGCACACAAGTAGTGCACAAACATTCAAGCTTAAAGAACACTCACACATATAAATACATCTTAAAAAAAAACACAAAAACAAAAAAACAAACAAGGACCAGGCCAGGGAGATGGCTCAGACAGTAAAGTGCTTGCCTTATAGGCATGAGGACCCAAGACTGAATCCTAGAACCCAGGTAAAAATCCGGGCAGGGTGGTACACACTTGCAATCTCAGTGCTGGAGAGGGGGAGACAGTAAGATACCCAAGACTCTCTGGCCAGTCAGCCTGACCTAACTGTCCAGTTTCAGACCAACGAGAAACTGTCTTTAAAAGAGGGCAGGGCTGGAGAGATGCGTCAGTGGTTAAGAACGCTAGCTATTTTTCTAGAGGACCCAGGTTCAATTCCCAGCACCCACATGGCAGCTCACAACTGTCCGTAACTCCACTTCCAGGGGATCCAGACAGTCATGCTGGCCAAATACCAATACACATAAAATAATAAAACAAATTTTTTAAAAAGAGGCTGGTCATGATGTCATGAGACAGAGGCAGGAGGATGTCTGTGAGTTTGAGGCCAGCCTGGTCTATATAGCAAGTTTCAGGTCAGCCAGGACTTCATAGTAATACCTTGTCTCAAAAAAGAAAGAAAGAAAGAAAGAAAGAAAGAAAGAGAGAGAGAGAGAGAGAGAGAGAGAGAGAGAGAGAGAAAGAGAGAAAGAGAGAAAGAGAGAAAGAGAGAAAGAAAGGATGACTAGCTCCTGAGGTTAACTTCAAACCTCTACAAGTGTACACCACACAACCACACATACATATATACACATGCCCATGTGCTCACACACACTTGGACACACATATGCACACCCATACACTCACCCCTAGAACGAGGTAGAAGTAGGAACTCACTGTAGCTTCTTAACGAACATGTGAATGTGAATGATTCCAACAGATGAAAAAAATCTCGTGTTTGCAAATTCCTGTGCTGAACTGCCCCAAGACAAAAGAAGGAAAGTGGTGCGAAGGCCCAAGCCCTCTTCCCAATCCATTCAAATCAAACAGCAGCGTGCTCACTCTCTGCTCCTCTCCGTTCTCCTTCCTGTCCCTCACCACTGTCTGGCATGCAGCATAGATCTATTTCCTATTTTCTCTATTACTAGGAGAAGGACTTATTTGAAACAGTGCCTGGCATATAAGTATCACTATTTTTTGTTGCTTTATTAAACAAGTACATAAAACAAAGCTGAACATATGAGCTATTTTCTTTTTTAAGATATACATTTCTTATTTGTTTGTTTAATGTGTATGGGTGTTTTGCCTGCGTGGATGTCTGTGCATCACATGTGTGCAGTGTCCTAAGAGGCCAGAAGAAAGCTTCAGATCTTCTGGAACTGGAATTACAGGTGGCTGTGAGCTGCCATGTGAATGCTGGGAACTGAACCCAGGTCTTCTGGAAGGGCAGCCAGTGCTCTCAACAGCCGAGCTATCTCTCCAGGCCCATGTCAGCCTTTTAAAAGTTATTATGGAACATACCATCAGTATGGAATTCTAAGGTGTAGGAAGGATCATCTCAATTAGCTCATCAACTACAACTGAATAGCTGGACAGGTCTATGTGGGTGACAGCCTCTCTTCCACTACACGTGCCTGTCATTTTCTGTCTAGTTTTCTTTGTTTTGTCTTTCCCCACTGAACTCCAACAGAAGTAAAGAGGACATGTCTTACTGTCCTGTCCCTAAAGTATATGTATCGTGGCTCAGCAGAAGAGGTGAACAAGTATTGCTAAATCAGTGGCTCTTAGCCTCTCTAAGGCTGCGACCCTTTAATACAGTTCCCCATGTTGTGGTGACCCCAACCACAAAATTATTTTTGTTCCTATTTCATAACTGTAATTTTGCTACTGTTATGAATCATAATGTAAAATTTGTGTTTTCCAATGCTTTCTGAGGCGACCCCTGGGAAAGGGTCAATTGACCCCTAAGGGGTCGTGACTCACAGGTTGAGAGCCACTGTGCTAAATTAACAAATACATAAATATTTCACATGTCCTGTTAGCCAGTCTTATTACATATAACATATTACATATAACAGGAGTCTATTGTTGTTTTAAGAGAAAAACACAGCTCAGTGTGGTGGTATGCACCTGCTATCTCAGCACTTGGTAAACTGAGGCAGGAGGCTGTGAGTTTAAGGCCATACAGGGCTTACAGAAAATACCTTGTCTCTTACAAAAATCAAACACTTTTTTTTTTTTTTTCCAGAGAGTCTCACTATGTAGCCCTAGGTGGTCTGGAACCAGCTAACCTTGAATTCACAGAGATCCACTGACCTCTGCCTCCCGAGTGTTGGTATTAAAGGCGAGCCCAGCTTCAAAAAGATGCAAAAACAAACCCACAAAGACAGCAGTACTGCGGAGACATACATAACAGCAGGGCGCGCGGATTTAGGTTTTACGCTGAGGCTTGGTTTTTATTGAGGAACAGAGCACTGAGCTCTGAGAATCTGTCAGAGTATTTTTCTGATTCCAATTCTGAGCAAGCCATGCTGGTTATTATTTTTTAGTAGCATGCTAATACTACTTGAAGAGCAATAGCTGGTAATGCAAAGTAGTAAACGCTTGTTTTGGTAAACGCAGTGTAGTGTCACAGCATAAAAGCGCTCTGACTGGGATGGAAGCAAGGCTACTGAGCGCGTCTGGCTCACTGCCTGATAAGAATGTAAAGGACACAGGCAGGAGTAAGGAACCCGAATGCTCCCAGGGCAAGTAAATGATCAATGCCGACGATTAAGCTGACCTGGTCATTACACATTGTATGTATGACGCATCAATGCCGACGATTAAGATGACCTGGTCAGTACACCTTGTATGTATGACGCAGCACGTCCTTCTCCAAATACGGAAAGTTTGTGTCAGTTAAAGTGTTAAAAAACTAGAATATAAAAACTACAGTAAATAGTACAGTCGTGTTCATTTTACTTTTAAGCTGTGACTTTTATCCACATAGACTACGAGAGGCTTACAGGTATTATCATGTTCCCATTATAGCCTCTGACCCTCTTGCCTCCACTTCCTAAAGGCTAAAGCTCACTGCAGACAAAAACTGCTCCCGCCCCTCTCTGCTGTAAATACATAAGATCTGTAGTCTGGTGAGTGCTTTTTCCCCATGTCTGTCAGAACACTTCCCACCCGTTAGGAAGTAATGTGCGCACAGGCGTAGGCAGGGGCCCTGTCCCTCACACCTACTGTCTACCCAGCCACCAGCTGCTACCCCACCTGCATGGACACAGCCCACCACTCGCATGCTCTCCTCTGCTTACTGACAGGCGGCTCAGTCTTCGGTGCGTGACATCCTGACAAGGGAAGTGGTTTGTATCTCTGGCAGGTCATCACGGGGCCACTCTAAACACTGGGAAATGGATTCACCGTCGTATTTTTAGGGCAGTGTTGACAACCGGCCGAGCTCTTGTGCAGCCACACTTGTGGCGTTCACAGCTTTCCAGAGTCTGGACACACAGCGCTACTCCCGGTGGACACGCCCAGCACCTGTGTTGGCCCTTAACACCTGGTCCTATCCAAGGGTGGGGAAGATTAAACACGTGGGCCAGAGGTGACTGTTTATAAAAACCTGGCCTTGAACTCACAGAGGTCCGCCTGCTTCTGCCTCCTGAGTGCTGGGATTAAAGGCGAGTGCCATCACTACCTGGCAATAAATATTCTTTTATCAGAATTTCTCCCTTTAGCAAATATATATTTAGATCAGCTCCAGGTAGCCCAGGCTTGCCTCTGCCACCGAACTCACTACATAGTTTAATGCCAGACCCTGTTCCCCCTCCTACATACTGTAATTACAGGTGTGTTCTTTTACTCCCGTGCTGGGGATCAAACACAGGGCTTTGTGCCCATGAAGCAAGAGCTCTACCAACTGAAATACACTCCCAGTTCAAAATTTAACTTTTACAAAGAAAACCATGACTCTGAAGGATCTCGGAACACTGTGCTCATGTTTGGCTGTAACTACCTGGAGCAGAAGGAAGGCTTTCCCGCTAGAAGTTCCTGGTGCAACTTTGCCAATAGATTGAAGAAATCCTGGCTTGAAGAGAGATGAGGGTTTAAGACACATGTAGAGAGACTTGGCTTGCTAGATTAGCTTCTAATGTTTGGACTATTTTGTAATTGCTGAGTTTTTCTTCTTGTGTGGGACTAGAGCTCAAACCCAGGGCCTCGTGCATGCAGTGAGCACTCAGCCACAAGGTTCCATTACCCCGTGCTTCCTATAGTTTCTACTTTCCACACCAGCCCCATCCCGAAGGGCCCCACCACCCAGGCAAAACCTCTAAAATGAGATTAATGTTCCCTGAGATGATGCCAAACTTGGCTACTCACAGTGCTTTAGAAGATCTGCCCTCTAATGTCTCTGTGCCTCAGACTTACTGAGTGAGAAGAACATGCGGGTCTTTGGAGGGAGGCTGCAACGAGCATGAATTACTGTGTGTAAACGCTTAACACAGCGCCTGAGTACGGCCAGTCCCCTAGACGGGCCAATGACTCTTCTGCACTTACACACAGAGCTTCCTTCTCCCCACCTCCATCTTAATCCCAACAAACTTTTCCAAAGTCAATCCTCAGCCTGATGACCAGCCCTTGCTGTCCTACTGTGTAACCAATATTCCAGAGGATGAAATTTACTTTCCACTAAAAATATTCTTGTTTTTATTTTTACTGCATTTGTGTGTGTGTGTGCATGTGCCTCACCATGCCTTTGGCAGTCCGAGAATAACTTGTAGGGGTTTGTTCTTTTCTTCTACTATGTGAGTTCTGGGGATCAAACTCAGGTTGTCAGGTTTGGTGGCAGTCACCGTTATCTACTGAGCCATTTTGCTGGCCCTGATACTCTGATTTCTTCATCAGTTTCATTGACACAGGACTTCTACAGACAAGAACCTCTGGAAGGGTTGGGGAGAGAAATTGTGAATCCTATTCTCCCAAGTTGGAAGACAGCATTGAAAACTGCGGAGGTCAAAGGTGACATAAGAATATTCTTAAATGCGCGAGCGCGCGCACACACAAACACACATGGACACACACGATCGCACACACACAATTAATCCATCCATGGAGGACAAAGGGGATATCAGAAGGGTTATATGCATGCGCGCGCGCGCGCACGCGCGCGCGCACACACACACACACACACACACACTGATTCCATTCATGGAATGTCTGCAGTAGGCAAACTCAAAGGGGCAGAAACTAGTAAGGTCGTACTGTTGGGAGTGATGAAATGCATTAAGGTTGGACAGTGGTTCTGGTGGTACAACACCTACAGGACACTGAATCCTGGGCCTTCTAGGGCAATGGGGCGAGTTAAGAAGGCTGCAGGTAAGAGCATTGTCACACAAATCTGATGACCTGAGTTTGACCCCTAGAACCCACAGCAGGATGAAGAGCAAATACCCAAAAGCTGTCCTCTGACCTCCACAAGCATGCCACGGCAGACACGTCCAAAAACACATCACATCAAATACACACACACACACACACACTCACAAAACATCACATCAAATACACACACACACATTCACAAAACATCACATCACACATGCACATCCACAAACACATATCAAACACACACACACACATACAATCACATGCATAAAAAACAAAAAGGTGAATTTTATGATATGTATTCTATTTCAATAAGGCTGTTATTAAAAAGAGGCAAAAACCAGGCCTCTTTAATCCCAGCACCAAGATGCAGAGGCAGGCAGATCTTTTTGAGTTAGAGGCCAGCCTGATCTACATAGCAAGCTCTAGGCCAGCCTGGGCTACATAGTAAGATTCTATTAAAAAATAAAATAAAATAAATTAGAGACAGAAGTAGAAGAGTTGACCCCATCTGTCAATACCAAGAGGCTCTGTCTGAGATGTGTCCTGCCACCACGGCCCCACAGTGCCACCACGGCCCCACAGTGCCACCACGGCCCCACAGTGCCACCACGGCCCCACAGTGTCTGTGTCCTCAGGACTGTGGTGAGTTGTCATGCTACTTTTTGTTCTTTTCCACATGTTGTCATACTTCAAAATTTAAAGAGAAAGAAGAAAACAGAACGAGAAACCTAATATCGGGAGACTGATTTTGGCAAAGGCTAGGGCCAGTTGGCAGATGAACTGGGTGTATAAACATTGTTTCTGATCTGAAAAGTTCAAGGCAAGAAGCCAGCATTGCAAACTGCTAACCTCCCAGCACCCACTGAGGACTGAGGGACCCTTGGAGGAGTATAAAGGGCCAGGTCCCTGGTCATGTTGATGACCTCATTGTCAATCTCAATATTATTACTGTGCTAGGTGGTGATGATCACCGAGTAGGAAGGACTCTGAGAGACAGAAATTATTAAATGCAGTGGTAGAGGATTAAGATTGTGTTCATATTGGCCTGACATCAAGCAAAGTTAGAGTAAAATGACCACATCTAAAAGTAGGTCAATACCAGACCCATCTGCCCTTTAAAAAACAAAACAAAACAAAACAAAAACTAAATGCTGGCTTATAAGCAACCAGAAAGGTAATTCTCTTTTAGGAAAAAAAAATCATTACACAGACAGTAAGGGAACAGGAGTAAATGTGTTTGGTCTACAAAGAAACAAGAAATACTTTACCCAGGCAACACAGATAATAACATTCTGGGAAGACAATCAGCCATAAATCTTCACATCGCAGCCCAGTTACCACATGCCACTTTGGGAAGAAGAGAGGTAATGCAGGGAAGGGACAGGAAGGGAAAGGAGGAGGGAGCTACTTGCTAAGGTTAGCCCACATCAGCAGGTTCTTCTATCTTTAAACTTCTCACCTAAATACAACATGTGTTTATATTGCAACACGCATAACCTCAAGAATAGAGTGGGCTGGGCTGGGGAGATGGCTCAGTTGGTAAAGCCTTTACTATGCTGTCACTAGGGTCTGAGTTCAGTCCCCAGGAACCAAGAAAAAAGATGGCACGTGCTTGTAATCCCAGGTCTGGAAAGACGGTTAGGAGGGTCCCTGGAGCTGGCTGGCTAGTCTAGCCCAGTTGGCGAGCTTATGGTTCACTGAGATACCCTGTCTCAAAAAGATAGACTGGAGAGCAATTGAGGAAGACACCCAGCATTGACCTGACCACCATCCATGTGCACACATAAGGCAGACCCAGACAAGGAGCAACATCGCTGCTTAGGCCACGGTGCTGCCCGTCTCTGAAAACAGGATGCTCGCACAGTTGCGTGCTTCTTACTATTCACAAAATGAAAAGAAGGCTGGAAACACAGCACAGCTAGATAGTGAGAGCTCTGACCTAGAATTCACAAGACCCTGCAATCAATTCCCTGAACTTCCAAAACCAAAAAATTACAAAAAAAAAAAAAAAAAACATCAGCAGGTGAATCTGGTGGATAATGCACTAACAAATGCACTAACAATCACAACTATCAGGCCAAATGGCACTATACAACTGGAGAGATATATATCTGGACAGGTTTGGCACGTTGAGAAGAAAAAAAAAACCTAAATTACAAAGAATCTGGAAGAAACAATCAACAGTGCTTGCCTCTGCGGCACACACACTGGGACAACAGGGGTGACTGGCGTGGCCCCTCCTCTGCGGCACACACACACTGGGACAACAGAGATGACTGGCGTGGCCCCTCCTCTGCGGCACACACACTGGGACAACAGGGGTGACTGGCGTGGCCCCTCCTCTGTGGCACACACACTGGGACAACAGGGGTGACTGGCGTGGCCCCTGCACAAGGATGACAGAATGCACAGGAAGCACGCTGTGTTTCCCAGGACTTCCCAGATGGGGAATAGAGGGCAGCACTGGGGGCTGCTCTGCTGGAGAGATGTAAAAAGTAACTGCAACTAAACTATACACCTTAAGGAAAAATAAACAATCAAGATCCAGACAAATTCCCCCTAAATCCAAACTGCAAACTCGAAGGAATTTAGAGAGGAGGGAGCAACAGAGCAGAACTGGTTTTAGAGACATGACAGCCAAGAGCTCATTAAAAGCAGACATAGGGTGGAGAGATGGCTCAGCAGGTAACATGCTTACGGCCAAGCTTGATGACCTGAGTTCAAGTCCCACAACCCACATGGCAGAAGCACCAACTCCAGCAGGTTGTTCTTTGATATCTGTATGTGAACTTCCTTACACACATACACACGCGCACACACATAGACAGATAGATAGATAGATAGATGTAAGGTTTTTGTTTGCTTTTTAAGCAGAAACAAGGCTTTAAAAGACATTATTGAGATAATTAAGGAAAGTTACAGACTGCCTATATATTGGATATTATTGTGTCTTGTGTGGCCTTAAATTGGCTGTACAGCAGAGGATAATCTTGAACTTCTGATTCTCTTACCTCTGCCTCCTGAGTGCTGGGAATACAAGCATGGGTCACCACACCTGGTTTACGCATTGGTGAGGACCCAACCTAGGGTCTTGTAATGCTAGGCAGGTGCTTGACTGTCTGAGCACATCCCAGCCTTCGAGTCAGGGGTAAATGTCTTGAGAGTGACACAGTGTTGAGGTTGTGCTAGAAGGTGCCCTAGTTCTCAGTGGCATGCACTCCAGCTTCTAAGGCTAAGGGGTCATGAAGTCGGTGTTTTAGCCGTCAGAGACGGGAAGCGTGGTGTGGGGGGTGAAGACACAGGCGTGACGACACAGCTGTTGCTGAAACCTGTCTGGAGCTCACTGTTCTGTTTTTTCAACACCCTGGGACTGTAACTTATTTACTTTTAAAATCAGAATTAAGGGCAAAAAAAAAAAAGTCAAAAGATAAAAACAAAGCAATAGACAACCAACTGGTGACTCCTCTGGAACAGGTCCTGAGCAGTACTGAATGAAGGTCTGGACTTTTCAGGCTGTGTGCTGTGGGCAGTGGGATGCCAGCATCCTTGCCTATGGATTACTATCTCCAGTCCAAAATCTAACAAGCAACTTGTTATTATAAAGGAATCACCATTATAGAAGAATTACCACTGTACCATTTTCCAGATGACTGCAAGCATCTGCTGGAGCCCATAAATAATGACATCTGCATTACAGAAAATAAGAAACATGTTCCCAGTATTTTCTTCATTAAAATTCATAGCCTCTCTCTTTCCACTGAGAGTTGTAGTACTGTTTCCACTTAGCAAAATTTTTCTTTGAAGAGTGTTTTGTTCTAGGCCAACTCTTGAGGACAGCCACTAGTTAAAGGGTACAATCTATTATGGGAGAAACTGGAAATGACATAGACCAAGGGATTGGGAAAGCTGTAGCGCTGTAGCCTGATGGAATGACACACATTCATCTGAACCACATATAGAGGCAACCATGCTGAAACGCAAACACCACGTCAACACATCTCTGGGGATTGAGACAAGAATGTGGTAAAAGTGTGTGCAGAAGGTATGCTGAAGACCTACTAGAGAATGGTCTCAAGGAATGTAATGCCTGTTACACTTAGGCAAAGGTGTTTTCATCCTTTTCTGTAATTATTAAATTGTGTTTAAAATGTGGGAATTTAGGAGTGTGTTCTACCATGACAGAGGCCATAGGTTTGTTTCCCATCCCCATATCACAAACTAAATAAGTTTTCAAAATATAACATGTAAAATATAAAATTAGTAACAATAGACAATTACTAATGACCATCCCATGGAAACCAAATTTAAAAGGGTACACAAAGACGGCCAGGCTGGACAGCACATGCTGTGGTACCAGCCCTTGGAAGTCTGAGGTGGGAATTCCAAGTTCAAGTCCAGCCTGAGTTGCACAGTGGGTCCCTATGACAAACAAAGACACACACACAGACACACAGGCACAGGAAGGGGGCTAGAGAAAGGGGCTCCGTGGTTAGAAGGGCCTGCTGTGAAATAGTGAGACCGGAGTTCAGATCTCAGCACCCATGCAACAAACTTGACAAAAGCCTGTAACTCTTCCAGAGTCCAGTGCTTGACAGTCTTCCACTTATGTATCTGCACATACGTGTGCACATACAACTATGTACATACACACCTATGCATACACACATATTAATTAATTAGCTTTTTGCTTGTTTGTTTGGCATTTTTGTTTGTTGGTTTTTGGTTTTTCGAGACAGGGTTTTTCTTTCTAACAGTCCTGGCTGTCCTGGAACTCACTTTGTAGACCAAGCTGGCCTCGAATTCACAGAGATCCGCCTGCCCCTGCTGCTTGAGTGCTGGGATTAGAGGCGTGCACCACCACACTCGGCTCTTAATGAATTAGTTTTTTTAAAGACATAGGAAGAGAACATTTCCTGACATGTGAGTGTCCAGGTTATGGCACTGTCTTACAAACTAGACGGCCTTGATTTAAGTAGGACATGAAACAGTAGAACTTTAGTCATAAAATATTTCTTTAGAGGAATGTAATACTATCACTTTCAGATACTTAGCAACTTAATATGTTTTCAAGCAGTGGGTCAAGACTATTAATGGCTAAGATTAATGTGGAACTGACGTCTATTTATATGTACCGTCGGCTCCCTTTTCACCTTTTGCATAACCAAAAAACTTATAGCAGCTGTAGCCAGAACCAAAGCCACAGAAAGTCATGCACAACAGTCCCAAAATTCCTTCTACCGCGTGAATCCCACACCTGCCCACAGCTGCCCTGGAAGATGGCCCTGGATGGTGCAGAGCAACGACTCAAGGCCCCTGGAAAGCTGCTGGGATGAGATGAGGTACAAGAAAACCTCAGCCGTTCGCTCCTACCCAGAAGCTGACAGAACTGGGAGAAACTGGCCTGCTGGGCTGCCATCGACTTGTTTTGCACCAGAAACCTATATGTAGCCCAGCCTGGACTGAAACTAAACATGTAGTCAAGCTGTCTTTGACCTTTCAAACCCTCTGCCTCAGCCTCCTAAGTGTCGGTACTGCAAGAGTGCACCCCACTTCAATGTTAACCACACTCAATTACCTCGGCCCCAACAGTACACCTAGGAAACAGACTGAGAAGACACTGGAAAAGCGCACCTACCTACTGAGCCAAATGCAGGTTCAGGTTGCTGTGTTGCGCACATTTACATGAATTATCATCCATTTTTATTCTGGGTCACAGACATGACATTTGAATTAGAGCGTCTTGCTTAGAAATTAAAATGTTTTCCTGCCAGGAAACAAATGGTTACAGGAGAAAATGGTTATCCAGGCAGAAGAGTCAGGGCCGCTCTCGGACAGGGATGATGAGCCGAGCTGAAGTTGTAAGCTGTCCACTTTCACTACCTCACTAGCGTTGGGACTCTGCCACCAAACAGAATCACTTTTGCTACAACCACTTTTCTGGAAACAGATCTTCTCTCACTATGCGGCGACTAACACATCTAAACATAGCTCAGCACCGTGAACAAGGGCTGTGCAGGGGCCCCTGCTCCTAACGGCTTGTGCCTTCGGCAGCCAGGCTGGAGGCAGAACTCCATTTACGCTCGTTCACCGTTCATCGGGTGCGATGGTACAGGAAGAAGCAAAGAGCAGCGATTTCCTTCCAAAAGGTCAGCTGCTTCAGACAGACCAAACAGAAAGCTGTAAGTTCTCGCCAACTTCCCCTCTGAAGCTAGTACGCAATCACATTTTGTTTCCAGTAAAGCTCCCAAGAAAAACAAGCAACTGGAGACCCAGAATCTCTGCCACTGAAGGGTCTCGGCTGCCTACGTCAAAGGCAGGAAGAACATGAGGCCCCATGCTTTCTAAACAGCAAGGGAACCGTTAAGAACCGCCAGCTTCAAAGTGAGATCATACTTGGGAGGAGGTGGGGGAAGGTCAGGAACCATCTTAAGATTTTAGTTGTTTATTTTGTATGTTATATGTGTGGCACACGTGTGTCATGGCATATGTGTGGCAGTCAGAGGGCAGAGTCTGTTCTCTCCATCTACTTTGGGTCCCGGCAGTCAGACTTGGATCCGCAGGCTCGGTGGCAAATGCCTTTACCCACTGAGTCATCATGCTGGCCTCCTCATTCCCATATTTTACATGAATATTCCAGAAGTCTCTATCTAAAAATATGATAGTAATCTGGTGATAAGAGTTACAGTGACATTTAAGCTCTCTAAGTGATTAACAAAAATAAAATGTCAAGGCTGGGCGGTTGTGGCACACGTCTTTAATCCCAGCACTTGGGAGGCAGAGGCAGGTGGATCTCAGTGAGTTCGAGGCCAGCCTGGTCTACAAAGCGAGTTCTAGGACACTCAGGGCTACACAGAGAAACTCTGTCTCGAAAAATAAAACAACGACAACAACAACAAAAATAAAATGTCAGCCTTTTCTCTTCTCAAACTAAAGTCAAAACAGTGATGGGAATGGAGAGATGGCTCAGTGGTTAACAGCACTGGCTGCTCTTCCAGATGACCTGGTTTCAATTCCCAGCACCCACATAACAGCTCATAACAGCCTGTAACTCCAGTTCCAGGAGGTCTGACACCCTCATACAGACACAGATGCAGATAAACACCAATGTACATAAAATAAAAATAACAAACCATTTAAAAAATTGAAATGAAACAAACAAAAGTCCAGCCATCCCTATGCCCAGCATGCGTTCGATGTTAAAACTCCAGAGGCCACAGAGAATGACACACCACTTCTGAGAGTAGACAAGGAGAAAAGACCAGAAACTGATGAGCAAGAGAGGTTTAAAATCTTCTTCAGATAGTAATTCCAAATGCTTAAAATGACACTGAAGATTTTAGAGCCCACCGCACTGCATTACATTCTGGCGCAGACTTCTGTACGTTACAAGAGCACCAGACTTCAGGAAAATCTGCACTCAGTTCTCCTCCAGGCTGCGACAGGAGATCCTTTCAAGTACAAGAGAAGAGAAGGAAGAAAATGAAGGTTTTATTAAAGGTTTGCTCAGTCAGATCAGTTCCTGCCCTTAACTATCTACATATGTCTTCCGAGAAAATGTGATGGGCTAGACTGGGGAGATAGCTCAGTTGGTAAAGAACTTGGCTAGACTGGAGTTCAAATCCCTAGAACCCATAGTCGTGAATGTTTCTAATTCTTGCAATGGCAAGATGGCAGACACAGGGTTGCTGGCCATATAATATAGCCTACTTTGATGTCAGGCCAGTGAGATACCCTGACAAACAGGGAAGGTGTCTGAGGAACGACACATGAAATTGTCTTCGGACCTCCACGCACATAAACACACACACACACACACACACACACACAGGAAAAGAGAAAATATGTGATGAGTCCCTCTGACAGGCTCACATAGCATACCATCGGCTCCGTGTGGTTTCTAACTACTCTCTTTCAGGTTGTGGTGGCAACAGAGACACCAGCCTCTTCGTGGGAGGCGCTCTTCTACAGAAGCCTGGCTTTGATGATCCAGCGTGCTTAACCCCAGCCTCAGAACACCGGGCAGGAGATGAAGACAACTGAGGGCTCCTGGGGTGAAAAAACTTGTTACATAGGCCAAATTAAGCTACATGCTGGAAACTATTTCATGTTGACACAAAGTAAGCTACTTAATTTCCTCTCCTCTGTCTGCTTCACAGCGGGGGCTGGCGTGCAGCGGAGAAGGGGATCCAGGTCGGAGAGGCAGAAGGATGATAACAAAGCTGTCACCACACACCATGCCCACCTGCACACTCAGCAAGTGCCCCATAGGTCTCACAAGGACACCTGGGGCTCTCTAGTGGTGTCACTGTGTTACAAATGAGGCAACAGACTTAAGAGTTAGGGACTCTCAACAGCCCAAGAGGCTTCAAATCTTCAAAGAGCACAGACATACCACTTTGCTTATTAAAAATCTTCGCTTAATTAATGGTCACTGAGATGAGTCCGTGGGTAAAGGCACTAGCCGCCAATCCTAACAACCTGAGTTTGATTCCTAGGACCCACATGGTGGGAACAGGGAACAGTTTGCGGGTGTTCTTCGACACCACACGTACACTGTGGTGTACATATGCATGGACACACATACACAAAGGATTTTTTAAGTTAAAAATCTTCATTTAGCCAAAGTAGCTCTTTTTGAAGCACACCTCTGTTCTGCAGCTGCCTTAGACTAGAAGCTACAGAAGAAATGATTACAGAGTGCAACTTCCCAACAGACATAACCCCAAAGAAAGGCCCCCCCACCTCCACTCCCACTTTTCTTCATGCTGGGTTTCTCTCTGTAGTCCTGACTGTCCCGGAACTCGCTCTGTAGACCAGGCTGACCTTGAACTCAGAGATCTGCCTGCCTCTGCCTCTGTCACCATCCAGTTTAAAAGAAAGCTTTAACTCAGAGTCCTTCTGGAAGCCTTCAAGCACAACCAGAGGAAGTCACAGGAGGGCTTGGTGGTTATCTTCATCATTCTGAACCAATCAGAAGTTAGTTAAAAAAGCTTGAGGTTGGAAAGAGGAGCAAGAGAAGGACCATCCTGGGAGTGGGCAGCTTTCCCTTTAAGGCTGAAACCTTGGTCCTGACACTCATGGTTGGAATGGGCAGTGTGGTGTGTCTTTTTTTTTTTTTTTTTTTTTTTTTGGTTTTTCTAGACAGGGTTTTTCTGTGACTTTGGAACCTGTCCTGGAACTAGCTCTTGTAGATCAGGCTGGCCTTGAACTCTCAGAGATCCACCTGCTTCTGCCTCCTGGGATTAAAGGCGTGTGCAACTGCTGCCCAATGAGGTGCGTCTTGTAAGAAGCAATTGGGAGGGGCAGGAGAGATGGCTCAGTGGTTAAGAGCACTTCTGCTCTTCCAAAGAACCCAGATTCAATTCCCAGAATCCACATGGAAGCTCACAACTGTCTGTAACTCCAACTCCAGGGGATCTGACACCCTCACACAGATATACAGACAGACAAAACATAAAAATTAACCAATCATTCAAAGCAATTAGGATGCCAGCTGTGCTGTTTCTTCACCAGCAACACTAATCACGGGTTGTGCTAAACTCTGGCTTTCTTAAAGGAATAATGTCACTCACACCAATGGGAAAACAACCCATCAATCATCCCAGGGGGCAGAACAGGAGGGCTGGTAGAGGAGGTTGAAGCTGGGTGTCACCAGGGAAGCTGGTCGCAACAGCATTCAGTTACTGGAGTGAGTAAGTTCCTGTGCTCGGAAATACTAATTGGAAGATGCAGAAATAACTATGTTGCTACCTCGGTGTGCTTTAAATGTTAGTTGAGTGCCAGGAATTCTCAGGGTTCACCAAGCCATGCTACAAAGAAGTAGGCAATGGAAGAGAACTTCCATTTTACCATATGTGTGACACGTCAAGGGGGACTTTGAGGACAAGAACGCCTGGCAATCCCAAAGCTCCTAAGAAGGTACCTTTTATACTTTCACATCTTAGTGAGAAACAGAGCCATGACTAAACCTGTGTGCTGTGTCTCTCATCAGTTTGACCAGCTCGTTATTTAAAGGACAGACTGCATTACCTCTCTAGAGTTACAACTTAACTTGCGCTCTGCTTGGGACACGGTAGGTATTTGGTAATCGCATATTACATATAATTTCAGTGGATCTCCATGCCACAAAGGGAACCAAACTGGGAGAAATAGATGGTGGGTCAATTATTTCAGTCAATGCGTTATTTTTAACACGTTGTTTGAATCCTTATTACGGGAGTAACGGGAGTGAATCACATTTTATAGAAACTGTGACGGAGGTTTTGACTCATGAATGGTGTTAATCAACAGCTGAGCCATCCATAAATATCGTGACAAGCTTGTAAAATAGACCTCAGTCCTCACTACAGTGACTCCAAAGAGAAGAATGACAAGGGCTATGACAACCCTGATCTGAGCCTTCATGTCCATGCAAACGACACGGGTTCCTTTGGCGACATTGCAGGAAGAAAGCAGAGTGTAAATGGAGGGACAGCGCTCACCACAGCACCAGCACCCTACACTCCTTCAGTTGCCATGCTTGCCACCAAATGCCACCTAGAAAGATTTATCGCTATGTCAGAACAACATGATGCGGTCTGACATCCCCAAGGCAGGGTAAGGTTAGGAGGGTGACTCAGGGCTCCCACGTCAGCAACACACACAGAACCTATGCCACTCTTTATCTCCAGAGAGTTCTTCAGTTGTAGGACACAGTGCCAACTCAAGAGGACGTTTCAGTAGAAACAGCCACCTTTGACTACAGACGCTTTTCAAATGTGAGATGTATTTTCATGGAGCATGATAAACTTAGCTATGGATGTCCCCTATCCCTGCCAAAAATGACAAGCTGCTTGCTCAAAAGCTGTCACTAATTAGCTGCTGCTGTAAAGAACACCAAAGGAAGTGCCAATAAAAGCATATTGAACTGAAAGGAGGCCCTATAACAAGGATGGGAAACAGAGCCTACTGTGGCTGGTAAACTTTATACACACAGTCAATCTAAATCTGGGAGAAGTGGGGGTGGGGCAATAACGGCTATAGATGCCAGTTCCTCTTTAAACAGGAAGGGTGGGAGGATGCTCCCAGGGTACCAGTACCATTGAGCTCAGCACTGCTGTCACCTTTCCAGGATGACCTGAGTTCGGGGTAATTCTTCACCTTTGGGTTCTCCGTCTCGGGTACACTAGCGCCTGTGCTTGTACACACCATAATTATGGAATTCTAAAAGTGCTTTTCACATTCTATTAGCTTCAGTTTAAACATTTATGGTTCTGGGTTGAACTGCTGACCTCATGTTTTACAGGTTGAGAAAAGGAGTCAAGGGAAGCAGTAGGGATTCAGCTGATGCAAATGAGCAGAAGGCACGGGGAAGAAAGCACCAGGGCACAGCCGATGTTCAATGCTTTAAGATTGCAGAGCCAGGGGCTGAAGAGATGGCTCAGTGGTCCAGAGCACTCATTGCTCTTGCAGAGGACCTCGGTTCAATTCTCAGCATCTACACTCTGGCTCACAACCATCTTAACTCCAGTTCCAGGGATCCCATGCCCCCTTCTGACCTCCATGGGCACCAGGTACACATACAAATATTTGGGTAAAACCCATGTGTACACACACAGTTAAATAGATCTGAAGAAAAAGAGTTCAGAGCCCCAGGCTAGGGAGATAGCTTCCTGCTCAAAAGTGTTCACTGCACAAGCACAAGGACCTGAGTTTGATTCCCAGCATCCATGTAAAAAGCCATGCTTGGAATGCCAGCCACGGGAGCTCAGGTGGACACAGGTGGGCCCCTGAGGCTTCTTTGTGGTCAGCCAGCCTAGCCTGATTAGTGCCACTAAGAGACTCTGTCTCAGTAAACAAGATGGGAATTGGGAGCTTGCTCAATGGTTAGTGTTTGCCACACAACAGTGAGAACCTGAGTTCAAATTTCCAGAGCCTACATAAATTAGTATTTAGTCCATTTAGTCCAGTGCACATAAGGGCCACCTGTCATTCTATCCCTGGGAGCTGGTCCACGAGACAAGCTATATCTGCAAGCTCTGGGATTAACTGAGAAATCCTGTCTTAGTGTGGTTAAGGCAGAAGAACAATCAAAGATGATTCTTGACATTAACCTCAGGTCTTATATACACATAATATCAACATAATATACAAATGCATACACATACATACACACATATATACACATGCACACACACACACAGGAACATGGGAAGAAGGGGAAAAAAGGTGGATAGCTCCTGAGGAACAGCTGGGGTTGACCTCTGGCCTCCACACATACACTCAAGAGCATACACATATACATGCACGAGTACACACACATGCACCTGTACCCAAACACATGCACCTGTACATACATACATATGTATGCGCACACAATACGAGTTCAGGACCAGAAGCTGATTCTGATTCACAGTGGTGGGGCACCAGCCTAGCCAGCACAAGGCTCTGAGCTCCATTCCTAGCACTAAAGAAAACAAGATTCTCTCTGAAGGCTAAACTCAGATATTGTTCTTTCTTTTCTGAGTCAGGGTCTCATGTAGCACTGGGTGGCATATAACGTGCTATGTACTGAAGGCTGGTCTTGAACTCGTGACCCTCCTACCTCCATCCCTGAGTGCAGGGGTTATCGCATTTGGCACAGTTAGCTTTTCAGATCATTTTCCGAGGCCATTTCTCCTTCTCTCCGTGTTCCTACCAACCAGGTCAATATACATATCTCTTATTTCAACAAGTACTTCCTGTCTTTTGAAACCATTACAGATATTCCTGCCTTTGTTTTCATGTTCGGAATGCTCCACTTCTCTCTCCTTTAAGGTGGGCTACAGAGAGCTATGACCAAGTTCATTTCTATTTGAACCCACAGGGTCAGATTGTCTCTGTACCAATTACTTCAAAATGGGAATGATGAAAAAAGAAAAAGGGAAGGAAAGAAGGGAGGGAAAGGGAGGGATAGAAAAGGGGAGGGAAGGGAAGAAAGAAAACAGAATAAAAATGGGGGCAACAGCAAGCATAGCCGTGTGGCTTCGGAGTGGAGCCGCCATCAAAGCCTCTCCTGAGGCTGAGACCCCCTATGTGGAGAATGTCTAAGTATCTGTATGAGCAATTACATCAATGTACCAGTAATTTTCCAGTCCATAATAAAGTTTAAAGAAGAACAATTTGTTTTATGAAACATGGGGAAAGATTAATCTCCCGCATTACTGTCAGTGCAGGCTTATCAGCAAGACTTGGAGGAGATAAGCCTGCAGGCATCCTGATTAGGAATCCCATCTTCAAAGGCTTAATACCCCCCTAGTGGTATGCCACAAACTGTCGCCTTAACTTCTCTGGATCCTCACTGTGTACGCATCAGTGCCTGGGTCTGGGCAGACTCCCAGGGAGGAGAGGACTGCCAGGTCTCCAGGGAGGGGAGGAGAGGGCGGCAGTGATGAAGAGACAATTGCTGTTTGAGTCCTCTCCTGTGAGGTACACGCGAGAGTCCAGTTCATGCAGACGGTAGCCTGGTGGCGGCTGGGGTGAGCGGCAGATGGAGAGTTATTCTTTAACGAACAGTTTTTGTTTTAGATGACAGGGTGATTGCACAACGTGTGTGTCCTTAGTGCCACTGAACTATACACTTGAAAAATGGTTAAAGTCAGGGGTGGGGGTGTGGAAGCTTGGTGACCGCTAGCCTCGTACATGGAGGCCTTGGGTCCCATGCCCAGTACAGAGCACAGTCTCCTTGGGTCTGCCAAAAAAAAAAAAAAAATTAATAGCATGTTTTATTAAGTGTTTTTACAATTTTTAAATCAAAGCAACATTTATTTAATAAACACACACTCCTCCCAGCTTTAACACTGAAATGTAAAGTAAGCCAAGTGCATTTCTGTCTCTTTCCTTTCTTCCATAGAGAAGGGCAAATCTTCCTCAGAGTTGACGCTCTCTGGATAGCCCAGCTATGCTGAGATTGACAGGGAAAAGATGGAATCGAGGTGTCCCACCATCAATCAGTGGTGACGCATCCCAGGTGAGCATCTGCATGCCACCAGTAGACAGGACTGCAGCAAAACTCCCCCAGAAACAGCAAGCATTAATTGGGCTCCTATGACATGCCAGTGGGGTCAGTTCTAGATGCCAACACACTGATGACCATTCCTCAAACTTGGACTCCAGAATCCCATATTAAACGCTTGGAAGTTGTTACACATACTTCAATTGTGCCTCTGCTATATTTACTGGTTTTGTTTTCCATTTTCTTCTATTTCTATTTAGGAGAGGGGAGAATATACCACCTGATTGTAAAATTTTATAGGTGAGCAACATGATGTGTGTATCCAAACTAGTATTTGAAAAATAGTTTCAAAAGTCAGTCAAAAACATCAGATCAATGGGGATTCCTGACTTTTGGGAAGCCTCAAATGTGTAAAAGCAATTTCCGATAAAATCAGATCATCTGCCCACCACTGCCAAAAGATGATCATCTTTCTGTGCCAAACAAAATGGGGTCAGGCAAGGACAGCACGGGGGAGAATGCGTCCAGCCCTTTTCTATGATGCAGTTTTATTAACGGGGGAATTTGTCACAATCAAACCAAATCCTCTTTCAAAGAGGATCATCGGGTTAATCTCCACAAAGTACAGAAATACCAAGCATGGAGTTAAATCCACGGGGCTGAGGGTCCTCCACGCAATGGAATCAGTACAAAGTGGCAGGCAGTTTCTTCTCCTCACAGAATAAGATGTAGGTCAAACGCTAGTATACTAACACTGCAAGCGTCATCACGCTGAAAGCATGCATGTAACAAAAATACGTGGGCTATTTGAAAACAACTACTTGTCTCTTAATTCAATACTGCTGTGGAATCAACACAGTAAACTTTAACACAGAAGAAGCCAGCTAGCTTGGACCACGACAACTTTTACACAGGCTTTTACGTCTCCACCTTTAAGGAAGTTTACTAATCTAAATTATTCTGTGATGATAAATTTAGAAGGTGTTTTCCCCATTTGTGGAAATCATCCCTCGTTATTTAGTACTATTTTATTCTTTTGTTTGTGTCTGGGGAGTGTACATGCCACAGCACCCATGTGAGGTCTGCGGAAAACTAGAAAGAGTTGGTTGCCTTGCTACCTGATGTGGGTCCTCAGGCTTGAACTCAGGGAGAGAAGCTTGCGAGCAGGCACCTTTGCCAGCTGAGCCATCTCTCCAGTTATACCCCTCATATTTTCTTCTTTTTTTCAAGATAGAGTTTCTCTGTGTAGCCCTGGCTATCCTGAAACTCAAAGATCCACCTGCCTCTGCCTCCCACGTGCTGGGATTAAAGGAGCGCTCTATCACCACCCTGCCCATCCCTCATTTATTATGGAGGAATCAATCACATTTACTACATTGCATCAAGATATTTTCAGTATTATGATGACTTACTTTGGCACCATATTAAAATAAACAGCAGCTTAAATCTTACCTTGTAGTAAAAGCTAATGAGAATTTTATTTGACATTATAATGGCCAACAAATTTAGCTTAAGTATGAGGCCATATTCAAAGTGACACGTAAGTTCTATCCACTTCTTCAGAGGACCCTTTCAGACTGAGGGAATCTAAATTGTTGAGGACAAACAATGTAGGTTCAGATTGGAGGCACATGCCTGCAACCCCAGGACTTGGGAGGCAGAGGCAGAAAAAAAGTTCACAGGTTCAGGGTAAGCCTGAGTTGTATAGTGAGACTCAATCTCAAAAACAAAATTAAAACAACTATGCCAAGCAGGAGGTGGGCTGAGAGAAGGAGAGGGTAGGGCTCAGGCACCACCCGGGCACCAGCACGTCTCTGCAGTGGGTCCTGAAGTTCTCTGGTTGGGTCCTCATACCTGCCTGGAGACAGCAACTATCTCAGAGGCCACTGCCTGTCACCCCATCTGGAGAGAACTGGAAATTACAGCCTTCCCTCAGTTGCTCCCCAGACTAAAGCAACTATGAGCGAGATAACTAGAGAAAAACAATTCTTCATCTGTAATTAGATGTCAAGTTTCAGACATGAGCTTCTACGGCATTGTTTTTTTTACTGGGTATATACGTGATGGGTGTGAGGATGCTTGGGCCACAGCACACTTGTGATCCTCAGAAGACAACTGTGGGAGTTAGCACTCTCCTTCCACCTTCACATGGGCTTCAGGGATGAAGTCTCCACACTTCATCAGCGAGCGCCTTTTGCTGGCTGAGCCATCTCGCCAGTCCCTTAAGCATCAACTTTGTGTCTCTCATGAATCGAAGCTGAGTTCAAAACATGAGCACGATTTTGTTTTTCTCAGCAAACTCAGTTTCACAAACACAAGCAAGAAACCAAACCAAAACAATGTACGATACACATCCTGTAACGAAACAAAAATAGCAAAACCCCCAGCTGCTTAAAGGTGACTTGAGATCGGGGTACACCTGAAACAGGATGGCTGTTTCAGTCTCAGTGTGAAGGCCTGTAGACTGCTAGAGACAGCAGGTTGAAGGAACACACCCTGCTCAGCACTTCGATAGAATCACCTGTCCCGTGTTCCCCTGCCCACTCCCCCATCAGTCTCCTTACAGATGAAACCACACTCCACATTCATCCACCCATATGCTCTCTGGAACACGGAGCGTTTCCTCCACCGGCATGTTCTAAACAGCAGATGGGGGATTCCTAGAGGAAAGCCCGGTGAACCGCCGTTGCTCACAAACTGGCAAAGCCCCATTTACTCTTGACGCCTTTTATTTTATTTTACAATTTAAAAATCTCTCAGGGAAGGGGTGCATCTGTCCCATGGCACGTGTGTGGAAGACAGCGGTTAATTTTAGGACTAGATTCACTCCTTCCACTATTGGGCTCTGGGGATCAAGCTCAGCTTGGCCGGCTTGGTGGTGAAGACCTTTACTTGCTGAGCCCTTTGTTTGTTTGTTTGTTTGTTTGTTTATAGACAGGCTTTCACATGTAACTCACATGATCCCAGTGGCTAGCCATAACTCATGATTCTCTAGTCTGTCTCCCAGAACCGAGAGAAGAGGTGTGTGCCATCATGCCCAAGAGTTTTACTTCTAGAGGACAAAGCACTAGAATGTGTAGACATGAATGCTGGAAATAGGGGAGGACTACCCATACCAGTGTGTTCCCCTTCCCCACACTCACTCAGCTTCTCTGCTCCTAAGAAAGGGGAGGGACCACAGCTGGGGAAACGCTGTGCAGACACACAAAGCTGAGGTCTGTCTCCAGCATCCACAGGAAAAGCTGGGCATGGAGGCACATGCCTGTCATCGGTCCCTGCCCCGGAGAGGCAGAGGCAGGAGGATCACTGGGGCTCGCTGGCCTGCCAGTCCAACAAGATTGGCGGGCCTGCCAGTTCAACAAGATCGGCGAGCTCCAGGTTCAGGAGAGACCCTGTCTCAAACAATAAAATGGAGTGCAACGAGGACACCTGACATTGACTCTGACCTACACACACACATTCATACTACATGCACACACAGACTCACATACACATATGCTCATCTACACATGCAGAAGGGGGCTGATAGCAGTGGCCTGGAGGATGGGCACAGGACTTCCACGCAATGGGGACAACAGCTTCCAAACCAGAGTTCAGCTGGGGGTGTCCATGTGTTTTGGGGTGAGAGTTGATGCCCCTTAGACAGCAGTGGCTCCAGTCCCAAAGGGCAAGAGTCCTTTCATGCACCTGCTATTTGTGATCCAGATGCCATGAGGCAGGGGACAATCTATACTTCATCTTACAGTCAGCAATCCCTTATCCTTGGAAGACGCACTCTAAGACTCCAGGGGATGACTAAGATCTCAGGACCACACCCTACAATGCATATACCCCATTGGGTATTTTCTTCACTATACACACAACCCTATGGCTACATTTAATTTATACATTAGACACAATAAGAAATCATCAATTGTCCTCACTAGTTTATTGTCAAACTGACATAAGGTCAAGTTACATCCATAAGAATATCTTGTAGGCAAGCCAGGCGCAGGGCTTTAATACCAACACACAGGATGCAGAGGCAGGAGGATCTCTTTCAGAAAAAGGCCAACCTGGTCTACAAAGTGAGTTCCAGAACAGCTAGGGCTACACAAAGAAATCTGGTCTCAAAAAATAAAAAATAGCTTGTAGGCAAGCCCGTGGGGGCATTTCTTAATTAGAGATTGCTGAGGGAGGGCCCTGCCCATTGTGGGTGGTGCCACCCCTGGGCAGGTGGTCCTGGGTTGTATATGAACATGGAGAGCAAGTCAGTGCGCAGTGTTTCTCCACAGCCTCTGCGTCAGCTCCTGCCTCCAGCTTCCTGCCCTGACTTCCTTCAATGATGGACGGTGATAGAAACCAATAATAACTAATGAGCTAGAATAATTGTAACAATGCAGTTATGAAAGTTAGACGAATCCTCTCTGAGCTCCTGTCTCACCGTCTCATGTAAGGACAACCATGAGATGATGTGTAGGCACAGGAGACACATGAATCTGCTGGGAATGGCTTGCTAAATGCAAGCATGGAGATATGGTGTGGGAGAATTGTTTGTATTCTGTCAATTATGTTTTAAATAAATGCCGATTGGCCAGGCAGGCAGTATAGACAGGAAAGCCAGACAGGAAGTAGGGGTGGAGAAAAGAGACCGGGAGTATTCTGAGAATTAGGAAGCTCTCTGCACTCCTGCGCAGACCACCGAAGAGGCAGCATGTAACTTGCCCAGCTGAAAAAGGTACCAAGTCATGTGGCTAATGTAGATAAGGATAATGGGGTAACATAAGTTATAAGAGCTAATAAGTAGCCTGACCTAATGGGCCAATCAGTTTATAATCTTATGGAGTCTTGTGTGTGATTTTCTTTGGGGTTTGCCGGTTGTGGGGTACCGGGCGGGACAGAAACCCCAACAAGCCGGCCCCTCATGTTACAGAGATACTTTCAGACTTGATTTGATGGCGGATACTGGTTAACAGTGACTAGTCTGCAGGTGGCATGTTGCCATAGATACTCTGGATGCAGGATGAGTCAGGCCCACGTGGACACAACAGCCTGGTGTGAAGTTCAAGATGTCTGAAGATAGACGGCAGGTGACTGTGGGGAACAGAACTCTCAGGAGAGCGGAACCTCAGGTAAAGGGCACTGCTGTACTTCTTCAGCAGGCTTTACAACCACCCTGTCCACGGTGGCAGTCCCGAGCCACATGTGCCCACAGAGCACTTAAATCCGAGGAACCGATTTTAAAATTTCATTTTAATTTCATGTGGATCTACTTTATCACATAAAATTTTTATGAAATCTAGCCAGGATTGGTGACTTTAATCCCAGCACTCAGGAGGCAGAGGCAGGTGGATCTCTGTGAGCTCAAGACCAGCCTGGTCTACAGAGCCAGGTCCAGGACAGTCAGGAATACACAGAGAAACCCTTAAAAAAAAAAAAACCTTTAAAAGAAAGTTTTACGTGATCTGAATAGTTTAATCACTTCTGGTAAAAATGTTCTATCTCAGTTGGGCGGTGGTGGCACACGCCTTTAGTCCCAGCACTCAGGAGGCAGACAGAGGCAGGCGAATCTCTGGGAGTTCGAGGCCAGTCTGATCTACAAGAGCTAGTTCCAAGACAGGCTCCAAAGCTACAGAGAAACCCTGTCTCAAAAAAAAAAATTATATCTCAATTGAGATGTTATATAAGGATAAAACACAATTTCTAAACTAAGTACAAAAAGTGGAATGTAAAATATCTCACAGTAATTTTCATATTGATTACATGTTGAACATTTTTTTATATTTTTGGTTACATGCGAGTGTGTGTGTGTGTGTATGTGCGTTTTGAGAAACCATCTCACTCTGTTGTGCTTGCTGACTTCAAACTGGCAGTGATCCTCCTGCCTCAGCCTCTTGAATGCCAGGATTACAGATGTGCACTACTCAGACCAACTTGAAATCAAGTGCGCTGGATTTTGTTGCCCTACCATTTAGAATGAAGGCTACTAAACAATCGCCCCGGCTGCACGTACAGTCCTCTTCTCCTCAGTGCTAGTTTAGGCCATGAACACTGTCTGTCCCTATCCACTTCATGTCTGCAGTTTTCCAGTTCATACACACCTCGCCACAACACTGACAGTCTGTTACACAAAGTTCTGGAGAGGTTTTCCTGTATTTCTGAAAAGTTAGAAGGAAATCACAGTGTTTTGAGTTCAAAGTGAAGGTACTATTTTTAAAAATTACTGTTCTGTTGCATAGTCTCTATAGAAATATGTCTAATAATCTAGAAAATGTAAAAAAAAAAGCAAAACAAACTACTTTTTTGAGATATTGAGATAAAGCCTTGCTACGTAGCCCAGGCTAGTCTCTGTGGATTCAAGGCCAGTCTGGTCTAGTCTATGAGTGAGTTATAGGCCAGCCAGGGCTCTATAATGGGATCCTGTCTCAAAAAATAATTATTTATATGAAATATGTACATATATACTAGTCATTATCACTAAGAAAAAATCTACCAATTTTCTCTCACTTCTCATATAGTAACTGAAAAAAGTAGAAAAATGTTTCAATATTATTTTAGTTCTAATTATGGGGGGTTTGCACATGTGAGTACAGATGCTCGCTGAGACCACAGGCATTGGATCCCCTTGAAGCTGGCTGGGAACTGAACTCAGGTCCTCTGCAAGAGCAGTCCATGCTGATCCTCAATGACCTCTCCAGTCCCTCATAAAGAATGAATATGTTCTTGTGTTATGTGCGTATGTGGGCACATACATGCTATGGGATGTGTGTGGACGTCAGCCCTCGGAGTCTGCTCCCTCTTTCTGCCTTCACCTGGGATGGAACTCAGGTTTGCAGGACTTCGTGCCAGTCACTTTTGCCTGCCATCTCACCCCCTCCAAATATTTTTAATGCAAATATAAAGTTTTATAATATTTTGGCAGGGTCTTTTTGTGTAAGTATGTCTTCAGAACCAGGTTGGAAGAATTTAACTAGACTAGATATTTTAGCATTTTACACAAAGTGAAATGCCAAAAAAGAAAGCTGTAAGAGAAATACATAATATATAAAATAAAAAGAACACTGGGAATAGTTTCATTAGATGATAGATACAAAAAGGAAAACCACAGAGAAGGGAAAATGTGGGCAGTGGACTCTGGGAAGCGAGGTCCAGCTTTGCCAGAAACCAAAACGATGCAGATACAAACAAGTACGGAAGCCCAGCAGAGCCTCGGAGGCACTGGAGCTCAGTTACGGAGATGGAGACTCCTTGGCAATGTATCAGCTAATGGACTGGGCTAGTTTCTCGAGAAATTTGTCACTATTTTATCCAAACGACTCAGCAGCTCCATTCTAGAACTTTCAATAAGAGAATAGTCCATGGAGATGGAAAAAAAAATCCACTGAAGCGAAGTCTCCACCTCAGTGCTCATCAAATTATAAAACTAGAAACAACATAACAGTCTATTAATTATTATTTATTGTGTCATTTATTAGTGGGTTAAACATTAACATGATAGAGATACACAACGGAATACAAACCTCTAAAATGCTGAAGACTGATATTTGTAGGCTTTTCCAGGGACACACGTCTCTTAAGTAACACCAAATTGGAGGTTTATTTTAAGCATACATTTGGGCAAACATCACGGCTTCTTATACTCCCTTAGCTCTGTTAGCTGTCCATGAGATCCTAACCTGAGTCTACGAACCCGTTAAACCGCAGGCTAAATTTTTCTGTATATTTTACTGGAACAGGCAATTAAGCGTTTCATTAGAATCTTCAAACCCTTCCCTGGTTCTCAAACAGCTGAAACCTTTGGGTTGTGTAGTCAACTTGTCTACCTTGACCTTGAAAAGCAAATGTGACTGCACAGTCCATTCATTCACTGGTCACAAACATTAACTTGGTTCCCACTAAGTCCTACTTTGCCTGACAACACAATTAACAAAAACTTTAGGGATAAATTTCTTTACTTATTTTATAAGCACTGTACATGCATATGCATACATAGACCCCTCAAAAGGTCCAGAGCAACTAAGAGGTCTAAAAAAAAAATTATCATTACCTTCCCAAACTAGGCTTTGTTTTTTAGAAATTGTATATATATTTATTAAATTTTTTGTGTATGGGTGTTTTGCCTACATGTATGTCTACACACTAAATGCATGCAATTACCACAGAGACCAGAAGAGGGCAACAGACCCCTTGGAACAGGAGTTATAGACCAGTTTGTAAACTGTCATGTGGGTGCTGGGAACCAAACTTGGGTCCTTTAGAAGAGCAGCCAGGGCTTGTAACCCCTGAGCCAACTCTTCGGTGCCGTCTCCCTCCCCACCCCCATCTCATCTTTTTGAGACAGGATTTCACTACGTAGCCTTACTCAGCCTAGAGCACACTATGCACACCAGGTTGGACTTGGACTCACACTGATCTTCTTGCCTCTGTCTCCAGTGTGCTGAGATTAAAAGCATGCGCCACCATGACCTGCCTCCAAATTAGGATGTGTGGTTTTGTTTTTTTAACTGTCTCTTGAATCTTATGTACATTAGAGCTCCTTTATTGGAGATTAAATGTACAGACTTGGGAAAAAGTCTTGCCATTTAAGCTTAAAATAAATACTAGGTCACAATCAAGTAGTTGGCTCTAAATGGTGAAAGAGACACATAATTTTTATATTAATTTTAAAATATACTCTACAATTTACCAGAAACAAATTTTCCCCTTTAGGGATCAGATTCATTTCTCACAATGAAACTCATTGAGAGACATTTTAAAACCAGTAAAATATGTGATGTCAAGTTTAAGAGCCCAAATTTATATGAATTTTAAAAATGTCTCCATGATGTTGGGGGCCAGTCTAGTCTACACAGCAAATTTCAGGCCAACCAGGGCTATATAGTAAGATCCTACCTTAAAAAAAAAGGCAATCTGAGTCTTCAACACATAAGGATATTTGCTTTCATGTATTTTAATTATCATAGGTTTAGATTTGAAAAGCACTAAAAGGAATGAATGTGATTTATTTTATTATTGCCCAAATTGGATTAAAATAAAATTCTAGTATAGCAAATTCCATTAGAGTAGATTATAAAGCATAACCCAAGGGAGGGCCGTCTTCCAGTCACTTTGAGTGACGTCAAGAGACTGGCTGGGTTCAAAGGTATTTCCATACAGTCGGCACCGTATTTGCCCTGGGGTGGCCGACACAGCCGTGCTCCGGAACCTTTCGGCAACGTCACCTTGTGACATATTTTTAGTTCTCTTCTGTAATTTTTCAAAATGTTAAAAACTGTCTTCATACACAAAGTCACAAAGAAATCAGTGTGGGTTTAATTAAGGGAGCACACAAGACTCAGGTACTGGCAATGCCAAACGGCCAAGAGAGCGGAAGAGTCAAGAGTCGCGCGGGTTAGCCGGCTCTCTCACAGGTGTCATCCTGACGGGAGGGTGCTAGGAGGGCCGAATGCAAAACAATGGGAATATCACACGAGACTACAAACACGTCCTCAGCACTAAATGAATGCTGGCTTGGGAAGACACGTGCGCGGATAAAACAGCATCATTTATTATATTTACAAACCAGTATGATTCACCAGTCCCTACCTAAAACGCAGGTCATTTCACCAAGAATAGCAGCAAACTCTGTCCTCAAGCTCACGGTCCTGTAATTCTGAAAACATCGAATACAACGAAGATGATTTAAATAGAGCCCTTTTTACCAACAACAAACGCCGCGCACACCGCAGCCGGCAAACATTTAGCAGAGGCATCACTACTCGCTTTGCTGCTCCTCAGAACTGAAAACAAAAACAAGTGGTATATTCTAAGATGAGTCAACACAGAAAAGCCATTTGTAAAAACAAGCAACACGAAGACACTGTTTGTTATTATCCCTGTTACTGCGGGATGTGAGACTCGAAAATGCCCTGCCTAGCTCTGAAGTCCTGAACCCAGAAATCACTTTCAGGACTTTTGTGGGTTTTTTCTAAGTAAAATTGGATGTATAAAATTGTTTTATATTATGATTCTTTCACTTAATAATGTATTATGAACTTTACGTCATCATTAAATATTGTTTTATGACATGGTTTGAAACAGCCAAGTGGCATTACATTGTGCAAACAGAGATGCGAGGGACAATTTAGGTCACTAATTCTCTGACACAAAACACCAGGGGTGCCAGGACCCCTCATCCCCAAACACTGTATTTTTGCAATATTATTAGTTCTTGTAAGTCTAACTTAAAAAAGTTTATATTTTAAATTTAACGAATTAATTTATTTTACATCCTGACTGCAGTTCCCCCCTTCTCTCAGTCCCTCCCCCACCTCCCCCTGTGTCCCCCAGTCCCTCCCCCACCTCCCCCTGCATCCCCCAGTCCCTCCCCCACCTCCCCCTGCGTCCCCAGTCCCTGCTTATGTTTTTATTTGACTGTCATATTGGCCATGTTTTTCTTTTGTTCCACTTCCTCTTTAGGGTCCATCTTTTCCTTATTATTTACATGATACAGACATCATGAATACTAATCTATAGCCCTATAACGAAGGCATCCCTTTTTTTCTTATACTGCCATTTTTATTTCTGACACTTGGAGTATAAATGCTTTGTTTTGTTTTACTATTTGTCTTTATTTTTTTCCTTTTATTTTTATTTAATAAAAATCTACATTTGTCTTCTTCAAATGTCATTCATTGTCACTGCTTTTCTGGCTCACGCTCACTACAGACCCACAGTGTGTCTCATCTCTGGGTAATATACATGCGAAAACTGGTTGCCGGGAATACAGCCCAGTCGCTGGAATGCTTGCCTTATATACATGAAACCATGGGTTCAATTATCAGCACCACACATACAAAATATTAAAAAATAAAATAAAACTTAAAACCACAAGTGGCACACTGTTGTGGCAAAACACAAAGTCCTGCGGTGGTAGGTTATCTTACTTAAGTGCCCATCCTGTTAACATTACGTGTTCAGCCCTGGTATTGCAAAATCAGAGGGTCTCACTTCATCACCAGCTCAGCCTGTGAATTACAGCCGTGTCATTCAGGAAGCCAGATATTTTTTAGTTTGTTTTGATGTCTTCAAGCGTTAGAAGGGCAACTGACATGAGCTACAACACAATGCGTATTAGTACCTGGTACTCAAACTCACTGCACGATCAATTCATCTCGACAATACAACACATTCAGATTTTCCAAATACATTAGTTAAAAGGACAGCCACAGAAAAGGTGAAATAAGGGGACATTTGCATCGTCTGCCTGGATGGAAAGCCTTCACACTGCCCGATTTTCACTGTCAACAGGGTCCTAAGTATCCACCCCCACCCCCGGTAAATGGCTTCATTCTGTTAAAACTGTATATCCCGCTCACTCTCTAGCTTGCTACATTTCCCAAGTCTAAAACAGGACCTGGGCCCGAGGCTGTAACTCAGTGTTGGAGTACTTAGTTTGTCTAATGTGCACAAATCTCTGGACTTAATTTCTAGTAGCTCACACACAAATATATTAAACAAAACCAAAATATATAATTGGCTTGACTCAAAGAGAAGTGTAGTGGCTTACGTAGAGGGCTGAGCCTCCGACAAGCTGGAGGCTAGCCTAGGCTACACTGAGAGTGTATGGTCAGCCTGGACTACACAGTGAGGCTCTCCCTCAAAAAATAACAATAAAAACAGCCAAAGAAACAGTAACATTACTTCTGAGAGAACACTTCTGACTATTTAAAACCGTAGCTGTCCTGCACATATTTTAGGACAGATAAAGTCCAATGTTTAGTATTAACAGATTAAGTGTCCTGAAGATCCCTTCTGTTCCAACCACGTTGCTGTCTCCAATAAATTCTATGAGTGTAGTTGATTTAAGACATGCGGCCTAGGTCAGGCTTTTAAAATCCTACACTTCCCCCAAACCATGCTCTACCATCTAGAGGCTTTGCATTTTAGACATGAATGAGGTTTTGTAGCCTTTCTAGTTTACTCTCACCTAAAATGTTGGAAAACCCCACTTGAAGGCTCTACAAACATATCAGACAAAGGGGGGAAACACACAGAGAGAACGGTCTGAGCTGCAGGCTCTCCCTGCACGGAGCGTGAGGAAAGTCTGACTGACACACATCTCACATTAAGGTTTTTCCACTGACAATGTAATTTTTGTCAACATTCAAAGAAAATTCAGCCCCGGTCAAAGGTGACAGTGGCAATCACAGGTGCTGACACCCTCTGTTTGTTTGAGGAGGAGTAGCCACACTGCCTAGGGAACTCAGATGTCCTCCACTGTGGCTTGAGCTCCCTAATTTATGTCACATCCTTTAGGGCCAGGAATTCTGTCTCAAAGATTTAATATCACACCCAGTTCCTAGCTTGGGGAACATCTAATGGCCTTTCCTTTGGTCTAAATACACATTAATTCATTCAGTTCCCTCAAACAATGTCCCGAAGAGCTGGAGAGACAGCTCTTGCAGAGGACTCTAGTTCAGTTCCCAGCACCCACACAAGGTGCTCACAGCTCCAGACTCAGGGAGTCCTAGGCCTCTCTGCCTCTGCACCTGCGCTCACCTGCATACACAGACACAGACATACGACCTTTATTTAAAAAAAAAAAGTTATCCCATAGAAGTAACACTTTTAAATGGCTGTATTTCAAAAATTGTAATTGAAAGCTCTAAAAAGCTTCAGTGAAACAAGAATAGAAGCTTAAGTCCCTTCAAAATAAAATTGAAAATAAATTGAGCCAGAACTCTTTTCTCTGTAAGGAGGGGTAACACACATAAACTGCCGTAAGCATAGCATTAATCATCCTTCTGTCTGTACGCAGAGACAGGAGGGGCAGCTCAGAACTCCTCTATGGAAAATAAAGAAATAGCTGACTTAAGGACACCACCTGTGCCATTCCAGAGCTGCAGGTGTCCGCTGTCCCTGAGCGCAGTGGTTCAGGATAGGTCAGGGTTTAGCCCGAGTCCTGCGGTTACTAGCAGTGTGACCTTGGATGAGTTACTTAACTTCTCTGTGGTCATTTCTTCACTTTTATCTCGAGATAATATCCATTCCTCTGAGGACCATAAAACACAAGGCACCAGGGAGCTGGGGTGACTCAGTGTAAAAAGCACTTGCTACATATGCATGAGGTCCTGAGTTCAATCCCTAGAACCCACACAAAAGAGCAGGCATCTGTAACCCCAGCCTCCAGGTGGAGAAAGGATGACAACCAAAGCCAGTCAGTAAAGCCCCAGGTCCCAGTGAGAGGCCCTGTCTCAAAATCTAACACCTGAAATTCACCTCTAGACTACACACACACACACACACACACACACACACACACACCTGTAACAGTGATTGTCTGACACACTGAACATGAACAATAAGCATTAGAAATTATTCACATAATCTTTCTATGAATTTATGGCACTGGAACATTTTATTCAGCTCTGGGTTTAGACATAAGTTGAAGAACTTTTAAATTAATTTTCTATTTCTTGAAGGATGACAAAATAATTACTGTATCATTAGTGTATCTACTTGTTATACTATGTTATACAGTACTGTAACTACAGTATTCAATAATAATAATAACTATCATTATTATTACCAACAGCATTTGAGACTGGATCTCACTATGTAGCTCTGGCTGCTTGGAACTCACAGTGTATACCAGGCTGAATTCAAACTCACAGACTCCCTTTGCTCTATCTCTCTAATTCTAGGATTAAAGATGCACCACTACACCTGGCCTTCAACAATTTTTTTTTTTTAAAAAAAGACAGGGTTTCTCTGTAGCTTTGGAGCCTTTCCTGGAACTAGCTCTATAGACCAGGCTGGCTGCGAACTCACAGAGATCTGCCAACCTCTGCTGGGATTAAAGGCAAGCGCCACCACTGCCCGGCTCAAACAATTATTTTTAATACAAATCACACATGCGGCTATGACTGGCAACCTTGGCCTGGTTCCCCATATGCAAAGAAATCCCCTGTCAGGGAAAAACAAGCACTATCAGAAAACCCTGAGGTTGGTCCTATAATCACTACAGAGTAAAGCCAAATTCATATCTACTAGCCAATGGGCATTGAAAATATTAGTCATCAAATTAATCCCAACAAATAACAATAATTGATTGGCTCACTGATGTATTTCCCCTTGTCTTCCCCAACCTTTCTATAAGCAGTCAGAAAGGAAAGTTTTCATATTTTCTGAGAATCTCATTACTACTCTCAAACCATGCTCTCTATCTTAGTATAATTTTTAAAATGAGTCAGTACAAGTACTTCAGAAAAACTAGGAGTGCGGAGAATATGCAGCTGTTTCTCTTCATAATAGAAATGTGCAAAGGATTCTTAAAGGGCTCTTCAGAGCGCCAGCGGCAATGGAAGCATTAATGGAGAGGGAAGCACTAGCCGGGCTAGCAAGAGGCCTGTGGGAAGAAGCAACCAGCCCCTCAACCAGTCCCTGGACTTTTCATCTCCATGGCACAATGCAAGGGGAAATGGGAGTCATTACTGTAATTAAAACCCAAAGAAGAAAATGCCCTGCGAGACAAATTTAAACCTCTTCTTCTTTGGACACTGGTATGGAGGGAACAGGAGGTCAAGGTACGAGGCTTAACTCCGTGGCAAATTTCACTCTGCAGAGCCCTGCTCCATGCCAAGGTGCTATTTCTTTTGGAACTGTGATCCAGAAGAAAATACAGAAGAGAGAAACTACCTTGAAACCGCAAACACGCCAGCAGCCGAGTCGGTTCTGAGTCTATTTAGTCATTACGCTATTTAGAAGAAAGTTAGTGAAGAGGGGGAAACAGAAACAACACCCTGTTGTCCTTCTCCCCACGGCTCCACAGAACTCTCCAGAATTTAGAGTCACAGTGACTTGCTCTAGAAAAACCACGGAGGGGGGCTGGGATGCAGCTTGACGGGTAGCATGTTCACTTAGTATTCCTCAAGGCCTCTGGTGGGTCAAAGCAGGACTGGTGGTGTAAGTTTGTTATTCTAGTGCTGGTGAGAGGTGGTGAATCAGAAGTTCAAGGCCATCCTGGGATACTTACAGAGTTCAAGGCCAGGCTAGGCTACACAAGGCCCTAGAGCAACGGTTCTCAATATTCCTAATGCTTCAATCCTTTAATACAGTTCTTCATGTTACGGTGACCCCCAACCATAAAATTATTTCATTGCTACTTCATAACTGTAATTTTGCTACTGTTACAAATTGTAGTGTAAATACTGGATATGTAGGATATCTGAAATGCAACCCCTGCAAAAGCATTGTTTGCCCGAAGAGGGTCGCGACCCACACACAGGTTGAGAACCACTGACCTAGAGGGAGGGGCAGGGGGACAACCATCCCAGAGGAACAATGAAGAGCTCTAAACTAAGCTGAGGGTGACTCCTCAGAGATCTCCTACTAGAGCTGCACTTCCCTTGGCTCCGAGTTCATCTTCCATGAGACTGCGTATCAGGAAAGCTGCTACAGCGGCTGCTCGGAGGTCTACGGTAGAGCACCAGTAGAGCACCAACGTCTACTCTAACTTTCATGCCCTGACTTCCAGGCACCTGGGAGGGAAGAGCTGGCAACAGTCCCATTTCTCCAGGAACTGTGCCTCTGTTGTTGTGGCTGCTTTAAGGCTCCTTCCAAAAGTGCTCCGCCTTGAAGAGGCAAGAATTCAAGAAAAGATTCAAGAATGCTTTGTGTTCCCAACTGGGTCTTGGACTGAGCTCAGGGATGCTGTTCCATGAAGCAGGACGAGTCGGACAAAGTGCATGACATCTGATGCTTGCCTTTGTGTGTTTAAAGTAAAACCATGACCTGACGAGAAGGTTAACATGTGGACCTAATTTTGAAAATATAAACAGGAAGCACCCCCACCCCAATATTACCATTTAAAAGAAAAAAAATGAAAAGCAAACCTCAAAGATACCTTCCAAGGAAGTCATGGTTGTGACAAACTAACAAAAGTAATAAAATGTCGTGTAAGACACCGCAACCACTGAAGTGAGGGTCTCATGTTGTCAACCTAAGATCTGACACCGGCAGTCTTTCTCTGGATGAGTAAAAATAGCATCGATCTTGATACACCAAGTCATTTCCAACATGTCTTGGTTTTTGTTGCTGTTGTTTGTTTGTTTGTTTGTTTTAAGTACTAAAGGGTTATCCTTAATAAAATATCCATTGTCACTATTTTGCTTCAAATAAAGCCATTTATAGTTGGGGATAAAGTAATTTTTTTAAATTTCACCTTGTGTTTATAATTTAAGTGTACAAAAAAAACCCTGCCTAATCAATGGAAACTCGATTGCTAAATGTGACTTTCTTATTCCCAGAAAAAAAAGCACAGAACTGTTGAGTTCACACCACGCTAGAGGAAAAAGCCTCTTCTGGTCTTAGAACAGTTTTATTCACAAAATTCAAATTTAAAAGAAAAAAAGATGGAGGTAGACCTGTTGACTCAGGCCCCTAATACCAGCACTTGCACTTGGGAGGCTGAGGCAGGAGGATGTTACAAATTCAAGGCCAGATTGAACTACAGAGTAAGATTTTGTCTCAAAAAAAAAAAAGATTAAAAAACCTATTCCTTTAAATATGACAGTTGAGAACAGTGGTATTTTGAGACTGTTGTCGCTGGGGATAGGATACAGAGCCACATACATACCCTGATGTACACCTACCCGTACCCAAATTCTTTATTCTTATGTTGAGACAGAGTTTTGGTTATCAGCCTAGGCTAGCCTCAAATTCTGAACCCTCCTGCCTCAGTTTCCCTAGCAGCCAAAATTATAAGCATGCACTACTGTGCCCCACTTTAGGGCAAAAACCAAAACCAAAAACCAGAGGAGGCGAATGAAGGAGAAGGGGGAGGAGAGGAGACGAAAACAGAAGTTCCCAAGTCAAAGGACGCTTCATTACATAGTACAAGAGTATTCTTCAGAAGAACTTCAGAAGTCATTGGAGGTGACTTGGAATTATCCTCAGGTAGTTACAAAATAATTTCAAATGCTCAAACAACAACAAAACAACTGGGGGTTTTGCTCTGTCTTCATTGTGCATGCTTTCCTATAGGAATTCTATGGTAACCTGCACTCCAAAAGAAAGGCAGGAGGCTATCACCAACAACAGAGTCCACACATCTGAGAACGACTTTGCGGACACACACACACCTTGTATGTAGGGCACTAGAACATTGAGCCCACTTCCAACTAACAGCAGATTTAAATTGCTATTTACCTCTTTTAAATCACCTTCCTTTCGCTACAAGGCCACGTGTGTCACCTGCCCACATAATAAACAGCCAAAGGAACTACAGCAAGCAGATTTGTCTGTAGAAGCCCGACACAAACACAGACTAACCACAGTGCCATTGGGAGGAAAAAAATTAAACATCTACCAAAAAGCAATAAATGATCCTTTTCATCTTGGTGTGGTCTTTGTGTGTGAGGAGGAGGAAGAGGAGAAATCAGTTGAGACTAAGAAAATGGAGGTGAAATGAGAAGTCAGAACCAATAGGAAGTGTTGGCCAAAATATTTATGTCGTAATACTTCAACCATTGATAGCACCTTTTCCTCCTCCTCCTATATATATTATGAAGTACACACTTAAGAAACACACCCCTCTTACACTCAGCAGAGCATATATTAACAGCTTCTCGGCAGAAACAAGAACGCAGGGAAGGTGAGGATTAGGGAGAAGGTGAGGTCACTGGGTCTACAGCAAAGATTTCTGAAGGAATTTAGCTCTGAGTTATGCAATCACCAAACTGTTGGTGACAGAAATCAACTCTTGTTTTTGTTTTATTTCTGATGGGGGGGGGCGAGGAGAAGAAGAGATGGAGAGACCTTCCCATTCCTTTGCTGTATTTCAGGTTAGTGCTTGAACCTACAGAAAACCGGCCACCCTCCTGTGACACTCCACCCGAGGACAGGTGGTGTTTTAACTGGATGGGACAGATACCACCAAGGGTTGCATGGTGATTTTTTTTTTTTCTTAAAACCACCAGCCCCTTTCCCATTTGGCACTGTCAATGTGAACAGCTGTATTCTTTCACAAGGGAGAAAAACTGCTACTGAACAAACACGTAAACATCAGCCGGGGTCAATCAGCAGCGGTTCCCCCCAACTGAAAGGTTCGAAACCAATTCAGGGTTCACGAATGAATTAGAGAAACGGGAAACAAATGGTACCTAAATGAAATACATCCTATAGGCAGTGAACATCAGACAACAAAAACAAACGAGCAATAGCAGAACACTGAGGTAGGAGGCCAAGTCCTACATCCTAATTGAACGGTAACAAAATTGTGCGAGATAAAGTGGACTCAACAGCTCAAAGCTTATTAGGGCCCAGGCAGCCATCCAACCGATTTGGAAACCCAAGATACAAGCAGATGATAAAATGCCACTACTACTATAGGACTGCACAAAGCCCTCAGCCCAGTGACACTAGCCCCCCAAGGGCTACTCTCTGAGGACACTCCAAGGGACAGCCTACAGAAACCTACTTAGGCAAAGATCTACTGCTCCGCAAGGGATGGGTCCATAAGGGTAAGTGTGAATCCCTAAACTAATAAACAGTGACCTGAGCTGGCAACTAATTCTACCTATCTGGGCCTCAGTGTTCTTGTTTGTTTGTTTTGTTTTTGTTTTACAATAAAGGAAAAAGATATAATCCCGGGGTGGGGGGTGGAGGCTTCCCAAATCTAAGATTCTATAACCCAGTTTGCCACTATTTGTTTCATGCAAATTAAGACCCACAGCAAGACAAGCACAAGAAGTGGGCATAGGTCCTTGAGAAAGAGAATCGGTATCTTTTTGCCTCTGAACGCCTTGTGGCTTTTATTAATCCCAGCTTGCTGAGCGCTGGCGCTTGTTTTTCTTCTTTGCCTTTTCCATCACTGCTGGCTACAAGTGTTTGCAAACGCCTCCTGCTCCGGACAAGTTTTTTTTTTTTTTTTTCTTCTTTGATCGCTCTGACCATCTTGCCAGATTCCTTTAGCCTCAGACCAGCTTCGGTGATAAGACAGCTCTCCTTCCGACTCCCCATATCTACCCCCGACACCGGGAGCACTTTTTTTTTCCAGTCTTCAACCCTGGCTTGGGTGGGGGGGAGCGAGGAGAGAGAGAGAGAGAGAGAGAGAGAGAGAGAGAGAGAGAGAGAGAGAGAGAGAGAGAGAGAGAGAGAGAAACAGCCCGCATCCCACCAACACTCGTACAAGCTCAGGCCTGGCAGGTCCTGACGCGGGATCCCGCAGCCCAGAGCCTTATCAAAACGTTGCTATTTTGTTGTCTTGACTCCTTATAAGGCTCTTTTTCTTAAAGCTTTTCTAATAACCCCCTCACCCCACTGGGCACCTTCGGCTCATCTCTCTCCCCAGACTCTCCGGCACCCCACTTTGCGGGGAGGGGGGAGATAATAATAATAAGAGGAAAAACTGGGAGAGAGCAGAGACTCTTCAGAATTGCAACAGGAAGGTGTGAGGCGGCCGACAGCAGTCCCCTGGCTCCCAGGGGATCGGCTCTGGGGGTGTCCCTCACACACCCATCATGACACGCACGCTCCAACACTTTCCACGGCATCTACGGCGCCCCCCGTCGCGGCCTCCGCGCGCCCCCCTCGCATCCCCCCACCCTCCAGCGCCCTGGGCCGCTCCGCGGCCGCCCAGCGCGCGGCCCCCGCGGCCTCCCCACGGCCCCGGAGCGATGGCGGCGGCTCGGCCCTGCCCAGCTTCAAGGCAGTAAAAGCACGGGGGCCCCACCCGGGCTCCCCGGCCCCCGGCCGCATGCCGGGCACAGCTCCTACCTCGGTCTGCCCCCACGGGAGCCAGCGGTTCCTCCGCCCCGCACGCTCTCTCGCGTCCGCTCGCTCCCTCCCCGTGCAGGACCTCCGCGCGTCGTCGCCGGCGCTCGGTCCCCGCCCGGGGTGACGGCTTGTGCCGACGACTCTTCTCCCGCCCGGGGCCCACGGGGGCGCGCGCGCCGCTCTCGCGCTCAGGCTCCGGGGACGCGCGCCCGCCCGTCGCCCCGAGCGCGCCTTGCTTCCTGGTTCCTCCCAGCGCGCGCTCCCCAGCCCCGAGGTCCCTTCGCGCCCCCCTGCGCGGCCGCCCTGCGGGGCCCCGGAGCCCTCTGCGCGCAGCGGGGCGCGGGGGCGCGCTCGGCCGGGCCTGCGCCGCGCGCTCCCGCTGCTCGCCGACTCTGTGCCCAGGCTCCCCGCACATGCTGCTTTGTTTGGGTGGGGGCGACCACCGCTCAAGGGCGCGGGAGGCTGTGGTGGTGGCTATTGGACTCCCCTCTGCGGCCCGCCCACCTCCCTCCCGCCAGGAACTAGGCCTGCGTTCCCGGTCCTCTAGCTCTCAGGCCGAGGGCAGAAGTCCATAGTAACCCCGATCAATAATTATCCTGGGCTTGTTCCCCGGAGGGCGGCTTAAACCAGGGCCCCTGTCGCACTACCCCGTCGGGCACAGGCAGGACCGGGTTGACTGGATCGGTGGACTGCCCTTAGGTGAATCTATTGGGCACAGGGACGCCTTCCTCCCTGGGAATTTTTGCCGGCTACCTCTAGTAAAGGTTATGGGGGTGACAGGTTTATCCAGGGCCGTCTGGTCTGTGTTCACCCCAGGGGTAGAGGGTCTCTATGATCCTTTCCCGATGTTGGGGAGGCGTTGCTGTGTGTGAGAGAACGCAACCTGAGTCACCCACTCTTCTGCGCTCCATCTCCGGAGCTGGCCAGTGGTTTCCCTGGCAACCCTCCAAGGGCCAGCCCGGAAGCAAGGCACATCGGAGGTACAGAAACCCAGTTGCAGGGGAAAAGAGGGAGGATCCCTTCCCAGCCCCGCGCAAATACACAGAACACCCGTTCTCAACAACTGAAATTCTTCCTAGCCAGGCATGACCAAGAGGCAAGCTCTCCCATATTCCTCTTCCCAGCAGCCTTCCCTTCACCTTAAGAATAACACCGGGCATAAAGGTTTTTGGGTCTGAAACTGATCACAAAACCCTTCTGTTCCTGTCCCACAGGCTGGGCAACACCTGACGGTGCTCAGTACAAAATAGAGGCAGGAAGGTCGGAACTGGAGCAGAAAATTGGATGGAAGTAGTGGCCCTGGGGTGCCGTGTAAAAGGGCCCCCACCCACCACCTGCAGCCTGCTTATGAGATGTTAAAACTTCAGGGTACATTTCTCCTTTCAAGTTACCATACCTGCATGCCTGCTGCCCCTCTTCCAGGAACTCACTCCTGGCCTCTCAGTGCCTACCCTTCTGTGTGATGCTTGCTCCGATGCTTTAAAGCAGTTCCTCCAGTTGTGGGAAACCCCAACCATAAGATTATTTTTGTTGCTAATTTGTAAGTGCAAGTTTGCTACTGCTACAAATTGTAATGTAAATATCTGTATTTTCTGGTGGTCTTAGACGACCCCTGTGAAAGGGTCATGACACACACAGGTTGCGGCTCTAGGGCCTACTGTCTAGGCAGTATGACTATTATTCTCCAGTTTCTCACCACACACTTCATGCCATGCCTTATCACTCTTGTGTTGAAGAACGATTTCTTGTTAGCATGTGTCTCCTCCAAGGGCAGACACAATATCCTGTTCACCTTTAAATCCCCCCACCCACACCCAGCCCTGTGTAGACACCCAGTAAATATGCTGTACCTTGGAAAAGGAAACTACAGGGACTATGTACATATCAAGAGCACAAGGTCCAGAAACCATTGTGAACATTTTTTCTGCCTTGGTGTCTGTTTTCACTACATAGTAATATCAATACTGCCTAATTTGTGGCATCCTGAGAATCAAGGGAGCAACGAGACGTGAGGTACTTCAAACACTGCCAAGCACGATATTTCTGTTAACTGTTATTGTTATTAATAAGGGCTAAGAAAGTTCTTTTCCTAAGACTGAGCAAGGTCTAGGAACCAACTCAACTATGCATGGATAGGACCCTCCTCTGCATCTCTGACCACTCGCTAGGTAGCCACTAAGGATGGAATGTTCTATAGCTACCTCAGCAAAAACAGTAGACTGTCATTCTGGGACAGCAAGCAACGTCCAACAGCTCCCTCCCTGCTGAACAATTCAGACGAGTCAGGGTACTTCTTCGTTGGGTCATTGGACCATACTTCTCTAAGTTGTGAGAGCTTCAGCCTTAGAGCACAGAAAGTGCTGGGAGGAAATAGGAAAGGACAGTAGGACCCTGGAAGATTCCAGAAAGATACCTGGAGGTGCAGAGATGCCCACCGGGGGCAACTCTCAGTCCACTCCAGCCTAACCAAGAGACCACATGGAAGAGCCTCAAGGCCTATGGCTTGAGATTCTCAGCCAGAACTAACTGGAGCCGCCTTCCTTCATGGTCATGAATGACCATGTGGCTGCCTTCATTTCATATCCTTCCTTCATAGCCGCAGAGAGATCATGAGACCATTTTCTTGAAACGTAATTGAAACCACAACCATGCTCCCCTTCAGTCAGTGACCCGTGTTTATGTGGCTTCCCTCTAAAGACTTCTCTGGATCCCAGGAATCAGTCTGGCCCTGGGGAACCACCTGCCGCCCATTAGTGAAGGGCACTCATGGGAATTTCCCTTCTTTGGTATGGGAAGAAGTCAAAATAGGCCTGTAGAGCCAGAGAGGAGGTCAGACACTTAACTGGACAGGACACCAGAGACCCCAGTGTTCTTGGGTCTGTGGAAGCTGTCACAGTCATTGCCTTAGGAGGGGGCTCTGGTGGGATTCAGAATTGCTTCTGTTCAAAATTAACAGTCTTAGGAAAAGAACTTTCAATCTTAGCCCTTATTAATAACAATAACAGTTAACAGAAATATCGTGCTTGGCAGTGTTTGAAGTATCTCACATCTCGTTGCTCCCTTGATTCTCAGGATGTCACAAATTAGGCAGTATTGATATTACTATGTAGTGAAAACAGACACCAAGGCAGAAAAATGTTCACAATGGTTTCTGGACCTTGTGCTCTTGATATGTACATAGTCCTTGTAGCTTCCTTTTCCAAGGATCTTCATCCAGCTTTGTCAACTCATTGACCATGTATGTGTCCTTGCTCGAACTGCTTAACATCTCTGAGAACCTCAGTATCCCCTCATGTGTTAAGTCAGAGTGGGGAGGGGTGAGGTGAATACAGTCAGGGTATATGCAAGACCCTAATAACAGTGGGCGTCCCTCCAGAAGGGACAGGAAGAGCAGGGAAAGAGAACTAGTCATCCTTTGTCTACCCTTGTGCCTCTTATTCCACGAGAAACGTTAGTTAAACGGACGTTTTTGTTTTTAAAGGAAAAGGTAGAGAATGTGCCTGGGTGTGCTGAGGCAGCCTTGCAATCCCAGCACTTGAGAAGCCGGGCCTGGAGGATCACTGCAAGGTTAAGCCCAGCAAAAAGACAGACAGAAGGAAGGAAGGAAGGGAGAGAGGGAGGGAGGGAGGGAGGGAGGGAGGGAGGAAGGAAGGAGAGGAAGGAAAGAGATGAACATGCATACAGAATCAACTAAGCATGTTGCCTGATTTAAGAACAGCATGCAATAAAAAGCATGCTTCCTTTCACTCTCTCAACTTAGTCCCAGCCAGCTTGCTGGGTCAGGAGGGAGCATATTTTTGCTGAGGGGAGGGGAGGGGAGGAGTAGGGAGGGGGTGGAGTGATGGAGGTGCAGATCCAGGCAGGACTCACCACCTGGAGATTCTCACGCACTCCTATCTGGCACCTGTGTACCTCACCTATCTGGGCACCCTTCCAGGAATAGTTAAGGGGTGGCTCTCTGGAAAGCTCAGGGGCCCTCGTGTCTCCCGGGACAGGGTCACCATGCCCTCTACACCAAGAGTCCTGGGGCAATGGTGCATTAACCAAGGGAGGGTGTGGCTGATGCAGAGGGAAGAACAGTGCCAGCACAGCCAGTCTCTTGCTGGCTTGCAGGGCAGGTTGGGAACTCCAAAGTCAGGCCAACAGCAGGCAAAGATGCTGCTACTGCTGCTTCTGTTTCTGCTGCTGCTGCTGCTGCTGCTGTTGCCGTGGGCTGGAAAGCAGGTCAGTAAGATGTGAGCAGGCATAGGCCAGGACTGTGAAAGCAGAGCCCTTGGGGACCTCTGGCTTAGAAAGAGTGACCTGGGAAATGCCCTGAACTTGGAACTTCAGGAAGCCCTGAGGTGTTTTAGGAACCATCTTGTCCAATAAGAATGCATAAAGCCCTTATGCTGAATGAACAGTAGGATACAGTCCTTGCAAAAGCAGATTGGGGCTGGAAGAAGGGGCATACGATATGCGCAGCGCCAGGTACTGAGCTTCGACTGGTTGGTTTGCTGGTTTGTTGAGACAGGGTCAGCCCAGATGGTCCTTGAATTCACCGTGTAGCCCAAGCAATTCTGTCTCAGCCTCCCCGATGCTACCAGCCCCGGCCCTGTGGCTGAGTCTTAACAGAAATCCTGACAGATGGGTCTTGCCGTCCTCCTTTTGCGAAAGAGGTTGCTCAGCTCAGAGAGGTAGACGTGGTTGCACAAGACCACACGGCAGAGCCAAGGTTCGTATTAGGCTCGCGTGAATCTGAAGACTTTGTGTTTTCTTCTAGATCACCAAGACTGTGCACAAATAAGGGTTTCAGCTAAGGGCCAAAGGAACACTGATGTTCCCGGTGGGCAGATAGGGGGAGTAAAGGCTTATAGTTGAAAAGGGGCACAAGGGGACTAGGGTGGCTGAAGTCCAAGGTGAAGGGAAAACCCATGCTTGGGACTGAGCTCACCAGTACAAGGAGGCCAGGCCCAAAGCCAAAGCAGAGGTCTGGGGCATGGGCTCAACCTTCTTTTGATGTTATGGTCTCCATTTGCTTCTAGGACGGTGGAGCCACAGTTTGAAGCTTGGAGCACAGGGAGCAGGCAAGAACGATGTGGGTGGGTTGGAGACTTAAGACACCAGGGAACAATGAGAAGCAGTCAGAAAGAACATCCCCCCCCCACCCAGAGTCATAACAAAGGAAAGTAACAGAACACTGAGGGGTGGCAGGGAAGGAGCCCTCTCCTGCATACCCCCAGAAGACTTGAGGTCGGCTACAGGCTGGTCAAGGCACAAAAGAGTTCTTGTTGGGCTGGAAGGAGGGCAAACTAGCTCAGCGGGAAGAGGGGCCGATAGTCATCAGACTGAGGACGCAAAGCCAGGCCTGTCTGGGCTGCTCAGAACCATGGCCAAGCCCACTCCTGCCCCTTCCATTCTCTCCCACCACGTCCCTGGCCTATGCCTGCTGTGAGCCGGCTGTGAAAAGCACAGGTTTCTTCCTGCCCACCTGGCCAGAGAGGAGATGGGCACCCAGTACGGTATCTACACCCTCTTCTCTGTATCTAGTGTATCGCCATCTCCTCTGAGTAGGTGGGCATGGCAGCTGGGCAAAGGAAGCAAGATTCCTACCCTCCACCGCACCACCCGGACTAGTCCCACACCCTCCCTCCTTCTCTCTGTTCCCAGAAACAAAGGACAGTCACCATGCCTCAGGCAGGGCAGCCCTGTGTTCTCTTGGTGAGTTCTCCGTAAATTGACTTCTCTGAAGAGTGCTAGAGACCAGGGGAAAAAGGTAGAAAGGGGTTTCACCCCAATACTAAGGCCACTTCCCCTTCTCAGCATTCACAGAGAACACACACACACACACACACACACACACTCCCCAACTCCTGCTCTGACATCATGGCCATTAACAGAACAGCATTTCTACAGAGATGGGTAGGTGCTGAGCTCTGGTCCATGGCCAAGGCTGGGGGCTGAAATGGTTGTAGACAGTCCAAGCAAAGCTCAGATGGTGCGAAGGAGGATGTTTAAGAGCCTCAGGGGTGTCTGGTCACCCCTTCCAGCTACGGGACACAAGCACTTCCTGGGACACCCTAATTTTCTTGGGAACATCCCTCTGGCTCCCAAGTAACAGAAATTCTCCTTGAAGAGGAGACTGAACAGAAAAACAATGATGATTCTGTTCTACCTGCTTACCCCGGGCACAGTGAGGCCAAGGGAGACCGCTACCTCCATCTAGTCTCACTAACAAGCACATTGCAGGCCTGAAAGTCTGGAACAACAACAACGAAAAGACACTTGGTATTATCTTTCCCTTCTCTGTTAAATCAGACCCACCTTCTTACAACACATGGTCACACGGGCTCATTCTGCACAACAGATCTCTGTTGAGAGCAATGCAGGGGCTACAGTTAATATCATAGAACCACCAGGGCCAGGCCAGCCAGAAGAGACCTCTTCACTCTACATGTGTAGAGTGGCTTGGAGGTGGCACACCTACGAATGGCCACTGAGACCCTACCCACAGGCTGTTGGTGGTGGCAACTACACACAATACCAGACATAAGACTTCAGATAGGTCTCCTTCGTGGATGAATCACTGGAGTGAGTCCAGCCCTGCCTTCCTTCCAAGGTTGTTGGCAGGATCGGCTGAGCTGCCTAACATGTTAGCACAAATGTACCATGATTCAGGTCAAGATGGCATGGAGGGGGGATTTGTTTCTGTGGGATTTGGGTGTGTGTGTGCGCATGTGTATGGCTACACATATGTGTATGGGTACACATGTGTGTATGGATGCACATGCGTGTATGGTGTACACATGTGTATGGCGCACATGTGTGTGTGATGTGTACGTGTGTATGGGCGCACACGTGTGTATGGCTACATATGTGTGCACAGGTACATATGTGTGTATGAGTGCACATGCACATACACATACACACACATGAAGGCCAGAGGTCAGCCTCAAGTGTCACCCTTAGGAGCTGTCCACCTTGCTTGTTGAGACAGGATCTCTCACTGGGATTTGGGATAGTTGACCATGCTAGGCTGGCTAGACAGTGAGCTCCAGGGACTCACCTTCACCACATCCCTGGTGCTGGCATTACAAACGCACACCACCATATCGAGCGTGTGTGTGCGTGTGCGTGTGTGTTGATTTGTTAATCCCCCTTACTCCACTGAATACTGCAAGCCAGAATTGGGGATGAAACACAGCCAGAGGCAAGAGGCCAGCCTCTACTTCCAGTTCCATCCAGATATCAGGCAGTCTCTGATCTTTCTAACCCCTTTCCCTCAGGTCTCAGTTTTCTCCCCTAGAGCTTGGTCCCCTAAAACCACCAAGGTGCTTTGTGGTGGGAAATAGCAGAGACTAAACCAAGGAACTGAGGCAGAAAAAAAAGAAAGAAAGAAAAAGAAAACAAAAACCAAATTTGACACTTCCGGGTAGTTGTGTTATCTGGAATTATAACCACAGCCACCTCTGCCCCCAACCCAACTCAACAGTCTTCCCTCCTTGGCTCCTGTCTTGGGAAAGTTGTAGAGCTGCCCCGCACCCCACTGCCCATTGTATCTTACTGGCATAACAACGCATACAAAAAGGCAGAATCAAGCAGTGAACAGCGCAAGCTGAACTGGCAAAATGTCTCAGTGGGTAAAGTCTCTTGCCAAGCAAGCTTGGCAACTCATATAAGGTTGACAGAGAGCCATTATCCTATGGTTGCTGTCCCCTAACCTCCACACAAGTGCCACAGCATGTGCACACACAATAGTGATAAGAAAGAAGCAAAGAGCCAGGCAGTGATAGTGCATGCCTTAGGCCCAGCACTTGGGAGACAGAGGCAGGTGAATCTCTGTGAGTTTGAGGCAAGCCTGGTCTATAGAGAGAGTTCCAGGACAGCCAGGACTACACAAAGAAACCCTGTCTCAAAAAACAAAAAACAAAAGATGATGAAGAAGAAGGAGAAGGAGGAGGAGGAGGAAGAGGAAGAGGAGAAGAAAAAGAAGAAGATGATGATGATGATGTTTAAAGATAGGAGAATTAAGAGGCTCAGAATGACCTAGTCAGGGAGTGACCTATGGGTCCAGGTTAGGTTTGAAGACATGAGTGGGCTCTGAAGACTTTCTACTCCATTCCAGTTCTGTTAGCTGGCACCTCCATTCTAACTTTTTAGAACCCAGGCCTAGCCACCTTCCCAGCAAGCTAAGCCCAACCCAGCCAGGTGTTTGGTGGGAGCAGCAGACTTCTGGGGGTCCTTGGAGAGGGATCTGGAGGAGCCGATGCCTGGAAGCAGGTGGGCAGCTCCATACTACCAGCTCCCAGGTGTCCAGAAGGAGGGCACAGTCGGCATGATTTCTCTACCTGTAGAGTTAGCTCAGAGAACTTGGGAAACCTAACTTGGGATCTGATGAACCTGCTGTCACTTACTTCCATGCTCGGCTGCAGTGAGATCGGTGGGCACAGGTGCCAAGTGGGGTCCACATATCATGGGGCAATGGGTTGGATCTGTCACTGGCAGGCTTCAAGACTCTGATCAAGTCACTTCCCTATCTGGCCTTTCATTTGTGTTGGTAAAATCACCTTTATGGTCACTGCCAGAACTGCTCCTTGATGTTCATCTGGAGCTGCGGGTCTGATGGGCTCCCATCCAACCCACTGTACAGAGGGAGAAAGGATCACACTTCCTTCTCCAGAGCCCCTTGCCCCATCTGGTCCCCGTGGAGCATCTGAAAAGAAAGGTCTCCCCCATCTCCTTTACACCCCCCTCCCAGTTTTCAATTCCTTTCCTCGTGATCCTGGCAAGTAAAGTCACTGTGACCACACACAGAGGGCGGGGAGAGCCCAGACATTTCAACTTCTGCAGAAAAACTTCAGGGTTCCCCTCCCTCCCGCAAAGTAAAAAGAATAAAACTGGGGAGGGAGGTCTTATGGGCCAGAAAGAGGGATCAGGAACTAGGAATGGAGAGAAAGGACACAAGAAGAAATTAGTGAGGAGGAAGCCAATGAGAAAGATCCCCCCCCCTTGATGGGCTGTGAATAGGCAGCCAGTCTAGCCCCTCCTTTGCTACTGCCCATGCCAGCTGCCAGGCAGAGAGGAGGCCCAGAGGAGAGGGAAGCTGGGCAAAGGGGATGGCAGACTTCCAGCTTGGCCTTGTCCAACCCTTGGGCCTTGAGGGGGAACTCTTAGGGATGGGGACTCTGATCCAGGCAAAGCTCCAAGGAGCAGGTCTGCGGCCATGACAAAGTCTGCAGGCAGATGTGAGGCTGAAAAACGCAAAAACACCCCTTCCTGGGCCTTTTTTGAAGATAGATATCCAGCCTCAGATGAGCGCCTTCTAGGTAAACAGAGGGAATGAATAGTTTATGGGTCACAGTCTGCTGATGTGACCACAGTGCAGTCCTGGGCAGGCCCCTTCTCTTCTCTGGATTGACATTTCTTACCTGCAAAGGTCGGGAAGGGGGTGGAAGGTTGAAGCCTATGATTGCCAAGGTCTTCCTTGGTCCTGCTTTAAGGGGAAAGGTCACATGGTGGGGGTCATGCCAGGAGAGAGGTGGGGAGACCTTAGTGGTGGGCTTGCTCTTCTGGAACTCCAGTCTTTTTAAAGTTTTGGCTCTGCAGGGTCATAGAAGTCATTCACACCGTATCTGCTAGCATGTGTATGCGCGCGCGCGCGCGCGCGCGCACACACATACCATACTTTGTGAATCTACAAACAGAAAGGGTGACGACGGAGGTGGCATCCACAGGTAGCTCTTTTTTTTCTTCCTCCACGTATTCTTTTTTTTTTTTTTTTCTAGTTAACAGATGATAAAACGGAGGCCCTGGTTTGGGATTTCCAGAGTTCGGGACTTCCCAGCACCCTCAGTCGCTCCAACTCAGCTGTCCTAGGACGTTCCCCTCTCACCCCCACCCTCGGAACCGCGGGGGAGCTCAGACCGGGACTCCCTGGGGGACCTCCACCGTCGGGGCGGTCTTCTGCACGGCGCCGCCCAGCCGGGTGGTCCGTCGGTTCTCCCGTAGGGGCAGCGCACTCGCCGGACAGCCGGCGAACGAGGGCGGAGGCAAGGAGGGAGCGACCGCCGCTGGGAGGGGTGCTGGCGCGAGCTCGCGCTCTGTGTTTGGTCTATCGGAGGCAGCTGACCTTTGAGGAGGAAATCGCTGCTCTCTGCTCCTTCCTGTAGTAACAGCCGCCGCCGCCGCCGCCGCCGCCGCCGTCAAGAGCCGTCAGGAACCAGCAGGAGCCCGAGCCGGGAGCGACAGCCGCAGGCGTTCCGCAGCACCAGGTGGGTGGATTGGCGCGGCGTCGCCCTTGGCGCGTGGATAAGGAATCTAGGCTGCAGCTGCGTCCCTGGGACCCAGCACACTAGAGTCTCCCCGGCCTGACACGGGACAAGCATCCGTCTGGGCTTCGGATGGGAGCTTCAGAGGGATCAGGGACAAGGAACCTGTGCAGGGGTTAGACAGTAGTGGACGCGCACAATGGACAGTGACACTGTCAGGCTCCACCTGGAGCGGGCAGACACTGGACTGCAATTCAGGGCTGCTCCAGAGGCAGTTGACCTCTCCCTGACAGTGTCAGACACGTGCCTGAGGAGACTTGAACCTCAAGTGGCGGTCACCGCATTGCCCTAACTTTTGGTCTGGAACAGTTCCCTTCTCAAACATTGAGAGTGTGGGTCCGAGGCTGGGTGGGAAGAATTTTTGCAGTCGTTTCTAGTCGGGGGACTGTGTGCCTCTGTCTCTTAAGTTTCTCTTTCGGTTTATAGACCCCCCCCCTTTCCTTTAGTCTGGGGATGACTCGATGGGGCATGGGGCGAGGGAACCTGAAGAGAGGAGGGCATCTGCCTGTCTAAGTCTCCACCCCCAGCCTCGAGGGTTCCTTGTTGGAAGGGAAGGGTGGCCATCTCTTTCCCGCACAGGAAAAGTGTGCTTGGGGTGAGGGGAGGAGCCTGGCCTCACCGCAGTCCTTAGGTCCTTTGGTGGCACTTTCTGGCACAGGCCAGAAAGTTCTGCGTAACAAATGACTGACTTTCTCCCCTAGGTGAACGACCATGGCGGGCTGGATTCAGGCCCAGCAGCTTCAGGGAGATGCATTGCGCCAGATGCAAGTGTTGTACGGACAGCACTTCCCCATTGAGGTCCGGCACTACCTGGCCCAGTGGATCGAGAGTCAGCCATGGTAAGTGTCCTGTGCCCTAAACCTTCACCTTAAGTGCGAGTCCCTGCTATCTAGGCCAAGGGTCTTCTCTTTGTGGTTTGGTGCGACTCCGATTCTATCTGTCCTTGTGCGGAAGGGGTGGTGTCCCCAGGAAAGGGGAAGAGGGAAACGGGAGCTACCGAAGGGAGACGTTTCTCGACTTTGATGCGCAGCCGCCAGAAGCGAGTCTTGTGGGTCTGGAGAGCCCTAAATCACTCTTGGTACAGTTTTTCTCTCCTTGTTATGTCCCAAGGGATGCCATTGACTTGGACAATCCCCAGGACCGAGGCCAGGCCTCCCAGCTCCTGGAAGGCCTGGTGCAGGAGCTGCAGAAGAAGGCAGAACACCAGGTGGGGGAAGATGGGTTTTTGCTGAAGATCAAGCTGGGGCACTATGCCACACAGCTCCAGGTGGGTGTAAATGCCTGCTTTCTGCAGGAAGGCCCTCTCTTAAGCTTTCTCTTCCAGCATCAGAACCCCTGGGAGTTTTACTGGCTTGGCCACTGAGTCACCATGTGACCAAAAGCTTACTGGCAACTTTTCTTCAATTTCCCCCACCCCCTCTTTCTAAGTCAGACTCCTTTAACATATTACACAGCAAGGGGTGGGAGTGTGTGGGGAGGGGAAGGGGGGTGATTCCAGCACGGAGGGGGGGAGGGGGAGGGGGAGATGGGTGTAGCAGCACTACAGACAGATCAAGCAGTAGAGAAGGAAAGAAATTGAGGCAGGTGGAGCCTTCAGAGAAAGGAAGACTGGTAGAGTCTAGGAGTGAGGGGTAAAGCAAGCAGCCATTCCCCTTGGGGCTCATTTAGAGGCAGGAGAGCTGCTAAAGAGAGGTAGAATTGCCCCGGAGCAAGAGTGGGATAAAAGGCTTTGAATTAAAGGCTTAGAAAGAGAAAGTAGCCTCCCCTTTCTATGGAGGGGCAGCGAGTTTATGGAAGCAGGAAAGGGTTGTGGGTGGTGTTCATGGTCAAGCGTTTATCGGAACTCACTTGTATTTCTTAGAGAGCCCTTCTTACATCCAAACAGCGGGATGCAGGGTGTGGGGGGAAATAAAAGCTCATCCTAGAAAAAGGAAGAGACATCAGAAACCTGAAGGGAGACAAAATAGGAACCCAGGACCAGGTGCCTAGTGGGAAGTACCTTGATATTGGCATCAGACACCCCAAGTCTCTCTCTCTCTCTCTCTCTCTCTCTCTCTCTCTCTCTCACACACACACACACACACACACACACACACACTTGCCTCAGGACATAGGCCTAGCTTATCTGAACATCGTTTTTCTCATCCATAACATGAGAACTGTTTGAGTTTGTGTCATAGGATTTCCATGCTTCGAAGAGTCAAAGCTGGTGGAGGCTGGGCGTGCTTTGTGTTTAGAATGTTAGTTTCTAAGTTACTGTAAACCTAGTAAGAAGTTGGGGAGGGAGGGAAGAAGGGCAAAGGAGAGTTAGAGGTGTCTGATAATCTTGGGGCTTCCCGGGAAGAGCTGAGGCTGAGAGAGGGGAAGGGATGGGCATGGTAAGGAAGGCAGCGTGGTCAGAACCAGGTGGCCACTGGTGGTTCCTGTTGTCTTCTTTCAGAACACCTACGACCGCTGCCCCATGGAGCTGGTTCGCTGTATCCGGCACATTCTGTACAATGAACAGAGGCTGGTGCGAGAAGCCAACAACGTGAGTGTCTGTAGGCATGGAGAGAAGCTGGAGAGCCATCCACGTGAATCCTCTCTAGATCCTACCGTGTTTATGTAACACGGCTATGAGGCGAGCACAGAAGAAAGAAAACGCAGGGACAAGTGTGAGAGGCAGTATATTGTGGGCTGGGGCCAGTCCCTGGCTCACCAAGCCTCTATTTCTTCTTTTCTTTCATTTTCTTGCCTTTCTCTTATTTTTTTTTAACTGTGTGTGTGCAAGTGTGCCTAATGAAAGCTAGAGGCATCAGATCTCCTGGAACTATAGGCAGTTGTGAATGTTTGATATGGGTGCTGGGAACCAAATTCAGGTCCTCTGCAAGAACAGTGTACATGCTGAGTATACACTGCTGAGCCATCTCTCCAGTCTCTCTTCCTTTCATCTTTTGCCTTTCTTTTCTCTCTTCTTTCTTTCCTGGCTTCTATTGATGAAACCTAGAGCACTGAACATGCTAAGCAAGTGCTCTCAAGCTGATTCCCATCTCCCACCGTTGTAGACTAGGGATAGTAATAGCACTTGTAGTATAAGATCATCATGAGGGTTAAATAAAATTATATGCAGGCTAAGAATGGACGGACAAGAAGCAGAAATTTTAAACACACACACACACACACACACACACACACACACACACACATGCAAATACATCTTTTAAATAAAATTTTTGGGACAGGCAGTGGTGGCACACACCTTTAATACCAGCAGTCAGGAGGCAAAGGCAGGCAGATCTCTGTAAGTTCAAGGCCAGCCTGGTCTACAGAGCAAGTACTAGGACAGCTAGGAATGTTAAACAGCGAAACCCTGTCTCGAAAAACAAACAACAACAACAAAAATAAAATTTTTACGAGGGGGTTGTATCACATACCTTTAATCCTAGCACTTGGGAGGCAGAGGCAGGTGGATCTGTGAATTCAAGGCCAGCCTGGTCTACAGAGTTCCAAGACAGCCAGGGCTACACAGAGAAACCTTGTCTTAAAAAAATATAAATAGCGGGCTGGACAGATGGCTCAGTGGTTAAGAGCATTGACTGCTCTTCCAGAGGTCCTGAGTTCAATTCCTAGCAACCACATGGTGGCTCACAGCCCATCTATAATAAGACCTGGCGTGGAAGGAATGCTGTACACATAATAAATAAATAACTTAAAAAAATATAAATAGCTAGGCGGTGGTGGCACATGCCTTTAATCCCAGCACTAGGGAGGCAGAGGCAGGTGGATCTCTGTGAGTTCGAGGCCAGCCTGGTCTACAGAGTGAGTTCCAGGACAGCCAAAGCTACACAGAGAAACCCTGCTTCAAAAAACCAAAGAAGGAAAGGAAGAAAGGAGGGAGGGATTTAAAAATACAATAAAAGATTAAAACAGAGCAGTTTCCACCTAGAAGGAGTCCCAGCAAAGACTGGACTGAGTAAGCTGAGTGTGAAGGAGAAGACACCAGAAGACACCGGGCAGCTGACAGGGGTGTGTCCTAAGGGGGCAGCGGGGAAAGAAGGAGGGAGGACTTCCACCTCCCAAAGTAACAGCAGCATATGTTGGGGCGGGAAGGTGTGGTGATGCCTTATACTTGGAGACCTGCAGGTGGTTAACACAGCTGGAGAGCAGAGAACCAGTGCGCAAGAATCGGGAGCCAGGCGCTGCATCTTCCAGCCCAATTCTGCATCCCTGCCTTGTTGAAACTGCCCTCACAAAAGAATCTAGCTGGGTTGAGAAACTCACATTCCCAGTATGGGGTTGGAGTGCTGCCAGAATGCTCCCAGGTTGATTGACCCACTATTGCCTGAGGCAGGCACATGGTGTTGTAGGGACAGATGTAGAAAGCACACAGACCTGCTGGGCCTTGGCCCCGGGGAAGCTGGGAGGATGCAGTCAGAGGCCACCTGCCAGGCCGAATAAAGGAGTTTGAATTTTATTTTAAGAACACTAACTTGGAAAGTCCCCAACCACATGGTCCCCTCTCAACCAGATGTTCTAGGAATGGCAGGACTCAAAGAGGCATTCTTGATGTCTCTCCTGTCACTTTATTTTGGGCATCTCTGGGATGCCCCCTCCCTCCAGGTGTGAGTGAGGACACATGTGGGCCCATGGGCCCTGTCTCCTACTGGGTCCCCAGCACTTAGCACAATCGGTGACATTGGGTCAATAGATAACTATGGAATGAGGAGACGCAGGCCTCATCCTTAGGAGGAAGATCATCCGCGTGACACCTGGCCAGTGTTCGGTTCTAGTTTCTCTAAAGGAAATGTGATGGGCTCGTTCAACATTCTTCTATGTAAAACCAGATCTGAAACAGAAATTTCTGCCCCAAAGTCTCCATTATTTGCCAGGCTATTGATTTCCTTTCTCTCTTCCCTTTCTTTCTTTCTTTCTTTCTTTCTTTCTTTCTTTCTTTCTTTCTTTCTTTCTTTCTTTTTTTATATTTATTTATTTATTATGTATACAATGTTCTGTCTGCATGTGCCCCTGCAGGTCAGAAGGTGGCACCAGATTTTATTCCATGTGGTTGGGAGCCACCATGTGGTTGCTGGGAATTGAACTCAGGACCTCTGGAAGAACAATCAGTGCTCTTAACCACTGAGCCATCTCTCCAGCCCCCTCTCTCTTCCTTTTCTACTCCAATTCTGGCATTGACAATCCTCTGACCCTCCTTCTAAGCCTGGATTTGAAGTTTGGGGTGTCTCGTGTTGGTGCTCCCTAGAGCACCAGGTTTTCTCCCCTCTTTTCTGCCTGGCACATTGCGCCTGTCATTGCCACTCAATCTCTTCTGTCCCCAGTGCAGCTCCCCGGCTGGTGTCCTGGTTGACGCCATGTCCCAGAAGCACCTTCAGATCAACCAGACGTTTGAGGAGCTGCGCCTCATCACACAGGACACGGAGAACGAGCTGAAGAAGCTGCAGCAGACCCAGGAGTACTTCATCATCCAGTATCAGGAGAGCCTGCGGATCCAAGGTGAGGCCCGCATCACAGCCCAGGATGCCACGAGCATCTTGAGGGTGGAAGGGAGAAGCATTCTGTGATTTTCAACAGGAGAGGAAGCTCGCCATCCCTTGGGCACTTTGCCCAAAGCTTTGTAAGAATCGTCAAGCTTCAGGGGGGACTTTGAACCTTTGCTGTCGTCCAGGTTCCAGGCTAAGCTCTTTGCAAGCATAGTACAAAGCAACCTCACAAGGAGCCTGCAGAGGGCATAGCTTGGTGTCTCTGTTTAAAAGGAAAGTTTAAAGAGGACAAATAACTTGGCCTAGGTTGCCTGTCAGCTGCAGAATCAGGGCCATAAGACCCCTGTATCTTCCTAACCAAGAGACTCTCCCTAATCTTAGGCAGTCAGTGAAGTGGGAGCGATTAAAAGAGCATGGACCAAGTATGCTCCAACCAGAAGGATGGCGTCCACTGGTTGAGCGGGCTGAGGGGAGCTAGAAAGCCAGCTTTGCCCCTAGTTGAAACTCTAAGGGAACCTGGTCCTGGAGGCAAGGCGACTGCAAAACTTCTGCTAGCTCCCAGCTCTGTAGTCTGTCAATGGCTGCCTCAATAAGGGTGTGGGCAAAGAAAAATTATCTCGGAAGGAATTAGCTCCAGGTACAATTTGAGTTGTCTGGAGATTAATGTTAGAGATAGGCTGGCTCCACGGTTCCAGCGAGGACAGGCAGGGGCGTACTGCCTTTGCCTGTGCCCTTATCCTTGTTTCTTAGAGACTTGGGTATCGGTTTTAGTCCTTTCACATGTATTGAGATATATAAATGTACAATCAAAACCCAACTACATGGGTTTCTATCTACTTAGCTCTGTAAAATATCTTTCCCAGAAACCATAGGAAAGAGTGATTTTTTTGTTGTTGTTGTTGTTGAGACAAGGTCTTGCTCTGTAGCTCTGGCTGACCTAGAACTCACTCTGTAGATCAGGCTGAACTAGAAATCAAGGAGAATCACCTGATGCTGCCTGCTGAATGCTGAGATTAAAAGCGTGGAAAGAGTAAATTTTATGCTTTCTCTATACATATTTTTTCAAAGATATAAATCTTCCCCTACAAAGTGTTTTTATAGAACCTGTGCTTCTGAAGCTGCTGTGTCTTCCTTCTTGTTCACTTTGAAATTCCTCTCCTCTCGCTTGGGATTAGTCCCATTACCTATGTTTTGTTTAGAAATGCATTGTTTGATTTCCCTCTGTCTACTATGTTTAGATATTGCGCTTTTACTGACTTTGATGCTATCTTTTCATTGGACTCTCCTGTGACTACAGGACATAGTTCCGTATGTTCTCAGAGCTCACAGATTTATTGGGACTTTGGAGCCCAGCACATGCGCTGTCTTGGTGGCTAGATCTTGTGTACTTGAAAAGAACATGTCTTCTTTGATTGTCTCCTCAAACAGCCACAGAAAATTCGAGAATGTTAACATAAAAGGAAAAACAAAGAAAAAAAATACCCTATAATATATTTTCCAAAGCCAAATTTAGTGAGTAGAACAGAAGTGGCCTCCATATGGTCATGGACAGCATAACAATGTGCTGGCCCACAGGGTGACACGGTTATGATGTTACACACCACATGGTCTAAGTATGCAGTGAGCCATGACGTCTCGCTTGTGAAGTGTTCTGATAGCCACCCAATGACAACCCCCCAATGATGCATTTCTCAGAATGCATCCACATCCTTACGCGGCTCATGACTATATTTGCAAATGTCTTTCGTGTTAGCCTTGATAAAAGATAGCTGTGTGTTGCTTTCAATCTGTGGTGATGGCCTGTAACCTCTGGAAAATTCCACTGCACACTTGTTAGCTAGAAAGAGTAGAGACTCAGGGCTGGGGATGTAGCTCAGTTGGCAGAGGGCTTGCCCAGTGTGATGAGGTCCTGGGTTCAATTTGTATAAATTAAACATGGTGGCCCATGCCTGTAATTCCAGTAATCGGATGGTAGAGACAGAAGGACCAGAAGTTCAAGGTCATCTTCATAGGAAATTCAGGGCCAGCCTGGGCTAAATCACATCCCGTTTCAAAAACAGAAGGATAGAAGACTCAGGCTTAGTGGTGCATAACTATTATCTCAGCGCTGGGGTCAGAGAAGGGCTTGAGGCAAGACGATGGGGAGTTTAAAGCCAGCCTGGGCTACATAGTGAAACCACATCCCCACTTAAAAAACATGGCAGGGTAAATATGAACAAAATACACTATACACATGTGTATACTCAAAGAGTATATACACATGTATATACTCAGAGAAAATCAAAATTGTTTTAAAACAAGAAAATTAAAAAGTCATTATTACTCCCAATCACAAAGTTACCAGTTAAAATTCAAGATTTATTTATTTGCAATGATTTTTACCCTTAGGGCACGTAACATTGATAATGTAGAGTAAGAAAACTCAAAAATTTTGTGAACAAATTCTTTTTTGCTATATTGTTTTATTTTCAGTACTTACTAGGCAATTTGACAAGTTAAAAAAATTTCAAACAAAAGCTATGACAGGGCAATTAAGGTCTTATGACTTTATGAAAAATGTTATTTTCCTTTGTGGGTCTTTTCTGAGGGTCTCAGATACTTGCCAGGGATTCCTTAGATGACTCTGAGAACCATTGGTTTTGGTCTTTAATTTTTTTAAAAAAACCTACATTTACTTATTTATTGTGTGTGTTCATGCATGAATATGAACACAGGCATATCATTGCAGGTCGGAGAACTGTTTGTGGGAGCTGGCTCTCCTCTTCTCTAATGTGGATCCTTGGGATTGAACTCTGGTCCTAGTGCTTGTCAGAAAGCGCCTTTACTCATTGGTTCACCTCACCAGGCTGACCTTCTTTTGTTATTGTCATTCCGTTTATTTTAAGATTTTTTTGAGCTGATCAGCTCCTAAAAGAGAGGCATCAAAATACCCGCCATGATTAAGCAATTGACGATTTCTTTACTGCTTTTTTTGTAGCATTTCCTTTATAAATTTTGAAATTGCTAGCAGGTGTAGGTGGACACATTTATGATTAGTGTGGTTTTCTAGTCAATTGCCAATCATTCTGGCATTTTTGAAATGTTTTTCTTTTTTCTTTTTTTAGGCTTTTGAGACGGGGTTATGCTCTATAGCCCAGGTTGACTTTGAACTCATGATCCTCCTCTCTTAGCCTTCCAAGTGCCTGAATTACAAATGTGCTTCGTCGTGCCCATTTCTTTCTTTCTTTTTGTATTTATTTGATGTTTATTCATGTATATATGTGACTCTATGAGCTAAAAGTATAGGCAGTTGTGAGATAGGACATGGGTTCTGGGAATCAAACTGGGGTCCCCTGAAAGAACAATACGAGCTCCTAATTGCTGAGCATCTATTATTATGCCTTTTTTAAAAAAGAGAGAGAGAAAGAAAGAAAGAGAGAGAGAGAGACAGAGAGAGAAAGAAAGAAAGAAAGAAAGAAAGAAAGAAAGAAAGAAAGAAAGAAAGAAAAAGAAGAAAGAAAGAACAAAATAAAACAAACCAGGATCTCATTATATAGTCTTGGCTGTCCTGGAACTCACTCTGCAGACCAGGCTGACTTGAACTCAGAGATCCACCTGACTCTGCCTCCTGAGTGCTGGGATTGAAAACATGCGGCACCATTCACGTTCATTCTTAAATTTTCTTTTTATACTTCCTTCCATCTTTTCTTCTTGTGTGCATGTACGCACGTGAGCATTGATGCCCAAGCGCGTTTCTGCATGTGGAGGCCAGAGGTTGAGATCTAGCGTTGTTCTCGGTTTTTCTCAACTGTAATTTTGGAGCTCTGAGCCTTGGAGATCCTCCTTCTCTGCCTCCCGCACCTCCCTCCCGGACGATGAAACTGGGGTTTCATTCTGGGCTTTTATTATGTGGATGCTGGGGATGCAAACGCAAGTCCTTACGTTTGCAAGTGAACGCTTGACTCACGGAGCTATTTCACTGGCCCCTTAGCCATGCTTTTAAAAAATTTATACTATATCAAGACCAGTTGTAACATAAAAGGGTTTTATAACGTAGACAGCATGCTGTTGGGTTTTGCTTTGTATTTTTCCTATTTTTAAACTCAGGCAGGCTACAGCCTCACTACGTAACTGACAACGACCTTGAACTCCTGGTTCTCCTGCCTCTACCTCCCAAGTCCTGGGATTACAGGCACATACCGCCAGCTACTGACAATTCGTTTCTAACTGAGCTGATCCCATTGCCTGTACGCAGGTCTAGCTTTGGATTTTGGGTGAGGTTCGCATCCATGTGTGTGTGGTGTCGGTTTGCCTTTGTCTATCCCGCCCAATACTGTAAACACAGAAGGTTGGCGATGTCGTTCAGTAAAAGAACATGGGGCTGGCATGCACAGAGCCCTGGATTTGATCTCCAGCACTACACAAAACACGAAGTACTGATCTGTTTGCAGACGGGAAGACCCAGTTCCTCCAGTGGAGCCAATAGTTGTTGTGGATCTTTTGGCCTCCATCCCAGAAACCTGTGCAATTGACCAGGAGAGACCTAAATGGAACCTTGAAGGGGAATCTGGGCCAGGGTATTGGCCCTCCTCTGTCCAGCAGGACGTTCTGAATCTGGGCAGTACGCCTCCCGCCCACCACATTACAGGAAGATGGGAACCATATTCCTAAATTCTAGGTGTGGGCTTGTCTTGATTGTCTAATGCTGCTCTTGTCTGCCCCAGCTTGTGTGTCCCTGGGGCAAGGACCAGGTCAGTGTGACATGGTTCTCAGAGGCCAGCCAGGAACTTGAATAAGACATGCTGGTGTGCACAATTTCTTGACTAGGCCCGAGTAAGAATTCAGGAAGGCTCAAGGGCCACTAAAGACAGTGATAAATGCCAGCATCCAGGGTTTTTAAGTGTGGGATAGGGGAGGGTGACCAGCAGTGGGAACGTACAGGCAGCTTCAACCCTGAATGCGTTTGATGCTGAGCTGAGCTGAGCTGCTGAGTTTGTTCCCTGCATGACTCTGACCCACCCATGCCTTGGAATTTCTTCTCAAATGCTAGAAAGGTGCTGGGCTGAAGGTTGAGGATACAGTTAGGCACTTCCCTAACATGCAGGAAGTTGCTCAATTCCATGTTCCACTTACAACTGGATGTGGTGGCCTACGGCTGTGGTCCCCGCACTTTCAAAGGTAGAGTCAGGAGAATAAATGTGCAGTGATTATCCCCAGCTACGCAGTGAGTTTGAGGCCATCCTCAGCTTTATGGTCTGTGTCAACACCCACCCCCGACACAACTCATACAAGTACACGCACATATACCACACAAGCGCGTACACACACAGAGATACACAAACATGGATAAGGAGGTGAAGGCCTCACTCACCACCTGTTCCTGCCATCCACGGGCTCCCAATGTCACTCTCAGTCACTGTCACCTCTCACCTTGTTCCTTATGACAATCTTGCTGATGGTATTTCAGGGGATCTTGGAAAAACTCATGTCTGTCTGTCCATCGTCTCTCTTTCCTTCTTAGTTGAGTGCTCAGCTGAGCTCATGGCACCCACCCTAGTCAGGCATCCTGGGCACCATGCAGTCCCAGCCAGATTCATTGCTCCTGAGAAAACTGCTGAGCTGAAAGGCCTCTGGATGGGGCTCCCATGTCAGGGATGGGGCTGAGGAGGTCTTGTCTCTGTGACCCCTCATTTCGGACTGCTGTCTGTCCACCAATTAGGACCAAACTGCAAAGATCTTACATAAAACAGGCAGTTCTCAGGAAAAAAAAAAAGCCTCATCATTTTTGAAATCTCCATAATAGCCCACTGAGCTGGTGTCAGTATTTTCCCCTTTTTACAAATGGGGAAACTGAGGCATGGGAAAACAAGGTATTTTCCCATCTTCACCCAGCTTTTAAATAGCAGGGCCACTTGTACCCATCTCCAAGCCCTGTGGGGAGGGCCTGCTGACAGCCATGTGGGGCAGGCAAGGATCACCACACGGGACCAACCCTCTTCTGCTTCATTCTGGGCACCCACTTCTGTTGCCCAGGGGAGATTCACTCAGGAGGCTTGTGAGCAATTCTGAGGGAACATCACTGGGCACTCATGCCTGGTAGGAACCCTGGCTTGTCGTCGATGGGATGCCTGACTCTGAGAAGCCCTCCAGAGCATGTGAATGCGGATCCTCTAGGGTTCCCGATGGACACAAGAGATGATGGTGGTGGGTGTCCTGTCCCCTCCTCCAGCTCAGTTTGCCCAGCTGGCCCAGCTGAACCCCCAGGAGCGCATGAGCCGGGAGACAGCCCTCCAGCAGAAGCAAGTGTCCCTGGAGGCCTGGCTGCAGCGGGAGGCACAGACACTGCAGCAGTACCGTGTGGTTAGTGCATCCTGCATCCCTCTGCCCCTGGGAGGGAGCTCTGTCACCTGAGATTCAGGGCGCCAGGTAGGGCGCAGAGCCAAGATGAGAACAGATCCCCTCTTTCCTGGGGTACACATGAGGTGGAGCAGGTGGAGAGGGCAGGGCCAAGCCCTGGGTCCTAGGCCAGGCTCTATGGGCTGCTTCCCCGGAGCCAGAAGGCCGCTGTGTCCTCACGCAGGAGCTGGCTGAAAAGCACCAGAAAACCCTGCAGCTGCTGCGGAAGCAACAGACCATCATTCTGGACGACGAGCTGATCCAGTGGAAGCGGCGGCAGCAGCTGGCCGGGAACGGGGGTCCCCCTGAGGGCAGCCTGGACGTGCTGCAGTCCTGGTAAGGGTGGGAGGTGGCCAGGGTGGGCAGGGGCTTGGGCAATGGTGCCAGCTGCTTTCTGTCCCTGTGTTGGCCTGAGCAGCAGGTTCCTGCTGTCTGGGCTCCTGATGGTCTTGGCTCCTCAGACCTGTGCCACCTCCCCTAAGGGATAGTGGTGCCTTGGAATGGACAGGGCTGAGCTGGCTGGTTCCAAGTTGGGGCCCCTGTGTGTCCTCTGCTTTTGGAAAGTGGGGCTCTGTGCCTGTAGTGGTGTAGTGGTGACCAATGCCAGCACCTTGGGGGGTTGAGGGGGGTCTTGTTGGGGGAACAGTGTCATGTGGTCTGCTCCCCGGGCCTGTGCTGGAGCAGAGGTCACCATCCCTACGAGGGTCCTGTCTCCTTGCAGGTGTGAGAAGCTAGCCGAGATCATCTGGCAGAACCGGCAGCAGATCCGCAGGGCTGAGCACCTCTGCCAGCAGCTGCCCATCCCAGGCCCCGTGGAGGAGATGCTAGCCGAGGTCAATGCCACCATCACAGACATCATCTCAGCCCTGGTCACCAGGTGACTGCTGCCTCCTGGTCCTGCTCAGAGGGACACGGCAGGTCCTGGGGGTGGGCATGTTGAGACCCAGGAGCAGTCCAAACCCAGAGCTCTGCCCCAGTCCTGCTCCACCTTCCCCCACCCACTGTGGCCCTAGTTGCTCTGCTGCTGTGACTGTCCTGGCCCAGTGCGTGTTGGGGACACTGCAGGAAGCACCGTGGGGTCCAGCCTCCCTCACACCTGTCTCCAAACCCCCATGTCCTCCAGGAAACAGAGGCCAGGCCCCTCCTCCTCTGCCTGTCTTCCTATTCCTAGCAGCCCCCACAGGAAGGTCCTCCCCTCCTAGCTGGCCTCCCAGCTCTCTCCCCTGAGCCAGCGTCCAGTCAACTGTCTGGTCCCTGTGTCCCCTGCAGCACTTTCATCATTGAGAAGCAACCTCCTCAGGTCCTGAAGACCCAGACCAAGTTTGCAGCCACCGTGCGCCTGCTGGTGGGCGGGAAGCTGAATGTGCACATGAACCCCCCGCAGGTGAAGGCGACCATCATCAGCGAGCAGCAGGCCAAGTCCCTGCTCAAGAACGAGAGCACCCGCAAGTGAGTGTGCCTGTCCCTCTGTACTGGGTTTGGGTGCTGTTTCTCTTGCTCAGGTGGGGCCTGTATGGGCGCCCTTCCAGGCCTTCTTGTGCCCCTCTGAGTGCTGTCCCAGCCTTGCCTGTGTCTAATACTTAGGGCAGCCAACACTGAACTGCTTTGTGGTCCAACCATTTGTGCTGAGCAGTGGGCACACTACTGTGATCCAAAGAGAACTTGTCTCTCTCTTAACGGGAACGCCGACCTGCAGAGCAGACGGGGTTCAATGATTTATGATTGTTGGCACGGCTGTATGACATACAGGCACATACACATACAGGGGTTCATGTTGCTGGTGGTTGCTAGCTTGAACCTGGAGTGGGTGGGTTAATACATCCTTATATTTCCGGTCCTTGGGAGGCAGAGGCAGGAGAATCAAGAGTTCAAAGTCAGCCTAAGCTCCGTAGTCAGTTGAATGCCTGCTTGCACAGCTAGAGACTCTGTCAAAAAACCAAACCAAACAAACAAAGTCAGCCAGACCTGGTGGTACATACTTTGATACCAGTCCCAGGAGGCAGAGGCAAATGGATCTCTGTAAGTTTAAGACTAGCCTGGTCTACATAGTTTCAGACCAACCAGGGCTAAGCAGTCAGACTCTGTCTTAAAAAAATAAACCAAAGTCCCTGAAGAGTCCTAGCAGAGAAGCCGTTGGAGAGGGATTTGCTAGTGCTGGGGTTGGAAAGAGAGGGGTTGTTTGTTTGTTTTCCAGGCAGAACCCACATGTTGAGTGTAGAGAGGCTAGTGAGACCTGAGAGACGGGTCCTGCAAAGCTATCCACGTAGTGTATGGATGCACTGGCGTGAGCGGGGAGATATAGGAGACTTGTCTCATCACTGATAGGCCCATTAAAAACATGTCTCCCGGGCCCAGAGATGTCAGTCGTTGACCCCTGCCTGCCTAGTGTGCACAAGCCCTGGTGCAGACCCTGGCATCACACTGTGGAACTGGGCTCTTCTCTTTGCAGTGAGTGCAGCGGCGAGATCCTGAACAACTGCTGCGTCATGGAGTACCACCAGGCCACGGGCACCCTCAGCGCCCACTTCAGGAACATGGTGAGGCCGGGTCTGCCGTAGAGGGGAGGTCTGCCCAGGACAGGGGCCTGGTGGCCATTTCTCCCCGTCTTATACTGGTTTGCCCGCTCTGCAGTCCCTGAAAAGAATCAAGCGAGCCGACAGGCGTGGCGCGGAGTCTGTGACGGAGGAGAAGTTCACGGTCCTGTTTGAGTCCCAGTTCAGTGTTGGCAGCAATGAGCTGGTGTTCCAGGTGAAGGTGAGGCTCCCGCTACTCCATCCGTGAAGGCCCTCTGGCTTAGTGAAGGGACTTGCCCAAAGTGACCTGGCTCCTGTGGGAAAGCTGCAGGCTGAGCTGGGTGTGATGGTGTATACCTGTAACCCCAGGAGCTGGGAGCTAGACAGGAGGAACACAAGTTCAGGGCCAGTCTGAAATCATGTCTCAAAAAGCAAAATAGCAGGGACTGGAGGCCTGGAGAGATGGCTCTGTGGTTAAGAGCACAGGTTGCCCATCCAGAGGACCTGAGTTCAATTTCCAGCACCTACATGGCAGCTCACAACCATCTGTGACTCCAGTTCCAGGGAGATCCAGTGCCCTCTTCTGACCTCTATGGGCAATGCATGAACATGGGGCACATACACGTGTGTAGACAAACACCCTTACACATAAAATAACTTTTTAAAAAGGAGCTGGATACTTCAGCAGCACTTAAGAGCATTTGCTGTCCGTGCAGAGGACCCAGGTTCTGTTCTCAGTACCCACACAGGACGGCTCACAACCACCTTTTAAAAACAAAGAAAAATGTGGAGCTTGCAAGATGGCCTAGCTGGTGCAAGCTATTGCTCTACAAGCCTAACATCCTGAATTTGAACCCTGGAACCCACAGTAAATGGGGAAAATAGACTCCTGAAATAACTGTCCTTTGATATCCCTATGCATGCTATAGTGCTCTCTCTCTCTCTCTTTCTCTCTCTCTTACACACACATACACACACACACACACACACTTATAATAATAAATAAAATACAATTTAGGAAGCAGGCTAGGAATCTATCTCAATTGGTAAAATGTCTGCCTAGCATGAAGAAAGCCCTGGGTTTGATCCCCAGCACCATATAAAGCCAGTAATAGTGGTGCATGCCTGTAACCCAAAGGTATACTCAGGAAGATCAGAAGTTCAAGGTCATCCTCAGTTACACAGGGAGTGCAAGGCCAGCCCAGGATACACGAGACCCTGTTTACAAAACAACACAACAACAGAAAGCGTATCTAATAAAATACAATACAAAGCATCACAGGGCTCTTTCTTGCCTCAGCCCAGTTACCCTGCAATACCCTGAGAACCCACTTTGATTTTGCAGGTACCTGTTTGCTGCGTTCATCACCATATTACTTGGGCAATAGACTAAGAAGAAATATATCCTCAGGGGTCTCTGTTTTTGTTTTAGAGCGGTCTTGTTATGTAGCCTAGACTAGCCTTGACTTCTTAGTCCTTCTGCCTCAAACGTGAGTCAGCTGAGCCAGCGAGCCTAGCTCAGGACTGTTGGGAAGGGCTTGTGGCTGAATAGTGCATGTGAGATAAGGGTTAGGAGTCTTGCTTATTCAGACTGTGTTCCATAGACCCTGTCCCTTCCTGTGGTTGTCATCGTTCATGGCAGCCAGGACCACAATGCTACTGCCACCGTGCTGTGGGACAATGCCTTTGCTGAACCGGTGAGTTCTCTTGGGCCCTCCACCTTGGCCCTCAGGCCCTAGGATTGTCATGGGGTTAGTCCACCTCTGTAGGCCCCAGAGCTGAGCCGGACAGTGTGGGGTGGGCAGCGTGAGGTGGATGCCTGTCTGCTGGTCTGGCCTAAGACCCTGGCTAGGTTTCAGGACTCAGAATTGACTAGCGTCTCCAAGGAATGGGGCTGGTTTCTGCGTCTGCCTTTGCTTTCCTTTTCCCTGTGGCTGGGGTTCCTGACCACTGTCCTCAGCCCCTGGTCTGTGGCCTTTGTTTCTGCTGGACTCCACTACCGCCCTCCTCCTTTTGTCTTCCATTCCCCATCCCTAAAACCTCCCTCCCGATACAGTCGTGGAAGCTGTATTTTCATTCCCACACTTCTACTCTGGTATAAAAAATTATTTATGTCAGGGCTGGTCCCCGACAATTCCCCTCTGTGTTTGTATGTTCTTTCTGGATGATTCTCAGCCCTGTCTGTCTCTCAGTCTCTGTAAATCTCATGCGTGCGTGAGTATGCGTGAGTGAGTGTGCGTTTATGTGTGGACATTTCCAGCTCCCTTTCGTCTCCTTCCTTCTCTCCCTCTCAGGGCAGGGTGCCATTTGCCGTGCCTGACAAGGTGCTGTGGCCGCAGCTGTGTGAAGCGCTCAACATGAAATTCAAGGCCGAAGTGCAGAGCAACCGGGGCCTGACCAAGGAGAACCTGGTGTTCCTGGCACAGAAACTGTTCAATAGCAGCAGCAGCCACCTCGAGGACTACAACAGCATGTCCGTGTCCTGGTCCCAGTTCAACCGGGTGAGCGGCCAGCTGCCAACTATCTGGTGGACACCATCGGAGTCCTGTCATACTTTCTCTTAGCGTGAAGTCAGGTTACCACCCTCAGAGGGTGACCCTCTACCCCAACCACACTCCCTGTAATCAGGATAGGTTGGCTCTCAGACTATGGAGGCCATGGGCATCATGGTCAGTCATGTGAGCCACAGTAGAATGACAGAACCCCAGAGCAGGGACCCATTGGTGGGCTTGTCACTTTCTTGTGCTTCACTGAAAGAATGAGGCGAGAATGACCTTGACCTTGGTGGGTCTTTCCAGCCCACACAAATCCTCATAGCCTCTGCCCTGCTCACAGGACTAGCCCTTGTATAGAAGCGTGAGAACTTGAGTGGGTGGGGGTGCCAGAACACGACCCTCGGAGGAGAGTTGGGAGCAGGCATGGCGGGAGCTAAGGGCCGCTGTGACTCGGAGTGTTCTGGGGCTCACAGGAGAACTTGCCAGGTTGGAACTACACCTTCTGGCAGTGGTTTGATGGGGTGATGGAGGTGCTGAAGAAACATCATAAGCCCCACTGGAATGATGGGTGAGGAGCAGGGCCCTGGGGGCGGCAGGTGGGTAGAGGACCCTGGGAATGGTGTCTGCTTACCCAGCCGTGACACCAAACATACCACACCCCCAGGGCCATCTTAGGCTTTGTGAATAAGCAACAGGCCCACGACCTGCTCATCAACAAGCCAGATGGGACCTTTCTATTGCGCTTTAGCGACTCAGAAATTGGAGGCATCACTATTGCCTGGAAGTTTGACTCTCGTGAGTTCCCGTCTCCTTGTCCCACACCTAACCCCACGAGCCCTGTCTTATATTGCCTCACTCCCATACCCATGAGCCCCCGTCCTTAGCAGTCACCCACTTTCAGGAGAGGCAGGAACTGAACTCAAGGTATGGGAGGCATGGGAAGGAAGATGGTGTCTCTTCCCAATACTTTTAAGGTCTCTCAGAACCTAAAACCACTGACTCCACAGACACTAGACACCTGGTGAGTCCCGGCAACTTCATGCCATTCACACCTCTTCCATGCCCAGTTGGCTGAGTCTTAACATTCCAGATGAGTTTCCCCACCCCACCCCCGCATGCTGGAGCAGGAGGGCTAGGGTTGCAGTGCATGCTGGGAAAGGCTCTGCTCTTTCAGCAATCCTTCCCACAGCCCCACGACCATGAACCTTTTGTGAGGGCAGCTTGAAATGACTTGTCCCTCTTACAGCGGACCGAAACCTCTGGAATCTGAAGCCGTTCACCACGAGAGATTTCTCCATACGGTCCCTGGCTGACCGACTGGGGGACCTGAACTACCTCATCTATGTGTTCCCAGACCGACCCAAGGATGAGGTCTTTGCCAAGTACTACACTCCTATACTTGGTGCGTCCAGCGGCCAGGAGGGCTGAGCAGGGGCATCTCCTCTGTGGGCTTTGGATCTCAGCATGGAGGGTTTCAGCGCTCACACCTGAAGAGAGAAAGTGAAACTTGCCCCCTAGTTTATTTCTCTGCTGAGCCGAAAGCTAAGTTCTCAATTCTACATCCGCACGCAGAGAAGAGGAAGAACTATGGAGAGAGAAGCAGGGGTCGTTCCCACCAAGAGTTACTTTCCTCCCCTCTAGTCAGCAGCTCTCATCATTTCCCATGCCCCCGCAGCCCACCCCAAGTTAAATAGAGGAGCAAAATGGACTCACTCTCCTTTTCTATCTGTTTGGTTCATTGCTGGAGTTTGCATCTTCTTGCAAACAGCCAGGAAAGAAACCAGGAGTGGGCATAGAATAGAAGCCAAGGGTCTCAGAGGCCCTCTGGCTGGATCCATCAGCAGGGATTTATCGGAAGTCCTTGGGAAACGTCATCTCTGAGAAAGCTCCAGGGTGGTGTGGGCAGGAGGCCAATGGCGTGTTCTTCTCACTGTGTTCCCCCTGCCCCACCCCCACAGCAAAAGCAGTGGACGGATACGTGAAGCCACTGATCAGACAAGTGGTCCCTGAGTAAGTTGTCCAGTTGTGGGTCTTCTATTGCCTCTTGAGCCTCTGCTTGCTCTTCCTTCAACGCTGGGAAATGTGGCTTAGCCCCTGAGAAGGAAAGAGTACCCAGGACTCAGGCAGCCTGAGCCCCCGGAGACCAATGGGGACACTTTGACCAGAAGCGCCTCTCCTGGCATCACCGGTCTCTCTGGCCACTAAGGCTGTGTTTCGCTTCCTTTCATAGGTTTATCAATGCATCTGCAGACGCTGGAGCCAGCGCCACCTACATGGACCAGGCCCCGTCTCCAGTAGTGTGCCCCCAGGCTCATTACAACATGTACCCACAAAAGTAGGTCCTGTTTTCATGGGGGGGGGTCCATGGAGAGGAACTGGGGTTTGGCCTCAGGCTGGACCCCTGGAGGACTGAGGGACAGAGGAATCCAGAGGTTACTGGGATTTGACTCCATCCAACCTAGGCCCAGGGTCTAGTTCGACCCAAGTGAAAGGGAGGTGAAGTCGACCAGAAAAATACACAGAGCTTCTTGAAGCTAGACAACCTGGATCCCTTCCTCATCCTGGTTCAGTCTATGTGAGCCTGAGAAATTTTTCTTGGATGCGTGATTCCCTCATGTATAAACTAGAGGTGACAGGGGTTTCTGCCTCCACGGAACTGGCATGAGAAACACAAACGAGATGGTGCGGTAAAATTTTTATGCATTAAGTTGTCAGAAGGACTTGAGACAGTGTCACTGTTGTTGGGGCAGTTCTAAGGTGGGAGCAGAAGGGAATGGGGGGTCCTTTCTAAGCTAAGGAAGCCTAGACTGGATGGCTGGAACTGGAGAGGCACCACATTGCAGTCAGATAACCGCACATGTGGAAGTCACAGAGAATCTTTTAAAGTTTTAAATTGTGTGTGTGTGCGTGTGCCTGTGGAGGCTGGAACAGGGCATCAGAATTCCTGCAGCTGGAATGACAGGCGATTATGAACTGCTTGTATTTTTAATTTTTAAAAATATCTGTGGGGGGATGGCAATTTGTGTGACTTAGTTCTCGCCCTCCACCATGTGGGTTCTGGGACTGAACTCAAATTGCCAGGATTGATTTGTTGTTGCCAAGTGTCGCTGAGCCATGCTACCAGCTTCTGGGATTTTTTTGGTTGCTATTATTATTTATATATATGGTATGTATCTGTGTTTACGTGGCTCTACAGGTATGTGCTTGTGTGAGTGCATGCACGTGAAGGCCAGCGGTCGGCATCTCAGTTACTTTCCACCTTATTTTCTGATTCTGTCTTTTAGTGAACCTGAAGCTCATCCATTTGTCTAAGCTGGCTGGCCAATGAGTTCCAAAGATCCTCCTGCCTCTGCCCACCCCACCTCCCAGCGCTGGGCTTACAGACAGGCGCGGCCACGCCCAGCTTTTTATGTGGGCGCTGCAGATCTTAACTCAGGTCCTCACGCTTGCGAAGCAGTCCGTTAACTGTCTGAGCGAGCCTCCTTTCAAAGGCCTTCCCGGCAGTGTACGTTGCACAAAGAGATGTTACTTGACGGCCTCGGCACTCAGGAGCTGGGCTCTGATTCTTTAAGACAGGGTTTGTGTATCCCTGGCTAGCCTGGAACTCACTATGTAGTCCAGGCTGGAACTCACAGAGATCCACCTGTCTCTGCCTTACAAGTGAGTGTTGGGATTAAAAGCCTGCACCTCCACCCCCAGCCAAGACCTAGATTCTGATTCTAGCTACAGGTGGCCCAGAACAAACTTCCTCATTCCTAAAGCTCACCTTAAGGTGGTCTGAGGATTAGCGTTAAGTGACCAAAAGCTACCAGTGACTTGCTGGATGGTGTGGTAGTATATGTAAGTGAAGGACTTCCCAGAGTGAAGGGTAGAACCCTCTGGTCAATCATCTTGGCTTACAGAAGAGTCCAGGTGAGGGAAAATAAACTCCTTGGGATCATAATATGAAGTGATATCAAGAGATATGAGTGGCACTAGACTGTCTCCCAGGAGCCAGTGACTACTGTCCAGCCTGGTGGGAGTCCCGGCCAGAGTGCTACTGGTCCTGTCTCTACGAGACTCTGGTCTTTGTGAGGAGCAGATGGAGCATTCTCTATGAGGGTTTGGAACCATGAGACCGGCCAGTTTTCCCAACATCCCTCTCTTTGCCAGCTCTGACCAAGATGGAGAATTTGACCTGGATGAGTCCATGGATGTTGCCAGGCATGTGGAAGAACTCTTACGCCGGCCCATAGACAGTCTCGACGCCCGCCTCTCCCCACCCGCTGGCCTCTTCACCTCTGCCAGAGGCTCCCTGTCCTGAACCCTGGAACGCCACACTTCTCCTGGAAAACCACCTTCAATGTGAAGAGCCCATGTCAGTGTGACTGTAGGATCTCTGTATATTCCGACGGCTTTGCACGCATGCGTGTGCGTTGGTGCAATAAGCCGTGGCAATGCCGCCTTACCCACACAGTTCTGGGTCTGTGGCTAAAGAAGTGGTGGCCTTTTCGTTCAGGCCTCAAGGTCCCAAGAGCTGGACCTATCATTCCAGACAAACCTCTTTCTCCTGTGTCTTTCATCAGTTCAGTGGCTATTGAAGTGAAGCAATTCTAGAAAAGGAAGGAAGGCAGGCAGGTTTAGGCAACCAAGCTGGAGTTTCAGTCCTGAGTGAGAAACCTCACCCGTATTGGTATGTAGCTGACATGCACATGTGCCAATCTAACCGATGCTCTCCCTCCCAAGGGAGACTGGGCTTCACTCTTAGTAACACATAGACTTTGTGAGTCCTCAGTGTGCTTAGGCTGCAACCATGGAAACAGCAACCCTGGGTTAATTTGAGTCAGGGCTACCGAGCTGAGTAGGTTGGTTCTCGGTCTCTTATCTTTGAGCCAGGGTGAATATGGGCTTCAGTGGCCTTGACCATATTGCCAACATCCCTTTCTTCCCTGTCTAGTATCCTCATTCTTTCAAAGAGACTCAACTATCTCGCTTTTGGTTTTTGTTTCATTTGTTTTATGAGATAGGGTCTGCCCATGGAGCCCAGGCTGGCCATGAATGATCCTCCTGCCTCCGCTTTTGGAATGCAAGGATTACAGGCATGCAAGACCACGTTTCAGCCTTTCATTTCCTGTTTGCAACCTTGCTTATTATCAGAAAGGAGGGGAATATTAAATGTCGAGGACCAGGAGACCTGGGAAGAAAAACCTGTGGCAACAGAAAAGCGAGAGCGAGAGAGCAGCTGCTGGGTACTGCAGGCGGCACAATCTGCAAGGCTAGGCAGAAGCGCTCTCTCTCTCTCTCTCTCTCCCTCTCCCTCCCTCCTTCCTTCCCTCCCTCCCTCCTCTCTCTCTCTCTCTCTCTCTCCCTCTCCCTCCCTCCTTCCTTCCCTCCCTCCCTCCTCTCTCTCTCTCTCTCTCTCTCTCTCTCTCTCTCTCTCTCTCTCTCTCTCTCTCTCTCTCGGTGGGTACCTCTGGTGGGAGGCAGAACCCAGAACAGGCCCTGCACTGTTGCATCATGGGCTGTGGTCTAAGAAGGCCTCTCACCGGCTCCTCCCTCTGAGGCTCTGACAAGGCACTCAGGGCTGGCTGACTAGGAGCCTGGTTTCAGGCTCTCTGAAAGAATCAGAGGAGGAGCAGAGCGATTCTTTTTATACTTTGTACATAGACCTTACATTTATGTAAACAGTGTTTTTGAATAAAGTTTTTTTTGTTGTTGTTTTGGTAGATTCACCAGTCTGCCTCCTGTTTTAGTGGGCTACTGATGGGTAGAGTGATGGACTTTGAAGTCGGTCCATTCCCAGTTTAGCTATAAGTATCCTCTGCTCCCTTTGCTGTGATCTCAAAGGTGCTGTTGCCCTAGAATTGTGTCAGAAAGCTAAAGAACTGTGTGTGTGTGTGTGTGTGTGTATGTGTGCGCGCGCGCACGCGCATGTGTGTTTGAGGAAGCATGCCAGGAAAGCAGGGGCTCAAGGACTTGGGGAAAGAAGGTGCAAGAATAACTAGGGGAGGGAAGCATGGGAAGAGCAGAGCTACAGTTCAGGATGCCACTAAAAGATCACTGAGGACAGTGCCAAAGTGATCGCCCACTTTTCTGTGGCCAGCGGCAGTAAAGAGTCTGGACAATAGCCCATCCTCCCCTGGCCTCTTCCTGGAGTCCAGCAGGTGGCACCCTCCAACTGCTGTGGTGGCCTGAGCATAACGGACACTGACCACGACAGAGAGAAGCCTGGCTCACCCTAACTGGATCTCAGCACCCATGTGCAAATTAGTCCAGAGCCCGTGGTTGGGGCCTTGGACTCAGGAGCACACTCCTTTGGGTTAAGAGTTGGGGCACAAGAAGCTGTACGACAGGTTACCTCAGAGCTCAAAGCCAGGCTGGGTGCAGGAGCTCAGTTCACAGCCTGCCCTGGTGAGGCCCAGGGGCCCAGGGAGGCTGGGGGTGGGAAGCAGGGTCTGCCCCCGCACCACCCGCTAATCTCAGCTTCCATCTCTGTAGGGGGGTGCTGGTTTCTCTCAAGAGGCACTGTGGGCTGGGCTCCAAGGTACAGCGGTGCAGTAAGTGGAGTAGGTGGGGAGATGCTGAGAGCAGGAACCGTGTCTGTGGCCTTTCTCTGAGTTATCACTGCTGACTGCCCAGGGGCCCTGCAGCCACCAGCCAGGGAAGTGTCTGCAAGTTGTCCCCACTGATGGAACTGAAGAGAAAGCGATAATGGGCCAACTGTGGAACAAGAGGCCTGGGTCTACACCCCAACCTTCCCGCCCTCCATTAGGCAGCTTATCTGACTCTAGAACAAACACAGAAGCTTTGGGAGGCAGAGGGAGGAGGCCACTCTGACATGTTCTTGCCACTGGACTATGACCCTTGGCTCCTGGGCTGCCTCCTTTGAAGGATGGCAGCTGATATAAGATGGGGGGGGGGGGTGCTGCATTGCCTCGGCAATGAGGAGCAGGCAAAAGCTCAGCCCCGGAACTGGGCTGCTATCCCCTTGATACTGGACTGTGCTCCTAGAGCAGCTTCGCCGGACAAAGGCAGTCCCACCAGCCAGCCAGGCCCCACTGCCACCAGACAGTTCCTATATAATCTTTATTTCTGGAAGTTAAAGTAGTTACAGCAATATACAAAACAAACAAACAAACAACAACAACAAAACAACCCACAATAATATAAATTTTTACACTAGAAAGTATACATTGGAATTTGAATGCAGTGGCCAGGGTAGAGTACAAACCACTGTACAGAGAGGTGAAGCAATCTGCAGGCATGGTCAGCTTAGGCTGGGGACTGGCAGGGACAAGGGGGGAAGTGGGCAGTTCTGAGGACTCCGCAGAGCAAGTTTCTGCTGTCCTTGGAGCTGTCACCCAGGTAACTTCTCAGAGCTGGGGCCTTGACAACACCTGCCCCAGAGAAGACCAAGCCCTTGCTCCCTGGGTCCCCAAGATCTAAAGTTGTCAGTACGCCCAAGCCTTGCCTTCCTAAATACCGCTTCAGTTTATGAGTTCAGCTTACTGTGTACTAAAGAATGCTGCTGGGGAAGGGAGGGCAGTGACTGGCTCAAAGCGGAAGGCCAGGGGAAGCCAGGGCGAGCAGTCTGTCTTAGAGACAATGGCCTCACCCCCTTAATTCAGACACTGGCTAATTTGAGTAAAACAAACAGAATTCCAGACACTGGTCAGCTGAGCATGGTGTCTCTGAGTCGCTGAATCTAGCCATGCCCCTGTGTCAGAGGAGGTTTACTGAGTGACTGAGGCAAGCAGGTGACAGAAGGCCACGGTAGGTACAGGCACCGTTCCACCTCACCTGGGGGCTTCATTGGGGAGCAGACAATCGCCAGTCTCAGGGGAGGCCAAGGCTACAACCCCCATAGGAGGGCAGACCTGGAGCCTTAATGGTCAGCTTTTGCCCTGTGGTTACAGGTACCCTGGGAACCAAGTGAATAGAATAAGGGCCATAATCCCTGAGCGTTGCTGAGGACCTGTAGTCTAAATCAGATTCAACCCTGTAGCTCAGCCTCTCTGGTCACAAGGTCCTGAGACCAGGATTCCCAATGCAAGCAGGACAGGGGCCTTTGGACATGGGAAGGGGACATACCACAAGCAATGCCAAGTGGGAAAGGAAGCCAGGTTGATCCTAGGCCCAGTAAGGCACCCACAGGACAGGCTGACCCTGAAACAGGGTGCGGAGTCTTGGGGGAGGGCAGGCGACAGAGGTTTTCAGTGCCCTTGGCCTAGCCTCATCAACAGGCGAGCAAACTCCTGGGTAAATAAAACCCAGTTGATGAAAAGTCTGGGCTATCTAGGTTCGCTTTAACCTTCGTGTTCAAACCAGAGGCCGAGCCACAGCCTCAGATGGCTTTTGCAGATTTCATCTGAGACCATTTCAGGGTTTCTATGCTTAAAGCACCAAAGAGGCTGTGAATCTCTGATACAGAAAGGCTATGCTGTTTCAGGGTGATTTGCCCTTTAATTCTTCTTCTCATTATTTTTTTTTTTAATTTAAAAAGAAACCGATGGGCTTAGTCCTGTCATCTATTTGGACATCAGCAAGGTTAAAAGTGCGATACCAGGAGTCCTCAGCTGCAGGCAGCCCAGGGTACCAGCTCACAGAAACGGGCAGAAGGATGCCATGGGCACCAGGAGGCACTTGTCTAACAACAAACAATGACAACAGCGGAGCTGAGCTGCTAAGAAAGGAGGGCAGGGCACCGAACACAGGCATTTCCCTTCTCCCTGCAGCCTCCCGTTCTCACATCCCCCTTGGCAGACTCGAGAGCACTCTCCTCTTCACATAAGCGCGTGTCACCCACTCTCACTCGGTTCTCTATTTTAAAAAAGTGCCCAGATTGTTCAAAGATAGCAGAAGTAGGAGATTTAAAAAAAAAAAATCTGGAACCACAAAGTTAGGAGTTTCAGATGATCTGGGGTTTGACTGCGTAAGGGTGGAACGCGGGGCAGGTGCCTCAGCCATCTCTGCAGCATCCATCTGCAGCTCCTCACATGGGGGAGGAGTCCATTTCAAACGTGAGTGACTCTGCAGGGACAGAGAGACAACGCCAGTTCAGCTACCTGACTGCAGCCGGCTTCTCACAAGCCTCCATCCCTCTGCCAGGGGGCTCAGGCACTGGCGTTAGCCAGTCTCCTATCCCTTCAGGCCTGGGCAAGATCAGAAAAGCCAGACTTTCCTGCTCCTTACAGGGCCTTGTCCTGCAGAACAGCTCAGTCACCTCTTCGGCCTGGCTCTCTATTACAAAGGTCAGAGGCTGCGCCGGTAGGGGCGGCCTTCGCCGCACATGACCACTAAGCACCAGAAACTAGTCTAAATCAAGGTGTCAAAGCCACCACATTTCAAAGGCTCAGTAGAAGGAGAGGGAAGAGGGAGAAATAGTTTAATGACTTCTCAGACGCTAAAGTGATAGTGCGCTGCTTACAGAAGGCACTAATGTCACTTGCCATTTTTTACTGTTTTGACTGTGGCTATTGGGAAACGGCACGCGTGTGCCATTCATTTCCATAGAAGAGCATGGCTCTAAAGCCGCCTCCAACCAGCCAACCAGTGCGGATGGCCGGCTCTGGTTCTGTACCGGCAGGCATCAGACAAAGGGACCTGATTCTCCAAACACTCACCAAACTGCCCTCCTGCCGAGGGCTCAGCACCTTCACCATTATTTCCAAACTGCATCAATGAATCTAAAGTGCGGGGGGACATCGGCAGGTCAATGGTATTGCTGCAGGTCGTTCTGTAGGAAGGGGGGGCGGCGGGAGGGGGAAGGACCGGGTTGACAAGACACAATGGAGGGGGAAAAAAAAAGAACAAAACACACACACACAAGCCATCAAACTCTGGTCTCCAACAGAAAAAAAATAAAACTCAAGCTTTTTAAACACACAAGGTCACTCTGAGCACTAAACAGCCCAGGAACGTCCAGCCCTTCACGGGAGCTCTCACCCCGCGTCCTCCCTGTCCTGGGGACAACTGAGGGCACTAGAAATGACTGTAAACTGGGAAGGAAAGCCACTTACGGGGTCACACAGATGAACTTGGTCTTCAGGTAAGGGGCAGCACCTGCAGAGAGGAAACCCAGGCTTTAACTGACTGCAAGCCTGCTTTGAGAATATGCAAGAGGAAGCCACCTGGCTCTCTGGTCCAGACGGCTTGAGCCAACCTTACACAGATTCTGCCCAGGTGCCTGTCCACCCCTTAGGACTGTCCTCATCACGTGCTAACTAACATTCAAAGTGCTCGCAATTTGAAGTTTTGTTTTCTGTATTGCAGACCTTCTGGGCACAGCTGCCCCACCCATACCTACACCTACCCTGCTGCCAACTTTTGTGCTTCCTTCCCCACCCTGCTCGAGCGCTCAGCTACCTTTGTGTGGTGCTAGGCTTCTTCTGTGACCTGGCCATACCTGGGAATTGATTTCCCCGTTTGGTGACCAGCACAGACACCAACAGGACAAAGACGGGTAATGCTAGAGCTGCAAAGCCACTTCCAAGCTAGAAGATACAACCTTGCCACTGGGAAGACAGGACACCCAGGGCCAAGCACATGTGCAACAGCCAAGAGACCTGGCCAAGACGCTTTCTGTCTCATGTGTGGGAGGGGAGGGAAAGGCCGGGCTGGCTGTCTTCCATCTCTGCCGTTTATGTTGGAAATGTGGGAACTGGGCTTTTAGGCGAGGACATCAGAAAGCCCTGGGGACTTCTGGCATGAAAGCTTGGGAGTTCAGTTGAGCAAAGCATTTGGCAGGCCTGGAGCAGGATGGGCAGCCTGAGAAAAGCAGAGACAACAACACTGGGACTAGAGCAGCACAGGGCACATGGCAACCTCCTGAGGGAAGCCATAGAAAACTGGCCATAGAGGAAAATCCAGGTTCGTTTTTGGCTAAGAAACAGGTTAACCCAGCACGAAGCCACAGGAATTACTGAGGCAACGGTGCCACCTACAAATCCAACTGTTCTTGTTCAGAAGAGTTGCCTAGGGCAAGCACTCTCCCTCTAGAGAGACCGAGGGTAAGATGAGATAGTTAAGAAAGACAGTTCAGGGCTAGAGTTGTCCGTCGCCAAACCTGATGAACTGAGTTCAATCCCAGGACTCACATGATTGGGAGGACAGAGCTGACTTCCTCAAGGTCCTCTGACCTCCAACAAGACCTCCACACACAATAAATTAGAGAGAGAGAGAGAGAGAGAGAGAATGAGAATTTCATTCTCCAATGATCAACAGAGCTGAGAAACACACTTTGGGCCCAAGGTAGACGTGTGGAACCGAAGAACTAAAGGGCAGAAAGAAATGGCCCATTCCTGTCTGGATCTGGATAAGCTACCACTTGCTCAAAATCTCTCCAGAGGAACAGTCGGTGGGCTTCTGGCAGACAAGGAAGACCTGGGAAGAGTCCGAGTGATGTCTACACCATAATAGTCTCACAGTAGAAGCAGAGGAAGAGGTCATCACAGCTCACCTCCCAGGAGTTCATTTGAACCCCTACCCTTCCTCAGGCTCTCGAGCCCTCAGTGCACCCTCCTTGTGCTCACAGGCAAACCCATCAGGGAATGGATCCCTTTCTCATGCCCAGGGCCTCGTCCCTGAGGACTGGCTCTGGGCAGCTCCAGCAGGGATGGACCAAGGCCTGGATCGGGAAAGCAAATGAGTCAGAAAGACCAGCACTTGGACTTCAAAGTCCTCTGCGAAAAGAACAAAGAGGAGTGTGAGAGGGGCTGATAAACAGATCTCCCAACCGAAGGCAAGGTGGAGGCAGAGATAAGGGACAGACAGGAAGTGAGAGCTAAACTCCTCCACAGAATGAAGAGAACTCAACACCAGAACAAAGGGACAGGAAAATAACTGTCAACGAACCCGACTCCTCCAGTCTGAGAACTGGACAGTCCTCGGAGAAGGCTGAGGACAGAGCCGGGGGACGTGGAGCATTCGTGCACGGATGCTACGTGGCCAGGGCAAGGAGGCCGGCTCACACATCTCACTACAGAGCTCAGCATGGTGCAACGATTAAGAACAGTCACAGAAAACACAGACAGACACACTGGCTTCCTCACCAGCGGGCAGACAGAAGACAGAGGCAATGTAGCAAGTACTAAATGGCTTCAGACCAGACCACTCCGACTCTTCATGCTGGGGACAGTCCCAGAGACTACAGATTTAACTCAACATGAGTTCTACTTTCCTGTCTAGTGTACACAATCACACGCAGCTCCACAGGGTAAATGCATCTCATCGCAACAGCTGTACGTCCTAAATGCCAACTCCACATCCTCTCCAGTCACCGTCTCCTGCAACCTCGACACTCCCCACTCTGCTAACAACCACTGTCCCAGAAAGTCTTTCTTCAGGCTACCTGGCACTGCTAACACACAAAAAGCAAAGAATACTGGACTCAAATCTGCCGCAAGTCTTCTGGAATCCACTGTGTAACGAGCATCAGAGAACTGTCCTCGTTTTTTCTTCCTAGTGTTTTGAGGTTGTGTGTGTGTGTGTGTGCGTGTGTGCACGTGTGTCTATTTTCATCTTCAGACTGACAAGCTCCCCATGAGATCTGACTTTGTTCTTCTCTTGAATGCCATCACTCACCCTGTCAAAGTACCCAATAAACAACTCTTTCCCATAACCCCACCCCCTACTAACTTTCCCTAAGAATGAAGTCAGAACCATGGAAAATCAACAACTACCTGGGTCAGCTTCAGGGTGCTCTTGGCTCTCTGGTCGACAGTACTTTCCAAATGCCTCCTCCTTAGGAATGTCAGGGTAGAGGTAGACCAGCGGGGACACCAGGATGTTGGTAGCGTCCATGATCTTATAGCCCATGATGATTTCAGCAAATGACATGTTGTTTAGCTGCTGCTTGGTGTATGGCTCTACAGACTGGATCTGGGTCTTGCCTGTCATGGGACACAGGAGGGAAAGATTACCCCAGTCTAGTGCTGGAGACCTTGAATGCCCTATCCAGTGACTCAGAATTGTGGCAATGTCCAGGCTGGCTTTTAGAGAGGCTGTCAAGCTGGATTGCAGGCAGAACACTTGCTTCCGACATATTAACATGGTAGGTAGGAAAGGGAATGTGGAAATAAGATTCAAATCACACTTTTCTACACAAATATTAGCCAACCCCGGAGCGAACAAAACAAACTGGCAGGCTACCCCTCTGGAGGAGGCACAGGCCCTCTCTGCCCTCCAGGGGGCAGCAGTACATAGAACAAGAAGCAGCCAGACGCTGGCAGTGGCCACCAGGTGGAGCAAGCGAGACAGAAGGGGCAGGTAGAAAGTCTCACCACTGATGTCCTTTTCCACCCAAGTGAAAGTGACCCCTCCTTCTTTGCTGCTCTCGCTGAATCTCAGCAGGAAGGTGCCCGGGGGCTTCGTGCTCAGGATGGCCCGCTCCCGCTCCTTGCTGATGAAACCCATGATGTACCTGGAACCAAGGAAAACCCACACTGTTTGTGAGCAGAAGGCTGTCCCTGTCATAGGCTTGCTGGTAGCAGGTGACTTGGTCACACAGTACAGCCAAGTTTCAGCCTTACCCTTCATTCCAAAGGGCCAAGATATACTTTTTCACAAGGTCAATGATGTTGTCTAGCCACACCCAGAAGGAGAAGCCCTTGCCGGCCATGTTTTCCTGGAGAAAAGAATCATGGGAAAGTCAGGTCTACCACCGTCCATTCCAGCCCTGTCAGCCCGAACCTCAGTACTCTGCCAATACCCTTGCACACTCCTCTATCCTAGGGCAGCTCCTACTAGCTGCTGGAGAGAGAGGCCCAGGCTTTCAGTATTCATGCCCCCCAACAATCCCCTTATAAACGAGCATTCCAGACCTGCTTCCCAGGAGCCCATCACTTACTTTGCAAAACTTAGCCCATGTGATCTGACACCCTGAGTAGTTTACGCCAGGTCCTGGAGAAGAGAAATGAACAGAAACCCCGATTAAAGATTTTATTCCTCAAACAGAATTTGCAAACATTTGTCCCATGTATTTGATCTCGCAGGGTGCCATGGTTGTATGTGCATGTGTATGGTAACGTGCACAAACAGGCCTGCACACATCCAACCCCAGCATCTGACCCTGGATTATCCCGGCACCAATGCCCTATTGGGCTCCTGTTCATCCTTGCCGTGAGTGGTTCTGAGGACCAGCGTCACACACTAACAAGCTGACAGCTGTGGCTAGGAGGTCACATTTGGTGTCACCACAGGCCCAGGCTATTTTTAATCTAGATTTTTTGAAAGGAAAGAAAAATTTTATGCTACCATCCATGACTTCTTCAATGGGTAGTGGATACCAAGCCCTTACCATCTTCTAACACACACTGAAACATCTCCTCAGGTTAGTCGGAGCAGTGCCTTGGAAGGCAATCAAGAAAAAAGAAACCCTCCTTGCCCCCACCATGTATCCTAAAAATGAACACTAGGATATACCTGGCGCAGTAGGCCCTAGCTAGCCACTGGGAAACCCTGCCTGAGTGACCAACCGCCCAGACCAGAATGTCATAGGAAACTGTCAGATTCCCACCTAAGAGCTTCTCGGCCAGTGTAGTGAGCTGCTCGATGCTCAGCCCTCGCTTTGTGGTGGAGGAGAACTGCCAGCTGAGCACCTCAGCCACTTGGTCCCAGGTTCCGATTGGTGGCTTGGTGAAGAAGTTCACGTTCTATCGAGAAGATGAGAGAGTGACGCGGATGATCACACCACCTTGCACTGAGAAGGCGCAAGAGAGTCCGGGATTTCAGAGAGGGCGTTGGGGGACTCACCTTGGGGTTGCTGGTCAGCATGTTATACCACAGGATCGATGCCCAAGCATTTGGCATCTGGCAGATGTTGGAGATCACCACGACTGGCAAGGAGTGGGTCTGCAGAGTGTGGGGAGACAGGGAATGACTTGCCCTGACAACTAGGCTCTCACAGCGCCAGAACACCTCTTCGGCTGCACCTCCACAGGTTAGAACTAAAAATCATGTCACACCAGATGCCGACTCTAAGCAGGAGTGTGACTGAAGCAGCTCAACACCAAGAGGAGAAGAATGACCAGCCTGGGCATCAGGACTCGTTGACATCTGAATAGAATCAGTGACTTACAAAATCTAACTGATTCACGACTTTCCAGAAATCTGGAAGGCAACCTCTAAAATTGAAATTATCTATATTTTTCCATCTTTCCATGAAATGGAGGTATCAGAAATCAAACATGAGGATTCCTGTTTTCCCAAGTGTAACTTAGTAAGATCTAGAAGGCTGAAAAACAAACTCTAAATGCCACGATTTTCTGCACACTGAGATGGTGGCTATAAAGACTAACTTGGCCACATTGTCAAATCAAGTCTAAGCGATCACTAAAGACAGATGTCTAAACCATGTGCTCAAGACTTTCTTCCCAGGGGGTGGCTATCAAGGACTTTTCAGAGACAGACGGTGAAGACTAAATACAGGTTTACCAAACAGTCCCATGCCACCAGGCATTTTTGTCCTGTCCCCCTGCGCGCCCACAGGCTGGCTCTGTGCAGAACTCACCTCTAGGTCAATCTTGAGGCCTTGGTGATACACCTCAGTCTCGAAGGTGATCAGATGCAGCTCCTCAGTCACAATCAAGGAGGCCTACAACAGCGAGGTCAGGTTTCAGAGAACGACACTGACCTTAGGCAACAACGGAGGAAAGCGATGTGCTCACTGCGCTAAGAAGGTGGCCGTGGACAGTAGCCAGGGCACAGTTCTGTACCTTCTCTCTTCAGCACAAAGACCCTTGAGGACAGGAGCCTCAAACCTGATCTTTTATTATATATTCCATAATAAATAATCGTATTTTATAATATATAGGTTCAAGGCACAAAGAAGAAAGCAATGAACATCCAAGGATATACCACTTCTTTACCTATTTGGGAGCCAGCAAGATGGCTCACTGGGTAAGGGCATTTGCCTGATAATCTGAGTCTAATCCCCAGGTGATTTTCCCCTCCTCTGCAGTACTGCTCTGTCCATGGCGCTACTGTTTCCTGACTCCTAACCATGCTCACGGGTGTTTCTCCAGGCATGTGCATTCGGCATGGGGTAGTTGTGAACCCCACACATGTGTGGTCCTACTGTCAGCATGTTTTAGCTGCTGGCCCCCCACCCCCAGTGTGAGGTGGGTCTGTGGTCACATGTAGTTCCCACATTTGTCACAGCTGCAGAGGATCCCACTGTGACTGCATCACACTCAAGCCTCCCTAGGGTGCTGAAAGATTTGGGCTGTGTTTGGGGAGTAACAGTTGACTGTGATCATGTACTTGCCCTTGGTCCACCTTTGCAAAGCTATTGTTATTGTTATATCCTAGGACTGGGTCTGCTGATTTACAGGGCATGCTCATTTTTATAATGCCAAGTTGCTTTCGAAAGTGACTGTAACAACCTTCCACGAGAGGTCAGGCAGTGCGGCCACCTGTTTGTACAAGGATTAGTAATGAATTCTTAGGAATGAACTTCCAGTTCTTTTATGTACGTGCTGAAGGATGAATAATCTCAAACTCATGAGCCCCTGCCTCAGCTCCTGAGTGCTGGGGTTGTGTGTGTGTGTGTGTGTGTGTGTGTGTGTGTGTGTGTGTGTGTGTTATTTTCTTAAGTTTAACTCTGACTTGCTTTCTGTCTCATCAAGGCACAGAAAATGGAGTCAGCTGGCAGGTGGTGGCAAGGGACTTTGGGAAGCCCCAGGCAAGGTGGAAACTTTTCTACCAAATGGGTGTGGGTAACAGCTCAACAAGGGACTTCCCACTGCTGAAAGGGGCAGGGGCAACTCCCCAACTCTCAGGGAAGTGCTCCTCTTGAGAACTCCCCAGCACCTGCAACTTCTGAGCAGTCACACTGGCCCAGAGCAACTTGTCTAAGCCAGCAGCTGAAGCAGCAGGTTAGAGTCTGGGCCGGAGAGAGAGAGAGAGCGTGCTCTCTCCTTCCCTCACGGAAAACACAGCCAGATAGTTCTTAGCCTGAACAAAACTTACATCACAATTGGCACGGCCCCCATTCCCACATCTCTGCTCCCTCAGGGTCTGGAAGAAAGGGGAAAAAGCCAAGTGTCACGTGTGGCTGTCCCAAGCTCTCCCTCTACCACTTGCCCTCTGTGCAGGGGAGCCGGCCCTCACCCCCACGACCTACCAAGTGCTTGAATTCTGCAGACAGGCTGCCATTGTTGGACTCTTCCATGTTCATCACTTTTGTGTTTGTGCCCAGAATGTTAAATTTCCGAGATCTGAATCATGGGAGAAAAATCAACACATGAGTGACTGCCAAACAGCCAGAGGATAAAGCAGGACGGACAGAAGAAAGGGGGCAGGACTCACCCTCTGAGAGCAGCAACATCCCCAGAGTCCCTGTCAAGAACACAGATGAAAGTTAACAAAATGGAAGTCATTGATCCTCTTTCTTTCCAGAACCTACTTTGATGGGAAATGCCTTTAGCTGTGCAGTTTTGTTTTAGGGGTGAAATGAAACTGTATTTAAGCAGTAGCTGCAGTTGGGTGTCTATCCCTTAGTTCCTTTCCCTTTCCCTAACAAAACAAAACTCCATTCTGCTCAGCTTGGGATGGCAGAGCCCATCCCTACCTCCGGGGGGAGCCCTGACATGGGAAACACTAAGGATGGGACAGAGGATTCTGGGTTCCTGAAGACACCTGTGAGTCATGGTCAGGTGCTTGCCCCAACTGCATTTCCAGTTACACAGGTTGCAAATTTCCTCATTACTTAAGCCATGCTGGGTTTTCCGTAAAGGTCTGTTGTTACCTATCCCATGATAACCACTGCAAGCGCTATCCCCAGAAAACCACTGCTACCTCCGTCCCTGACTATTCTATCTTTTTATATTAGGATGTTTCTGTTTTTATCTCCTTTTAGAGTGCTATTTTAAAAGTTTTCAGTCAGGCATGGTGGCGCACGCCTTTAATCCCAGCACTTGGGAGGCAGAGGCAGGCGGATCTCTGAGGCCTGCCTGGTCTACAGTGCTAGTTCCAGAACAGCCAAGCTTCACAGAGGAACCCTGTCTTGAAAAAAAAAAAACAAATAAATAAATAAAACTGAATCTCCCTTGCTATACATTTACCAACAGATAGAATGTTCTAGGGAACTTGTAGAAGAAAACTATCAGCTCTAAAACATTTCTTCCTTTCCAGGTACTACCTTCTTAAATCAATTACCAGCTCTCCCTCATGTCTGAATTATATCTATTTTTTATATATCCCTTTTGTATTAATATTATTTATAGTTCTTAATCAATAAATTGCACATCCTATAATGTACACTCTTATGGGGCTGGCTTAGAAGTGCTATTCACACCTGTGAAACCATCAGCACAATCCAGGACATATCCACCATCCCAAAGTGTTCCTAAGCTCGTTTGTAATGCACCCCAGTCCCACACTTCACTCCACCCTGCGCCCAGAAAAACCATCATTGTGCTTCCTATCACTACAGATTCGTTTGCGTTTTTAGAAATATATACATGCAAACATAAGATATGCACTCTTTTGCGGGGGAGGGGAGACCTGGTTTCCTCCACTCAACATAACGACTTTGAAGGTGTCCTCATGTTTACAGATCAATAGTTCCTTTCATGGGGCTGGAGAGATGACCCAAAGGTTGAGAGCACTGGCTGTTCTTCCAGAGAACCCAGGGTCAACTCCCAGCATCCACAGGGCAGCTCACACCTGTCTGTGCTACTCCAGCTCCAGGGAATCCAATGCCCTCACACAGACACACGTGCAGGCAAAACACTAGTGCACATAAAATAAAAAAGAAAGAAAGAAAAACAGTTCCTTTTGTTTGGGTGACAAATAGTATACCATTGTATGAGAGTGCAAACTGTTTATTCTTCCTGTTAGTGGACACACGTGTGCATTTTTCTTGTGTTAACACCTAGGAGTGAAATGGCTGGTCGCAGGGTAGGTTCATGATTTACTTTGTAGGATGCTGTGAGAATTGCTTTCTCAAGTGGTGCTGTCATTTTCTGTGCACCTGTGTTCTATGGGGGCTTTGCTAACCTGTAAATATAGCAGACACGCCTGGGGTTTATTCTAACGGCCCGTAAGGGCCCGTAAGAGAAGAGCCCTCAGTTTGCACTCCGGCCTCTATGACGCTTCCCACTGCCACCCATTGAGCACCCTGCCCTCTCTACCCCAGGAGATCCATTTTAACATGTGCTGATCTCTTCCATTAGCCCCAAGTCTGTCTCTAGACTTCAGGTTTCGTTACAACAACCAAGCAGCATTCTTGTCCCTGTGACACATGTAACAATTGGACCTCTGAAATGCATTTTAATACCTGGCAAGGTGGCTTCCTTTACCCAGGCCTCCTATTACTTTTATTTATATAAAGAACTCTTTGGAAATAAGCGGTGAGCATCAGATACTAAAGGAAAGGCGAGCAGCTGTTCAGGACGATGCTTCAGGTTTACAAAGCGAATGCATTCCAGAGACCTGCTACTGTCCAGTGCTGCTGAACTGTACCCTCAGGGATGAATGCGGGGATGGGGAGATGGCTCAGTGGTAAAGTGCTTGTTGCATGGCACGAGAACCCTAGTTTGGATCCTCAGCATTACATAAAATCTGGGTGCAGCAGTGAGTGTCTATAGCTCCAATGATGGGGGCTGCAGAGATAGGTTTGCTGACCAGCCAGCTTAGCCAGTGAGTGAGCTCCAGGTTCAGTGAGAGACCCTGCCTCAAAAAATAAGGTAAACGGCGATAGAGAAAGACAGTTCCTGTCAACTTCTGCTCTACACACACACACACACACACACACACACACACACACACACACCCTTAAATTATCTTGCTATCTTAGTTTACTTTTTTCAACTATAATATAACTTGGCAAGTATTATTTATTTATTTACATCTTCTTTTTCTTCTTTCCCTTTTGGTTTTTCAAGACCATCCCCCCCCCCCTTTGGCTATTTTGTGTAGCCCTGGCTGGCCTTGAACTCACAGAGATCCATCTGCCTCTGCATCTTGAGTGTCATCTGCCAACACCGCCTGGCTACATCTTTATTTTTCAGGATGGGGGTTGAATCCAGGGCTTTGTACATGCTAGGTAAGCACTCCAACACTAAGCTGTATACACTCCCAAGTCTTTTTTTATTTTCACGTTTGAGGCAAATTAATGAGGCTCTGAAAGGTTTCTGAACACAACTATTCACAAAACAAAGATTCATGAACGCAGATATCTCTAAATCAAATGTCTGTCAAAGTTCCTGTTTTTCCATCTGTCATGTACAAATAAAAGCTAAGCTTAAGAATATTTACTTGTCATTGGCAGCCTACAGAATGGGAAAAGATTTTTACCAACTTCATATCTGACTGAGGGCTAATTCCTAAAATATATGAAGAACTCAAGACCTAGATACCAAGAAAACAAATAACCCAATTTTAAAAATGGGGTATAGACTTAAACAGAGAATTCCCACTAGAGGAAACTCAAAAGGCTGAGAAACAAAGAAATGCTCAACACCCTTAGCTATCAGGGAAATGCAAATCAAAACTACTTTGAGATTTCATCTTACACCGGTCAGAATAACTAAGATCAACAAAGCAAGTGACAGCTCATGCTGGTGAGGATGTGGAGTAAGAGGAACACTCACCCATTGCTGGTGGGGGTGCAAGCCCATACAGACACTATGAGAATCAGCGTGACAGTGCCTCAAGAAGATGGGACTGGATCTACCTCATGATCTGGTTATACCACTCTAAGGTACACACCCAAAGAATGCTTCATCCTACCCCAGAGACTTCTGTTCAACCATGTTCATTGCTGTTCTCTTCATAATAGCCAGAAATTAGAAATAACCCAGATGTCCCTCAACAGAAAAATGGACAAAGAAAATGTGGTACATTTACACAATGGCATATTACTCATTTAAAAAGAAAATGACATCATGAAATTTGCAGACAAATGGATGGAACTAGAAAAAAATCATCCTGGGTGAGGTACCCCAGACCTAGAAAGACAATGTTGTGTATTCACTCATATACGGATATTAGCTGTTAAATCAATGATAACCAAGCTACAATCCATAGAACCAGTGTGAGTATGGAGTAAGGGACTGGAGGAACAGACAGATCTCATTAGGAAAGAGAAATAGGCTAGGCAGTGGTGACACACATCTTTAATCCAAGCACTTGGGAGGCAGAGGCAGGAGGATCTCTGTGAGTTCGAGGCCAGCCTAGTCTACAGAGTGAGTTCCAGGCCAGCCAGGGCTATACAGAGAAACCCTGTCTCAAAAAACAAAACAAAACTTAAAAAAGGAAAATAGAATAAATAGAATAGATATTTATGGATGGATGGGGGGTCTGGAATGGGAGGATCAAGGGAGGGGGAGGGGTAGAAGGGAATATGGGGAAAGACAGCTAAAATTAAGGGGCATTTGTGGGGTAGCATGGAAATCTAATATAGTAGAAACCTCCTAACATATATATACAAATATGAAGGCAATCTCAATGGAATCTCCAAATAATGAAAGAGACAGAATCCTACCTGGCCATCTCTTGCTACCAAATGAAACTTCCAGTACCAGGATTGGTCTATGTTTAATTGAGTTGATGGCCAAACGGACCTCAGGGGAATCCCAAACATCTTGGGCTGTTGCCAAGATTACAGGTTGCTCTCCACAAACAGACAGCAAGGCCCCATTGCTGAAGATAACACCTACACAACTCACTGAACCTGGAGATGTCGAGCTGGTGCCTACATAGAGCCTTCACACTACCTGCCAGCATGTTTGTTAGAGGAAAGTACTCTGCATGCCACTGGAAGAAAAATGTAAACACCAATAACAGTCTGCTATGCTCAGAGATTAGAGCCTTGTTCAACCATCATCAGAGAAGCTCCCTCCTGCAGCAGATGGGAGCAAATACAGAGACCACAGCCGGACATCACACAGAGTGTGAGAGACCTTGAAACACTCAGCCCCAAACATCAAATCCCTGCCCTCAGAACTCAGGGCACCCAGAGGAAGAGGAGGTGGAAAGAGGATAGGAGCCAGAGGGATGGAGGACACCAAGAAAAACGGCCTTCTAAGTCAGCGTGGGCAAAGTTCCTATGAGATCACAAAGACAGAAGCTGCACGCACAGGACCTACAGGACCTACAGGGCTCTGTGCCAGGTTCTCTGAGCTTATACTACAGCTTTCAGTTTAGCATTTTTAAGGGAACCTCGAGTGTGCAAACAAGTGGGTCTCTGATTCTTGTGCCCACTCTTGGGCTTTTTCCCTTCTGTTGGTTGGCCCTGTCCAACTTCAATGTGATAGTTTTTTATCTTGTTATATTTTATTTTGTCATTTTTTTTACTTATTTATTATGTATACAGTGTTCTGCCTCCATGTATGCCTGCAGTGCAGGCCAGAAGAGGGCACCAGGTCTCGTTAGAGATGGTTGTGAGCCACCATGTGGTTGCTGGGAATTAAACTCATGACCTCTGAAAGAGCAGCCAGAGCTCTTAACCTCTGAGCCATCTCTCCAGCCCCATATTTTTTTTAAACAAATGAACGAACGAACAAATGAATGAATGAATGAAAACCTAGCCACCAGGGTAAAAGACTGATGATGGAACTGTCATTTCTACTGGATGAGGAAAATCAGCTTTCTCCAGCACAATGACACTGAGGATATCAACCGCTCCAGGACAGGCCTCATGTGTGGTAGTTGACCAGCAAATAGTAGACTCCATAGTTTCTTTGATTATAGTTAGGTGGGCTTTTCAGTTTTGCTTTGTTTTGTTTGTTTCTTTTGAGGTGCTGTTGCATTTTGTTTTGTAGGTTTTGGGAGCTTGGGGTTTGTTTTTTGAGAAAGAACTTTAAAGTTGGGAGGGTAGGGAGGAGAGGCCCTGGATGTACTTGGGGGAGGGAAGAATATGATGAGAATTGATTCACATTTAAAATTGTTTTAAAATAATAAAGAATACTCACTTGTCAATGCACACTTTAATTTTAAGCTGATAATTCAACTCAGGAAATTTGACCAGCAACCTATTAAAAACATATCGTCAAGGAAACTTAGTAGACTTCTTACCATGATCTCTAGTTAAAAAAAAAAACAAACCTAATACCTCAATTCCTAAGAAGTAAATATATTCCTGGGTGTGGTGGCACACCCCTTAGATCCCAGCACTCAGGAGGCAGAGGCAGGCAGATCTCTGAGCTCAAGACAAGTCTGGTCTACAAAGTGAGTTTTAGGTTACACAGAGAAACCCTGTCTATACTTAACCAATAAATAAATAAATAAACAAACAAACATATTTATGGACCCAAATTCTACCTCCACCCAGAGTTATCATTGATACTAAAGCTGAACACTGACCCCTCAGCCAAGAAGTTCTGAAAATGCCTACGAACATGAACCAAGCTGTAAGAGACTCACAGAAAGACAATAAAAAGCACTGAGTGAGAAATATTGCACAAATATGCTCTGCCGTTGGTACTCCTTATGTTAAACCCAAAACTCAACATAACTCTATTTCTGAAGGAGAGCTCACAGGGCAGGGCCAACCCTCCACCCCTGTCACTCGAGGTGAGGAGCAGGCTTCACCTCCCACCTCAGCTCACCTACCACTGGGCCTCACTGCACCGTTAAAGTCCTCAAGGAAGAGGACTGGACATCAATAAAAGCTCCACCCAAAGTGTAAAGACCGGGGCTCACCTGACTTTCGTAGTGAACTGGACACCAGTCTTGATGACGAGGGGCCGGTCAGGGTGCATGGGCATGCAGGGCTGCCGCTCCACCACGAAGGCACTAGAAAGGGAAGGGATAGCAGGTCACACATAGTGGTGACCAGGCAGGCTTCTTCCTGGTCCTTGCTTCTGAACATTAGCTTTTTAGGGTTACCTTTTCATTAGGTTTCTGAACAGTTCCACAATTCTCTCCTCTAGCATCGGCCGGTGCTGCACAATAGGGTCCCCCTTGTAGGACACTTTTTGCTGCAGTTCCTCCAGTTTCTTTATTTGTTGGCGGGTCTGAAGTTGAGATTCTGCTAATGACGTTATCCTGCCAATAACAAAAGGCGGTTCCAGTTACCTCTGTTGCCTAGCTGTGAACCCAGCATTCAGGAGACTGCAGCAAAACCTTGAGCCTGGGCTGCACAGTGACTTCAAGGCCAGCCGGAGCTATGCAGTGAGGGGGAGGGAGGAAAGGCCCTAAAATATTGAAAGGGAATACACAGAGCATAGGATGGCCACTTCAACCATTTGAAGCACATGGCTCAGTGGGAGAAGGGTTAAGACTAACATCACTAGGAGCTATCCAAGGAGTTGTCACTGGACTGCAAATGGATTCGAGACCAAATATGAAGAATACCTGTGTTCACATCCTATCCTAAGTTGTCCATGTACTAAAACATGACACTGGAAGACAGAGGACAGTGAGTGGGCTTGAGCCAGCGCCGCCATTCACAACCTGCATAAGCAGGGCCAGGCCCCTTCACTATGGTAGGCCTTAGTGACCCCTGAAAGGAGACAAGGGATTGAGCCTCATCGAGAACCCATTCAATGCTATTCTTCGATCAATCATGAAAATATAACGTGGTATGTCAAATATTGATAATAGGTATACAAAAAAGATGATCAGAGGGGCTAGAGAGACAGTCCATGAATAGCACTTAGGCCTCTTGCAGGGGACCCGGGTCTGGTTCCCAGCATCCATACTGGAACCATCTATCACTCCAGCCCCAGGGGTTCTACTGCCCTCTTATGGCCTCCACAGGCACTGCATGCCTATAATGCAGGCAAGTACATACAAATTTTAAAATTTTATTTTCTTTTTAAAGAAAACAGTACTTACTTAAAAAGTCAATTAGAAAAGCCAGGCATGACAGCACATGCCTTTAATCCCAGCAGTTGGTAGGCAGAAGCAGGTAGATTTTTATGAGTTTGAGGTCAGCCTGATCTACATAGTAAATGAGTTCCAAGGCAGACAGGGATATATAAAAACAAACAAACAAACAAAAACCAAACAATTCGAAAAAAATAAAAAGTGGGCAGAGAGGGAGATGAAGCTGATTAATTCTGCCTTCATGAGTAGGGAATATTAGCGTCTCTCTCTTTTAAATCTAATATGTCTCTTTTATGCTTTACCACTAGTTTCACAAAGGCAGAGTGTGAACAGGGATCTGAGCTCTGGATCCGTCCTTTCTGGCATCTAAACGTCTCATGCCCAGAACTTAAAAAATTCTTGGAGCCCTGATCAGGAAGCTTTTCAAACTGCCTTCAGCAAATGAACAGCACTCTGTGTCCGTGACGACAGAGATGGGCTTGTCACTTGAACTTGTCCTGAATGTCCAATTTCATGCTCCATGGAGCGGGGTTCCCCATCCTGCCAGGCCTCTGGGGCACGCTCACAGTGGGCCTCGCTCATGAAGCTAGTTAGACAGTATTCGGAAAAGAGCAGATGAAAGAAGAGAACATAGAGAAAAACTGGGGCATGGGGAAAGCTCAGGGGCTGAACACGCCCCTGGTTTGCACAAGGCCACATGAGCCATCTTTCCCATGGCAGCAAAGGAAAGAAGGAAAGGAACAGAGCAGTTGTTACTGAAACTAGACTTCTAGATTCACGTGTCCATTCATGGCAGATGTCTAGAGAAATTGTCACAAGACCCCGTGACTCACTGGTACCAATCAATGGATTTGAATTTTTTCTTTCATTTTATTAATTTTATATATTCCAACTTTCTCTTCCTTTACAAAGAACATATATATTGTTTTAGATTATTAAAATAGATAAAATGGAGAGGTTAGTGTTAAATACAACTAAAAGTATTATTTAAATTTAAAAATCAAATATATTTAAAATGAGTGATATAAGCAGTTTTTTAAGTTAAAAATTTGTTAAGGGGACTGGAGAGATGGCTCAGTGGTTAAGAGCATTGCCTGCTCTTCCAAAGGTCTTGAGTTCAATTCCCAGCAACCACATGGTGGCTCACAACCATCTGTAATGAGGTCTGGTGCCCTCTCTGGCCTGCAGGCACACATGTAGACAGATATTGTATGCATAATAAATGAATAAATATTTTAAAAAAATTGTTAAAATTAGTTGACAGTTTTAACTCTTGGACTAAATTTGAGTGTGTAAAAGAAGCCGCCTTAAGGCAGACATGGCAATTTATGCCTAAAATCCCAGATACTTGCGGCAGGAGGATTGTAAGTTCAAGGTCAGCCTGGCTATGTGGTGGGTTTGAGGCTGGCCTGCACAACTTAGTGAGATTCTTTCTCAAACTTAAGAAAACAGGTGTCCATCTTAGCGGCAGGATGTCCAGGGCTAGGAGTGTAACGCAGTTCAACGGTTCTAGACATTTGCCTAGCACAGCACATGTCCAAGGGAAGGGTCCACTGGTAGCAATTAAAAGGGAAAAAAGCATGAGCAAGGTAGCCCCACTCTGCAGGCCTGTGGCTGATGCCAGCTCTCTAAAAGGAAAAAGAAGGCTTCCTTCCAACTCTTACCAGTTTTCCAGGCGATCCAGGCAGATGTTGGGAGGGCCTCCAATGCACGCGATCTGCTGCCGCCTCTTCCAGTCAGCCAGTTCTTCGTCTGTGAGTGTCTTCTGCACGTACTCCATTGCTGACAAGAGTCCTGCCAGCTCACTCACGATGCTCTGTTTGGAAACCCAAACAGTCAGAAGACATTTCCGCAGACCACATCTAACTACATTCTCCAGTCAGTCCCAGAGAAGGAGCCATTAGAACCCAGTCAATCTTCCCACGGTAAGTGTGTGGCACTGGGGAAGCTGTCTGGGAAACTGTCCAGAACACTTACTCTCCGCATCTGGTCCAGCGCTGTGAGCATCTGTTCCAGCTGCTGCATCTTCTGTCTGGTCACGGACTGGTTGTTTCCATTCAGATCCTGCATGTCTGATGGGGGAGGAAAGACTCCTTGACCAGGGGGAATACTCGCAGTCTTCTCAATGAGGCTCCAAACCCTGTGTGCACATGCGGTCCCTGCTACTTGGAGAGCTGAAGTAAGATGGCCGCAGGCTCAAGGTCATCCTGCTCTACGATCAAATCCCATCTCAAAAACAAACAAAAGGTTGTCCCACTAAGTGCCAGAAGCTCCCCTTCTCCTACCATGCAGTCACATGAATGAAGTCAGGTCCTGAAACTCAGTGACACAGCCTCGCTTTCAACAGACTTTACCATCTCTAACGTTCACTTGCCTCCTTGACTCTTGAGGGTTTTATAGTTAAAATCAAAGTCGTCCTGGAGATTCTCTACCACTTTCATTTTCTGCTCTAGATCCTGTTCAAACAAACAAACCACAAACAGAAGTAAGAAAGAGGTTTCTCTCAGGAGAGGGAAAAGACAGTTTTGAAGACAATGAAAATGCACAGGACCCCGCTGCTCTCCAGCCTGAGCGCTGCTCCCAGGGTGAGACCTGCTCACCTGCACACGCTTCCGGACATCCTGAAGGTGCTGCTCCAGCATCTGCTGCTTCTCTGTCACCACAGCGGCTGTTGGGTGGTTGGCCTGGCCCCCTTGCTGCCAAAAAAGGGTTAACACACACGTGAACCCATGGACACCTGTCACCTGAGTGCCAGCCCATCCTATGACCTGTGCTGTTGGGAAATGGGCAGTGATGCAAGAGGGGAGGATGCTGGGAAAAACCCTTGTGTTGTTCAGTCTGTGGCACCGACTTTCGCCAACAGGAATCACCTTAAACCCAGTCTCTGCATTAAACTGAGAGCCCACATGGAACTAAGACGTTCCAGCCTTCAAGCAGTTCATGGGTAAATTGTCTAAAAAAATTAATTAAAATAATAAAGATAATAATTCAGAAAGAATTTGGGGTACAGTTCAGTAGTAGAGATTATGCTAGCTAATAAATAAATTCAGAATAGCGGATGACAGCCCAGTACAATATATTTTCATGAAAAAAAATCATTTCCCAAAAATTTTCAAAATTGTGTTCCCATAGCTTCTGTCAGGCTGCTGCCTTGAGAAGGCCAATCAGGACACGAAATGTAAAATGGCTTTGCAAGGAACAGAAAGAGGCATCTGATGATAGAAAAGACAAGTAAAAGCTGCAGGAACAAGACAGCACTTTTGACAGTGGCCCAAGGATAAGGACAGCAATCTTGGAGAAAGCAGAGCCAGGGGAGATGTTATCCACCCAGTTTTCCAAGCTAGTGGCTCACGCCCATTACAGCTGTCAAGGCTCAAATCAGGCCCCAACTTCTGCTCTTCTGACTTCTTTTTATTCTACTATGTCTCCTGTTCTTGAGGTTTATTTGCTTTATTTTACATGTATGAGTGATTTGCCAGCACGTGTGTACATGCACCTCATGTGTGCCTGGTGCCTACACAAGTCTGAAATGGGCATTGGGGTCCGTGGAATGGAGGTTATGTATGGTGGTTGTGAGCCACCTCATGGGTGCCGGGAACTGAACCAAGGTCTGCTTTAAAAGCAGAAAGTGTTCTCAGCCACTGAGCCAGCTCACTAGCCCTATTATTTGCTTCTAAGATCTCTTGTTTCCAGTCTGTTCTCTCCACCACTTCCACAAGTCTCCCAAGGAGGACAGAACAGGCCAATTTTAAAAAGACATTTTCCCTATTTTTCCTGGCTGCTTAAATCATAGACTACAAACCTCCTTGAAAACTTGGGAAAAGAACCCAGCCCTACATTTCTCTCATTCTGGGAGGAATCTGACCGATAAGCTGCAGAGAAGTACCATAGACAGAGACTTTGAAAGGGCCCAGCCCCAAAGCTGCGCCTCTTCCCCTCTCCTAGTTCCTAAACTTGCCTGGGGCAGGAATGCTTCTGGTCTCTAGAAGCAATTTCTGTGTCCAGCCAGTGGTGGACTAGGGTCTCTCAAGCTCCATGTGGATGGTTAGCGAGGTGTGCTCTGCAGGCTCCCAAGTTCTAACTCGGGTCAGGCACTGGGAAGGCCCTGTGGGCCACGCATGGTGGCTCACATACTTCATACCAGCACTTGGGAGGATGGGGCAGGAGGATCTAGAGTTTACCACATTGGCTAGGTATTGAAAGCCTGTCTCAAAAGCAAGCACTAGAGAAACTGAAGCAGAATTGCCATGGATTTGAGAAAGTCAGCCTACATAGTGAGTTCTAGGCCAGCATGGGCTACAGAGCATGACTCCATCTCAAAAAACAAACAAACAAAACAAAACAAAACAACCCTGACCTGAAAACAAGATAAAGGCCTGTGGAAGCGTGGTGGCTACACCAGTAATGTGGCAGAGGGCAGGCCGACTATCTGAAACTGGAAGTCAGTTGTCCTACACAGCAAGACTCTGACTCAATAACAATAGAAGCCCCAGGGCTGGGGATACAGCTTCCACACCTGTCCAACAGACGGGCCTGGTTCTGCCCCAAGCACCACATGTACAGGATAGAGTGGTGCGCACCTCTAATCCCAGCACTCAGGAGGAGCAGGCAGGAGAAGACGAGTTCAAGTTCGTCCTCAGTTACAGTAACACTGTTTGTTAGGGGCAGAATGGAGAGGCTTGTGCAATTCTTTGGTGGTGTCGTTTTTATATTTAAGGCTTTGATCTGGCCCAATGCTTCTCTCCAGTCATATTAATCCATTACTATTTTACTGCACTGTACAGTTGCTTGCTTCCCAAGTCCCCTGACCGCGCTTGGTATCTTCCCAGTCTCACCTGGGCTGCGGTGGCTGCCGTCTGGAGGAGGCGAGACTCTTCCCACAGGCACCGGGCCACAATCCGGGCAATTTCCATCGGCTTCTCCAGATACCTGCTCTGTAAGGGGACAGAAAGAGAGTGGCTAACTTAAAACTCACTTCCACGACAACAGATCAAAGGCGTCAGAATTGGACTGAAAACCAGAGGGAAGGAAAGGGAGGAGGATGGCGGCCACAGCCAACAGCAGAAATACATGAGTCTGTCCTGAGATAGGATAACATCTGGTTTTAGAGGGAAGTGGTTGACTTTACCCAGGAGTACTCAATTAATGGCCAAACTTTTAACATGTAAAGCTAAGACGTGTGCCTATGACGTGCAGGTGTTGTTGGCATGCTACTATAACAGAACAACATCAAGCTTTATTGCTTTATTGCTCCAACTGTAATATGAGAAGTGAGTTTCTGGTAATGGTACCCAAGGGCAGTGGACAGGAAATTGAGAAGGAGTTAATTACTTCTCCTTTGATTGAGAGCACAAGGCAGGCTCGCATCATTTGCCAAGTGAGGTCAGCACGCTAATACTGCACTCTGTGGGGTCAGTGTCTCCCAGTCAGGTTCCCATCATACCTGCAGGAACTGCTTGATTCTTCGCAGGTTGTGTTGATAGAGGACATTGGACTCTTGCAGGAATCGGCTATACTGCTGGTCAATCTCACCCAAGAGATTATGAAACACCAGCGTGGCATGGGACTCTTTGCTGGCTGCATAAGCCCTAGGAAAAGGAAGTGCATGCCGTGAGCGATCTGGAGAGCCTGGTGTGATAGCACGTGAACCACAACAGGAGGTGAAGACAGCAGGATCAAGGTGAAGACAGCAGGATCAACTCCTACCTAAGGAGTTCCAAGCCAGTCTGGGTAACCTTGTCTTAAAAGCAATAACAATAGGAATCTAAGATACACACATACACACACACACACACACACACACACACACACACACGCAGAAACCACCATCAAGGAGTAGCAGAGAGAACGACAAACTGATGCTGTGACCCTTTCATCCCCCCCTTCCTCTTGTTCGGCACAACAATACAGCAGTTGGAGGTAAAGCTCAGGGACACAGACTTGCCTCATGTGCCAAGGCTCTGGGTTTGATCCCCAGAACAGAAAGAAAGAAAAAGAGAAATGTCAATGAGAATGACTCCAGATAGTGTTAATCACTCTTATAGTCGATATGATTAATGCATTTGAGAAAAACAGAGCAAATAGAGAAAATTGTAAATCTCGGGCGGTGTTACATCTGTAATCTGAGAATTACTGAGAGGCTGAGGCAGGAGAACTGCATGTTGGAGACCAGCCTGGGCTACATAGTGAGTTCTAGGCGAGCCTGAGCTATATAGCAAGACTTTGCCTCAAAAATAAAATGAAATAAAAAATAAAAACAGACCTTGGTATGGTAACACACATCTACAATCCTAATACTTGGGAGAGGCAGGAGGATGAGTAGTCCAGGGTGTTCTCAGCTAAACATAGCAAGGTCCAGGCTAGCCCAGGCTGTATGAGACCTTGTCTTAAAACAGAACCAAAACCGGGGGACAGCAAGATGGCTTGGTACATAAAACTGCTTTGTTAGGGAAACCTGACATCTCCAGTTCAATCCTTGAAACCTATGAAAAGACAAAGCAGAGAACTGACCCCCTGGAACTGTCCTTTGACCTCCACATGCGCACTGTGGCACGTCCACGCACTGCCCCGAAACACCACATAAACATAGTAATAATAAATAAACAAAGGAACAAACCATACCCACACAAAGAAAATAAAAAGGACAGATAAAGGTGGGGCATATGGTTCATTTGGTAGAGTAATTGCCTTGCAAGTAATGAGGACCTGAATTCCATCCACAGAATGCACATAAAAATGCTGGGCATGTCAGCGGTAGGTGACAAACACAAGACACACTCAAGGGCACTGTTGGAGGTTTCTCTCAAAATGCTTTGTCTGGGCATTTTCTTCCCTTGTAGATATTTTGCATTTTATATATATATTTCTGGTTCTGTGTTTTTATGGGATTTCTGTGTGTGCAGGAACACGTATCTCTGTGTCTTCATGTGTTTCTGATAGTTTTTCTTTGGCTCCTTTTCTTCTGTTGGTTTGTTTCATCTTATTCCAGTTTGTTTTGGTTTGTCTTATTAGTGTTTTTTAGGACTTATTTGTGTTATAGTGAGAGAGATAAAGGGTATGGATTTGGGTGGGAGGGGAGTTGGGGAAGAGCTGAGAGGAGTTGGGGAAGGGGAAACTGTAGTCAGAATATATTGTATTTTTAAAAAATCGATATTCAAAAAAAAAAAAAAAGCTGGGCATGGTAGCACACGTTTGTACTTCCAGCACTGAGGGGACAGACAGAAGATCCCTGAGAGTCTGCCCTAATTGAGGGCGAGCTCTAACCCAGTGAGAGACTGTGTCTCAAAGGGTGCAGGAGGCATTCCTAAGGAGAGAACTTGAGGTTGTCCTCTGGCCTATACCACACACACACACAGACACACACACACACACGTACACACGTTTGTACGCATACCTGCATCTATACAAACATGTATATACACACACATGAATTTTTTTTAAAAAAAAAAGAACAGATAAGGTTGTTTTTGCCTTAAATTCCCCCATCAACCCCATGGCGCTTATTAGCATAATCAGAACCGCCAAACTGGGACATTCTGTGTCACCTCCTTGACCCTTCACTAAATTAGGGTAGACATTCTGGAAGAGTAGGTCACATTAATACAGGCCGGAGTACGTTAAAGTAGGGCCAACAGTTGGCATCATTTCCTCGATGACTCTACATCCCCTACCCCGTGTCTCTCTTTTAATAGGGGAAGCCAAGTATGTGGTGGATCTGAATTTCTACCTGAGACAGAGTTCTCAGGGGAAAAAAACAAACAAACACATATCTCAGGGTAAGAAAGTCAAAATGCAGAGATCTCACCGAGTAAGAGACACAAATCTGACCTGAGAACATCTACCAGCAAGCTAACCGAATGCGGAAAGCCCACTACCCAGATGCTCTCAAACACAGCTTCAGAGGCTTTAAGGGATTAACTGACCTCTGCTCTCCTGCCCCTCCCCCAGCTCCAGCACCCAGGTCTTTGATGAAAGGGGTAGCAGAGGGTGAAGCCAGAGAAAGTCGTGTCCCCTGACTCAACCCCAAACCTCCCAATTCAGGGAGTCTCTCGAGGAGGACTTACCAATCTTGACTCTCAATCCAAGGTGCCAGGAACTGCCGTAGCTCCATGGGGAAGCTGTCGCTGTACAGCTGGTGCAGCTGCTCCAGGTACCGAGTGTCCAGCTGCTGTAGCTGGTTCCACTGGGCCATCCTGCCGCAATCTGGGGGCGTAACTGTAAACCAAAAAGAACACATGGTCACCATAAACCCTCACAGATAAAGAGCCTGGCAATGCTCCGCAGCTTTGAGAAGGGTCTGTACATTCCCCATTCCTACCCACACAGCTCTCCCGCCCCTAGGGCTGGGGATTGAACCCAGGGCCTTGAGCCTGCTATGCAAGTTCTCTGCCACTGAGTAAAAAGCCCAGGCCTTTGATGTTTTGAAACAGGGTCGCAGGCTAGCCTTGTTACCTGTCTCCTATCTCTGCATCCTAAGTGCTTGGATTTCAGGCATGAGCTGCCACACATGGCTGCATTACAATTTCTTTTAAATTTCAACTTCTAGAATCCACTCGCAAGCCAGGCACAGTGGCTCCTGCCTGCAATCCCAGCACTCCAAGGATATTCTGAGGGAGTTCAAGGCTAGCCTGAGCTCTATGCACATAGTAAGACCTACTCTTAAAAAACAAACAAACAAACAAACAAACAAAAAAACCAGAGGGCCAGGGTCAAAGACATGGCTCAGCAGTATAGTGCACTGGTTACTCTGGCAGAGAACCCAGACAGGAACATGATACACATACATACATCTGGGGGAAACACGCATACACATGAAATAAAAATAAAAAATAAAAAATAAAGCTGACCAAACAACAAACCTATTATCTACCAGAGGCAAGTGAGGTTGCCAAATCTACCGTTATGTGAAGCTGAGCGCTTTCTTTTCTTCTGGGTTTCCATTTCCTCATCTATAAAATGCAGATCCTTACTTCTGCCCCGCAGGGCCACTGAAGTAATATTTCTAAAGCCCTCGTAAAAGCACAGCACCCAAAAGATCTTCAACACATGCCAGTTCCTCCCCCAACCACGATCACTTTCAGGCCATCTGTGAAGCTAGACAAAGGAAACCTGCCCTGAGGTGAAAATGCAGACTGGGTTCTGAGGAAGGAGAGCTTCGGGTTTACAAGGGTAAGTGGCAGGTGCCTGGATTTTGCCCACTTAATAAAAGGAATATAATAGGAAAAAAAAATTCTAAATCTGGGTGAAAAAGTAAGAGAACTAAATACCACGTAAAAAAAGTTGATCCTGGGATGGGGCCTAGCCCACTGAAAGTTCAGTTCTAAGAAACCAACCCAGCTAACCACTCATGAAAATGTCTCTCTAGAACAAGTCGTCTTAAGATCTAAAAATAGCCATGAGTAGGAGCCCAAGATTAGGGAGTGGTATGTGTACAGCAAACACTAGCTGGAATAAAAGCACAGCCTGTCTGAGCGCATGCTCCAGCCTGAAGCACTGTGACTGTCTGTGTAGTGCCCCTAGGAAAAGCAAAAGCTATTGGTACCCCTACACAAAGGCCAAGTCAAAGTCAGCCTCCTCTTAGGTTAAAAGCATCACCGCGGTCCTATGGTTTTCAGGACCTGATTTGCATGCAATCCTCAGCAAAGTGGAGCTGGGAAGATGGCTCAGTAGGCAACATGCTTGCCTCACAAGTGTTGAGGAGCTGCATATGGATTCCCAGAACTCATATGTTAATAAAAAGCTGGGTGTGGTGGTATACGCCCATAATCCCAAAGAGGGCAAGACTGGAGGTGGAAACCGATGGGCCCCCGGAAGTTCACGGGCCAGCTAGTCTAGCCTACTTAGCAAAGTTTCAGGCTAATAAGAATCGCTGTCTCAATCCAAAGGCGAAAGGAATGGCATCCGCGGTTGTCCCCCTGCCCACATACACATGTACCTACACATGCACCAGCATGCACACAAAGAAAACAAAAGAAAATCTATATGCCAATTACGTAAACGACACTACATAGGGCTGCACTGGACTGCAAGACTCCATTGTTCGGCATGGGAGATATCAACCACGTTTGACCGCTGATGCCTCTCAACCATATAGGCTGCATTTGAAAACAGTAGGAGAAAAAAATGTGCAAGTCTCAATGTTGAAATATTATTTTGAAAATGTTGGATTAAACACATTGTTAAAATTATTCTGCCCATGTCTCTTTACTTTTAAAGCTGCTATTAGAAAATTTAACAAGCTGGGCATGATAGCACACGTCTTTAATCTTAGCACTCGGGAGGCAGAGGCAGTCGTAGCTCTACAAGTTCGAGGCCAGACTGGTTTACACAGTGAGTTCCAGGATAGTCACAGCTACATAGAGATCCCATCTCAAAAACAAAAAACAAGAAAAACTAAACAAAGAAAAGAAAATGTAATATTATAACATATGTCACCTGACTTCTATATTTAAAAACAAGGAAACAGGGATGCTGTTGCTCTGGACCACATTGCGGAAAAGGTTGTGGTCCTAATTAAGTCATCTGCTTGAAACAGTAAATTCCAGTGCTGTAAATTCATTACAAAAACAGGTTATTTCATGGCTTATCTTGAACACAAAAACAGAGCCAATCCCAAAATAAAATCATAAAACTGCACCTACTGTTCCTGCTCCGTCACTGGACCTGCTCCATTTTCAGGCTAACATAAAAGATGCTAAGCCGCCCGCAGCTGATTTACTTCTAGTCTATACCTCAGAGACTTGTTTCACTGTTGATATTTGAGTGGCTTTTGCTGGTCTGGTATAATAAGCCGGCACTTTCTTACACTAGAAACCAGCTTGTACCTCTCCCAATAAAACTGAAGCGTCAAGAATGACTGATTTGGGGGGCTGGAGAGATGGCTCAGCGGTTAAGAGCATTGCCTGCTTTTCCAAAGGTCCTGAGTTCAATTCCCAGCAACCACAGGATGGCTCACAACCATCTGAAATGAGATCTGATACCCTCTTCTGATCTGCAGGCAAACACACAGACAAAATATTGTATACATAATAAATAAATATTAAAAAAAATAATGACTGATTTTACTGGGCGTAGCGGCACACACCTTTCATCCCAGTACTCGGGAGGCAGAGGCAGGTGGATCTCTGTGAGTTTGAAGCCAGCCTGGTCTACAAGCAAGTTCCAAGACAGTCAAGACTACACAGAGAAACCCTGTCTTGAAAGGGGGGAAGAAAAGACTAATTTTTGTGTTTTGTCTTGGTCTAACGAAGACAGTCAATACCGTCAAACTATTCTACATGAAGGAAAATTATTCTAAATTAAAGATAAAGAGCAGATGGTATTTCCAGGGAAAACATGGATGGCGTTTAGATGACATGGTTAGCCCAGAGTCCCAGAGTGTCTAACAGCCAGGCCCTCATATGCTGCTCAGTACAAAGCATGTTAATTAGCAGTCGGCACAGGGCAATTGGACCAAGTGTTCTTCACTAGAGCAGCGGATCCTTGGAGATAACTAAGCAATCTAGGAAAACCACTGCCAACTGGCTTTACTGCAATAATTTTACTGGAAAACACTTGAAAGAGCCACTTTAAAATCTCAACTCTGTTTTTCAAATTACAAATTGATTTAGAGGCTGGGGATGTTGCTCGGTGGCACGGTGCTTACCCAGCATGCTCAGTGTCCTAGGTTCCATCCTCAGCACCACAAACACCAACGAAAACAAAAAGCCCAGATTAATCTGAATGACTTAACGAAGTTCTTTTTTGAGCAGGAGCTGGTTCTGTAGCCCAGGATGGCCTTGAACTCCTGACCTCCCTGCTTCAGTCTCTGAGTACCAGGACTATAAGAGTACACCATACCACGCCTGGCTTCCACTCAGTTCGAACTAAAGCATTTCTGTCTTCAAAATCACTCGAAGCCTGCGCTTTAGTAACCACTTCACCAAATGCCAGAACACACAAAGTGATCTGCCCAACAATTTGAATGCCAAATACCATCCTGGGTGCCAGAAGAGAAATCACGTCACTCCTACAGTGGGTGCATTAGAGCATGACACTGATTCCTGCTCTGCTGGCTCTCATGAGGCTTTGGAGAGCAGATCATCAATGTGAGTGTACAAAGGACAGATAATTGTGGCAGCTTGAATGAGAAAGGCCCCCATAGGCCAGGAAGCTGCTGGATGATCAGTTACTGGAACTGTTTGGGAAGGATTAAGAGGTGTGGCTTTGTTGGAGTGGGTGTGTCACTGGCAAAGGGCTTTGAGGTTTAAAAACCCACATCAGGACCTCAGGATGTAAAGCTCTCAGCTACTGCTCCAGCACTGTGCCTGTCTGCTTCCTGCCATGATGACCATTGACTGACCCTGTAAAACTGGAAGCAAGCCCTCAGTTAAATACTTCTTTAATAAGAGTTGTTTTGGTCAGGGTGTCTCTTCACAGCAATAGAATAGTAGTAACTAGTAACTAAGATAGTGTGGTCCTATTTTCTTTCTTTTTAAAGATTTATTTTTATTTTATGTATATGAGAGCTTTGCTTATATATTATGTATCTGCACTGTGTGTGTGCTAGCAGAGGCCAGACATGAGCATTGAATTCCCTGGAAGTGGAGTTATAGATGGTTGATAAATGACCGTGTGGGTGCTAGAAACTTGAACCTACAAGAGCAATAACTGCTCTTAACTGCTGAACCATCTCTCTAGCCCCTACTGATCCTAGCTTCTATAGCAAAAGAGAAAAGGAAAATGAAACATCAAGTTACCAAAGACTTTCTAGACTTCTCAAAACAGGAATTTCTTAGCCCCTTGGGGATAACCTACAACAGTAAGTCATAAGGAAAATAACTCAAGCCTAATGAGGAATTTCTTACCAGAAGGATTACCATTAAAGTAAATCTTCATTTGTATAGTTCAGTTGAGAGAAGTCGCGGTAACTATAGGGGACCACACACGAAAGGGGTTTATCACGCAACCTGGTAAACTTTCTAAGCTAAAGTGTGTATTCCACATGTATGAATCTATGATACAGAAGATGGAAGATGAAGAGAGGGACAAAATTCAAATGTACACAAAACCCACAATAGAAAGTGATATAGAGTAATTTCTGAAGGCAGGTGTACCGGGACTTACCCATAATCCCTGCACTTGTAAGGCAAACAAGAGGCTCAGGAGTTTAAGGCCTGCCTCAGCCACACACTGAGTTCAGTGCTAGCCTGAGCTACATGGGACCCTATCCTTTAAAAGAAAGACAATTCCTGTTCCATTTTACAATGTGTCAAAAAACTTTAGGGGTTACATATGTAGCCCTGGCTGGCCTCAACCTTACAAAGACTTGCCTGCCTATGCCTCCTGGATGCCAAGACCAAAGGTGTGCGCCATCGTGCCCAACATGTTAAGGGGGGAAAAAACCAAATACTGATGTGTTATTCATAATTGATGTACCTTATTTGATTTAAAACATTTCAGATTAAAGGAGCATAGCAAACCTTTGGATTGAAAGTGACACAGTCAGACATGCTTTGTCAACCCCTAAGTGCACAGTTTATGCTCAGAGCTGCCTGAGAAAGGGGTCAAGCTCTGGATGAAAAGCTATAGGAGACTAAATTTGTATAGAAGGTCACCTCCCCAGGTTGGGAGTCTTCCAATCCCCCAAGCACATAATCCCTCCAATCTATGTAGCAAGAGGCAAAATGACCAGAGGCTTGGGTGCAAACACTGTCTACCACATACAATCTGCTTCGGGGAACACAACTTGATTGCTGAACAGGCCTCTATCTGCCCTGGAAGGATGATTATAAATTTAAGTGACGTCACAGGTAAATAGTAGCCTTCCTACAGCGCCAGGTGTTCAGTGTTCCTGTGCTGTTCCTTCCACCTCTGCATCCCAGTCACCAGCACTTAACATAAAATCCATTTCTCAGGGCCCCAAGAAGCCCAGAAACCAAGCCCAGTTCATTCAATTAACAAGATGCTACCTGAGATAACCACAGAGCTTTCCCTGATATGGGAAAGCACGTGCCTTCTAATGGACCCTTTTGTCATATCCTGAGGGAGGGAATTAGTATCTGGTGGCTGCATCTAAGGACAGGAGGGTTGGGCAATCAAATGTCACCACACATATTTTGTACAGGATAGCTCTAGGCCCTAAAACATACTAAAGATGAAAAAGCGTGGACTGGAGAAATGGTTCAGTGGTTAAGAGCACTGACTGCTCTTCCAGAGGACCCGGGTTCAATTCCCAGCATCCACATGGCAGCTTACAACTGTCTGAAAATCCGATTCCAGGGGACCTGACACCTTCACACCAATGCACATAAAATAAAAGATAAATAAATCATAATTTAAAAAAAAAGATGAAAAAGCGTGTCTTCAATTTCAGCCCTTGGAGCGTAGATGTAGGAAGACCAGTTTAAGGTCATCCTCCACTAAATGGTGAGTTTGAAGCCAGTCTGGGCTACATGGTCTTAAAACACCAACCACCAATCAAGATGGAAAAACTCACTGAGTACTCTTCAAAATAAAAAGATGAAAGTCAGGAACCTGGGTTAAATAACAATCCAAAACTGGAAGTGTAGCTGAGTTGGCTAAGTGATTGCCTAGCATGCATGAGGCACTGGGTTCTATTCCCAACACCGCATAAAACCAGCCATGGGGCACACATAAGCACTCAGGAGGTAGAGGCAGAAGGATCAGAAATGCAATATCATCCTTATTGTATAGTGAATTGGAGGACAGCCCGAGGCCACATGAAAAGGAAGAAAGAAAAAGAAGGGCAATGATTATAGCTAAATATGCTACCTTTTACTACAGGCTGGGCATTGTCCTGACCATTTGACATACATCTACTAATTCATCTCATTTTCGCACGAACCCTATGAGACAGAGTTGTTGTGGATTATTAAGACAGTATTCAGGGAGTTGGTTCCCTCCTTCCACTATGTGGGTGTTAGGGATCAAACATAGCCTGTCAGGCTCAGCAGCGAGCATCTTTACCCGTTGAGCCATTGAACTGCTCAACATTGTATTTATATCTTCATTTTACAGAGCAGAAATGGAAGCATAGAGTTTTATACAATTTATTCAAGGTCTCACAGGTAGCAATAGCATGGATGGGCATCCTAAGGCAGTGTGCTGTCAGAAGTGCCACCACTAACCTCCTTGGGGTTATAGTTGGGAATTTTCTAAGGAAGCCATGAGCCGAGCACAGCACTAAGCCAAAACACTTTTCTAGTCTCCCAAGAGACATAGGTATCTGAGCTAAAGGGTCTGTTAGTCTTGCTGTGCCTCGTCACATCTTGGAGGCCACTGTAATGGTGTAGATCACAATTTGAATGGAATTCTAAATCTGGTGGTGGCAGCACACGCCTTTAATCCCAGCACTCAGGAGGCAGAGGCAGGTGGATCTCTGAGATCGAGGCCAGCCTGGTCTACAGAGCGAGTTCCAGAACAGCCAGCGGTACACGTCTTGAAAACAACAAACAAGTAATTGAGGTTCAAAAGAGCAAACACGCAGGGGTGATAATCAGTGGGTAAGGCATACAAGGCTTTGGACAAGAGTGGGCAACAGCAACTGGTGTCAGGAGAGAAAAATGGGCTACATCGGGGTTCTTCAAATACTTAGACATCTCTACACAGGTTAGGTCCAGAGCCGCAACATCTACTTCCCAGTTCTGTTCCTTGGAATAATTCTTTCAATACCTAGCTGCAGATTAGAGCATGGGCAGGATGCAGAAGTCAGGGCCTGGAAGGACAGGGCAGCACGGGATAGGATGAAGAAAGAAAGAGAAGAGAAAAGAGGAGGCACCAGGGGACCGAGTCAGATGAAGGCCAATCTAAATGTGAGGGTCAGAATCTGGTTTCCAGTAGGAAAGTTCCTCAGAGTGAAGTGAGTGCGTGAGACAAAACCTGGGAACCCAGTAGAGACCTGGGCTCAATGCTGAATGCACAGAAGAATCACCCAAGGCAGCTCAGTGGGGAAGAGAGCTGCCAAGCAAGCATGCGGGCAGGCCCAAGCATGAGACGGGATAGCTGGGGCTTACTGGGCTGTCAGCCTAAAAGAAATACAATGGTGAGCTCCAGGTTCGGTGAGGGCCCCTGTCTATAGGGAATACAATGGTGAGCTCCAGGTTCGGTGAGGGCCCCTGTCTATAGGGAATACAATGGTGAGCTCCAGGTTCGGTGAGGGCCCCTGTCTATAGGGAATACAATGGTGAGCTCCAGGTTCGGTGAGGGCCCCTGTCTATAGGGAATACAATGGTGAGCTCCAGGTTTGGTGAGGGCTCTGTCTCAAGGGAATAAGGAGAGTCACACACTGGCCTTTAACCCACATCTAGGGACAGGATCCAGGCAGTCGTCATGAAGCAGAACAGAAAACATAACATGAGATGGGGTTTCTAAAAGATTCAGAAAGCCATAATGAGAAGCAGGGATGGTGAAGTCTGGAAGGTGGTCCACGTAAGAGACAATGTGATTGTTTTACAGAAGGTCCTGCAGGTATAACGGCAGTGGGCGATAGCATGAATGTTGTGAGGTGAACCTCTACAGATGATGTAGGGGAGCCCAAGCTTGGAGATCGAACAGTAAAAGTGACACAGAGAATGGGAGAGATAAGGGGCGACCCCTTGGCTCCTGCTGCATTTGACATTGAGAAGGAGACTCCCTTCCTGAGGGGGAGGGCAAGGGGCTTCATGGCCTCTAAAGTTTGTTCAGCTCCACTCCCTCAAGACACTGAGCCGGCTGCATCCCAACAATGCTGCGGTGAGACAAAGAAGGTGACATTTAACTGAAAAGGGTTAAATGTCCAGAGGTTACACTCCAGCTGACAGGAACTCCAATGTCCCCAGGGAGAGTCAAGCTGAAAGAAAGGTCAACCAGAAATCTGAACACTCCTGGCTTTCTAGAACACTCCTGGCTTTTACACACAGGAGTGCTCAGCTGTTTCCCACATCTGCCTGCATCCCTTCAGACTCTCTGCAGAGACTCTGCAGACCTCCTGAATGACCCACTCACCATGCTTTATTCTGAGACTAAAAACATGAACTATGAAAGCCAGAGATTGTAGATCCCGACTCCCACCAGTTAATCTGGCCTCCCTCAGTTATCTGAACCTCTAGTTCCCTCTGCATAACAGTGGAAGACAGCTGTACTCACTCACAGGGCACCAGCAGACCTGACTTCAAACACAAAGCTATGAAGATGCATCAAGCATGCCTGACAAGTATCTGTGAGCGTTACTAAGGTGACCAATGGCCTAGATGGCCCTGCTCCTGTCTCAGCTGCCACCTGCTTGCTGGCTGAGCTCCAAGCACTCACTTGTTGATGACCTTCAGGGAGGTATAGTGTTAAAGGTAGGCCAGGAGATAGAAGTGAGACCTGTTATTATTTCCAAAGATAGACAAGGAAAGTTCATGTGTAAAGCAATCTTTTCCAAAATTGGATGACTTTTTGTGGACCATAAGGATCTTCAGTTTGCTGCCCCAGGTGGTCTCATCAGAGCTGGAACAAAGAGCAACCCCACTCTGTGCAGAGCTGAGAGAACGGCCGGACAAGGGCTCGGTGCAGTCGGAGCTGTCCCTGAAATATTCACAGAGCTGGAAATTTCCCATCTCCTGCTTACACGTCTTCTGAGCGTACAAATTGAAGGAGACAAGAAGCAGTAAAGGTCCAAAAGATGTCTAAGAATGAAGAAATAGCCAGGCAGTGATGGCAGGTGGATCCCTGTGAGTTCGAGGCCAGCCTGGTTTACAAGAGCTAGTTCCAGAACAGCCAAGGCTTTTATACAGAGAAACCCTGTCTCAAAATAAAAAAAAAAAAACAAAATCAAAACAAAACAAAACAAAAAAATGAAGAAGTGCTTATGGTCAACATAGGATCCTATGAAGAGGAGGAAGAGTTAGTCCTGTCAAGGCTGATTTGGGCAAGATTGTTTTGACTAAGCCTGTGTGCACAGAAGTAGGAGAAAAAATTGACCTTAGCCAAATAGTTGAAAAACATTGGTGTTTAACTGGTTGGGATCCGATTCATGCTAGGTGCGGTATAGCAAAGTCTGGTTGTAGCGAAGTTCCACTTCAGACTTTCACTGATTGCTATACCACACCTAGCATGAATCCATCAAAAATGAAAATGGTTTCTCTTTTCATGATTCATCTGTGAGTGGCTCCATGGTAAAGGACAAGTCATGCCTGTAAAAACTAGAGATCCACACTTTCCTCAAAGGCCCACTCATTTGTCCTCCTGTCTTGTGATCTTTGGGATACTGAAGCTGCCTTACAGAGCTTAGAGCTGTGGCTGTGAGTCTTTAAGAGTTTTTTGATTTTGGGGTGGTTTTTTTGTTTGTTTGTTTGTTTGTTTGCTTGTTTTCGAGACAGGGTTTCTCTGCAGCTTTTGGAGTTCATCCTAGAACTAGCTCTTGTAGACCAGGCTGGCCTCGAATTCATAGAGGTCCACCTGCCTCTGCCTCCCGAGTGCTGGGATTAAAAAGGTGCGTCACCACCGCCTGGCTTCTTTAAGAGCTTTTAAGGAAACTATTGACATATGTATTTGGTTGACTCTGAAGGGTTGAAGCATGACGAACACATGGTTCTGAATCAAGCATTAATTGGGTATCTATGTGCCTGTGAGCTCTGGAGATGCTTTATATTAGCAATACTGTACGTGACTGAAAATACCGACTGGCTTACGTAATCTCGTGTGAACTGAAGCCAGAATCTCTTGTCACTGATTTCAAGCAAATACGTGAATATCAATTGTGTAAAGCACTGTACTTCACAAATGGGCCATATAGACATGAAAACAATGTACCTTGTTGTCTTAAAAGTCACTTCAGATAGATGCCATGATTCTCAGCAAAACATGTACCTGATTTAAAGTTAGTCTAAGAAGAATTAGGGGTGTGAATTTGCCACCTAAGAGCTCTCTTTCTAAACTCTCCAAAGATGAGATGTGTGTGCTAGTTTTTTACAGAGAAGTAGAACTAGTAAGTGTGCAAATAACTGGATTCTTATAAATCTCATTTCCTATACTCAAAGGTCCATGATAACAAGAAGAGCCCTGGTTTGGGCTCACTAATGTGTCCCCTGCCCAGCACCCAGTGCAACATCCAGCTCACAGCAGAGGAACAAAAAGCATGTGCAGTAGGATGGATGAATCACTAGAGTGAATTGTTCTGCATTATGGGGACCAGATTTTCCCAGGTTAGGCCAAGCTCCCAGGAAAAAAGTAATCTTTGCGAAGTCCAACTCTTCCTGTTTGGAAAACTCGAGAATGACCTGTGGTGGTTTGAATCAGAATGGCCACACAGAATCATGAGTCATAGGGAGTGGCACTATTAGAAGGTACAGCCTTCTTCGAGTAGGTGTGGCCTTGTTGGAGGAAGTGTGTCACTGGGGATGGGCTTTGAAGGCTAATGTGTCAGTCTCTTCCTGCTGTCTGTAGAACAGCTGCCTCTCCAGCACCACGGCTGCCTGCGTGCCGCCATGTTTCCTGCCATGATGATATTGGACTAAACCTCTGAAACTGTAAGACAGCCCCAGTTAGATGTCTTCCTTTATAAGAGTTGCTTGATCATGGTGTCTCTTTATAGCAGTACGACCGTAACTAAAACAGACCTTCTAGGAATCTTTCAACAAGAGAAAAGTTCCTCAATTCAAAAGCAACATTTCAAGGTTGGGGAAATGGCTCAGAAATGAGCTTGCCACACAAGCATATGTTTGGATCCCAGCGCACACAGTGTGGGGCTGTAAACCAGTGCTTGGTAGACAGAGATACAGGATCTGAAATAAAGTTGATAAGGAAAATACAAACTTTGGAATTTCCAAGACACAAGCCTATGATACAGTTCAATGTCCATGGAGAGAAGAAACTTCCCAAATTTATTCAGGTCACTTTCCCTTTAAGTAACCCTAAGGAAGTCCTAGTCACTCAGCACAGGTCAATGTGGGCTGAGAATCCATATGCTCACACCTATAATATCAGCACTGGGGCGAGGCTGAGGCAGGAGGATGGCCATGAGTTCAAGGCCAGACTGGATTACAAAGTAAGACCCTGTCAAAACAGAGGAGGAGGAAAGGAAGAGAGGAAGGAAGGGAGGGAGGGAGAAAAGGAAGGAAGGAGGGAAGGAGGACTCCTTCAGGTGTTTATGGTAACAGACACCTGCAATCGCAGCTCTCAGGAAGCTGAAGAAACATGAGTTCAAGGCAAACTCTTGTCTCCCACCTACAAAAATTAACAATAAAACGCAACTCCTTTCCCTTCAAGTCAGCATGGGTTTACTGAGCCTCGCATCCAAGGATCTTTGTGGCAGATGAGCAATCTGTCTCCTATCTTCCCCTGAATGTGGCTAAAGCCTCACCTGTTCAGAAGCAGTGCTAAAGATGCTGAAACAACTGTTTTGTCTGTGGTGCTGAGGATCGAACCTAGAGCCCTGGCAAGCTGTGGAAGAGCTCTTCCACCGAGTTAAATCCCACTCCCACCCATCCCACCCACAGTCTTTTAAAACTCACTAAATTGCTCAGGCTCATCTTGAAATCATTCTGGAGTCTAAATAGGACTTGAATTTGAAATCCTCCTGCTTCAGCCTCCCAGGCTGACTTGATATGAAATCGCCAATGCCTCTGTCAGATTTTCCAGAAAGGAAAGAGGTTCTCCAGAGCCCAACCACCTTGCAAGAAATATAAGACAAGCAGGCAGGCCACATGCAGCCACTTGATCTACGAGCCCAGGCCAGGCACTGGCTATGAAGTGGAGACAGTGCAGCTCTTCAATGCTTCTTAGATGATACCCCAGATGTCAAGTAGCAGAGACAAGTCCCCTCTGCTGTGCCTACCTGAATTCCTGCCTACAGAACCGGTGGACACAATAAAACGTTTGTCTCTTAATCCACTAAGTTAGTGTGGTTTGTGGCATTTACTCATTCCCGTTGATTCCCATGGCATTTCTGCCAACCTAATGACTGACTGTGATCTTTACAGGGTCCAACTTTCATTAGAAAATATTTCACAATTTTACAGGAACAGGCTTTAAAAACAGAGCTATAAAAGCTCTTTTAGTATAAACCTTCTGTTTTCCCTGCAACTCTCACCCTCCAAGTGGTTCATCCAGTCTCACTCCTTCAAACCACGCTCTTGCCGCATCCTTTCTCATGAACGGCACTCTGATGTCCAGAGGCCTCCTCAACACCGCCACTTAGATGAGTAAGACTCTGTGAGTCTGAGAGTAGTTGAGGCTGCTCAGAGGCTACCTCAGGGAAGGAAAAAAAAAAAACAAAAGAAAAAGTATAATTGTGGCCTCCGTAGATCAAAATGAAAAATGCATACTTTCTCTGAGGTTTCCTAGCCGCTGTATGGATTTCGGACAGGTGTAAAAGTCTCCACTGGCTTATTGACCACCTGCGTGACTCTACCAGGTGCCTTGCTGAGTCCAGAGAGAAACAGGTGAAGAATCCAGAACCCCAACTAGGACAAGAATGAATGCCTGAGAGGCAGCTTCATGTAGCATCTGACAAGCAAAGTGTCCCCCCCCCCAAGAGGTATGCGACCTTGTTCCTACTAAGATACCAAACACTGCTTTGATGGAAAGACAGCCCTATGGACAACAGAGCTACCTGAAAGTGGGCTCAGGGCTACTCTAGGAAATCTGTTTCACAAAGATAGCAGGGCTACAAGAGAAGCGGCCACTCTGGAGAGGAAGGGGCAGCCAGTCTAAGCAGAGGGAATGAACGGCATGTGCAAAAAAGGAATGGCACATATCTTCTGGGTGAGCATGACCCAAAAGCCCGCAACATGACACATGGACAGAGAATGAAAAATAAGATGACAGTGGACAAGAGAGAGAGATCAATTCTAGAAACAACTGAGCTAAGACAACGGAACGGATGTGCCTGCACATCTTCTGCCGGATGAAGAAGTATGGTATACGACCTCAAACAGCTCAAAGCTGGAGGTGGGAGGGTCAAAAGTGGGGGAAATCACTGAAAAGTCTATGTGAACTCTATGGTAACACATGCCTGCAATCCTAGCACTTGGAGTTAATACAGGAAAATGGTGAGTTCAAGGACAGCCTAAGCTATGGCTACACAGTGAAACCAGGTCAAGGTGTGAAGGGGTGGGGATGAGAGGAGGGGGGCAACTCCTGAAGCCTGAGACAGGGTTGCAAGGCTGAGGCTAGCCTAGGTAATTTATCAAGACAGGGAAGGAAGGAGGGAAAGAGGAAGAAAGGAAGATGCGGGGGGGGGGGGGAGGCGGGAGAAAGGGAGAAGGAGACAAGGTGGGGTGGAGAGAGGTGGGAGGTAAAGGTATTTTAGGACTGACAGGGAAGCAGTACTTAGAAAAGGTGTGGCCTGAGACACACTCCAGGCCAGTTTCTGGTCTTTCTTTTGAGGAGACTGCTTTTGCATCTGAAGGTTTCTGTTTTTACTGGAGAGCTCCATTTACCCAGAAGTTCTAGTTTTGTACAGGAGCAATTTTAGCATCTCCACCACAGAAAGGACATGACAATCAAGAGGAGTTGAGAAACCATGAGGGACAAAACCAAGACTCACTGACGAGCTGAATGGAAGCAGAAGTGAGGGAAGAAAGCAGCCAAGGATGCCTGCTAGATTTCTGACTCACATGGTATGGAGGGTTGTGAGGCCCTGTCTTCCCTGTTCCTCGAGGCCAAAGCACAGGATGCAAGACATGTTTACGCTAACCAGCTAAGCTTCCTGCTAAGTTCCGTGCTTGCTCTGCTATAGCCTGGTATAATAGCCTAAGGGCTCTGTATCACTTTAAAATGGTAATTTCTCAACCTGCCTGGAAGAGCCCAGGCACCAAGGTCCATCTTACCTGTCTGACACTGCCTTGCACCCTTGTGGAGAAGCTCTCACAGGCACCAGTTTCCCCAGCCCCCTCTGGGTGGGAGGAGTTTTTCTTTACTGGGGCCAAAAGTATTTAACCCTGGATTAAGTTGAATAAATTGAGCATTCTCTTCTTGAGGATGACTCACAGAGGGTTTGGATGAGAATGGTCCTCACATGTTTGAATACTAGGTCCCCAATTGATAGAACTGTTTGGGAAGGATTAGGAGGCGTGGCCTTGTTGGAAGAAGTACATCACGGAGGAGGCAGTCTTTGAGGTTTCAAAAGACTAACACCACTCCCTCTCTCATTCTCTCTCTCTCTCTCTCTCTCTCTCTCCCTCCACATCAAAGGAGTGGCTGAAATAACCTACAAAGAGAGCATAGAAAAGGAAGAGAACTCCACCCAGAGAGACCAAAGGCACCAAAGACTAACACCACTCCCTCTCTCGCTTCAACCTTTGAGTTCAGGGAAAGGATGACAAGGATGACAAGGAAGAACACCAGGAAATGCCTGTAAGATTCAAGGAAAGGGGCTGGAGGGATGACTCGGCAGTTCAGAGCACTGGCTGCTGATCTAGAGAACCTGGGTTTGATTCCCAGCACCCACATGGTAGCCCACAACCATCTGTAACTCCAGTTCCAAGGAATCCAGCATTCTTTTCTGGCCTCTGTGAACCTCATGTACATGATGCAGACATACAAGGGCGCTAGATGGGATGGTTCAATGGTTAAGAGCACTGACTGCTCTTCCCGAGGTCCTGAGTTCAATTCCCAGCAACTACATGGTGGCTCACAACCACCTATAATTAGATCTGGTGTCATCTTCCGACCTGCAGGGACACATGCAGACAGAACATATATATATATATAGTATCTTTTTAAAAAACCTATAAAACAAAAATAATTTTAAAATTTTTAATTAAAAAAAAAACAACCCAAGACTCCTTGGAAGGCTGTCTTCTCACCTTTCTCCTTTAATCCTACCCCCCCCCAAAAAAAAACAGGAATTAAAAGGGGCCCAAGAGGGCCAACAAGATGGCCCTGCAGGTGATTGTTGTAGAAGCCGGTGACCTGAGTTTAACCCTGAAACCCACATGAAGGTAGAAGGAGAACCAATGCCACAAAATTGACCTCTGACCTCTACACACACACCAAGTACCTGCATGCCCCCAACACATACATCATGCACATACACATGTAATGATAAGTATTTTAAGTTAAAAGAAAAAACAGCCCAAGAAGAAGAACTCTAGAAATAGAGATTCTTCTCTCTCAAAAAATCATAGAGGTCAGGAATGTGGCTTACTATCAAATGCTTGCCCAGGGTTACATCCTTAGCACTAATTTAAGGCCAGTTTGTTCTACATAGCTAGTTGGAAGATACATAACAAAACCCTGTCTCAAGAAAAAACACTCCCACGTCGGCAGAAGGATGGCTACGAGTTTGAAGACAGCCTGGTCTACGTATTGAGTTCCAGGCCAGTCAGTGCTACACTGAGAACCCTGTGTTAAGGAACCAAACCAGAATAAAATGACTAGCAATGAAATTGAAAGCTGGGCAGGATCCAAGTCAGCAAGACTCATCAAGGCTCAGAAAGGATGGGCTTCTAAGGAGAAGCCAATCATAATCCTGGGGACAGGTCCAAGGGCAGAGACACGGGTCTAAACAGAAGTGTCAGCATCTAAGTGTATAGTGGACTAAGCCTTCTGTCCAGCCTTATCTAAACATAAGGGAGCTAAAGGTTAAAATTATAATTACCAGCATTGTGTGGTGAGACACAAATATTTCACTTCCTTCTTCCCAGTTCACTAATTGCACGTTTCCCAGCATTAGTGTCTGCATGAGACTGAAGTCTAGAACAAGAAGAATAAAAACCTGCATAAAATATTCTAAGGAGAAGAGCTGGGGAAACAGCTCAATCTAACATGTGTAAGACTGTGAGTTTCACAAAGAAAAGATAAAATGCATCCAAGGAGTGCTGTGGATGTAGGTCAGTGTGTTGTAGCCTTAGCACAAAAAAAATAAAAAAATAAAAAAGTATACGTATGCTCAGATATCCAAAATATACACTTTTAAAATAACACTTTTGCATCCAGAGGGCCTTCGGAGTGATCCTTTGTCTGGAGAAGGACGGCTATGCAGTCGGAGGCCCACATTGGAGCAACGGATTGAGCCCCCCGAGGTCCGGAGGGGGAGCGGAAGGAGGAGGAACATGAAAGACGAAATCAGTACTGCGAGGGATGCTATCACCCACTGATACAAGGGAACGGATCTGATGAGAATTTACCAGGGCCAGTCGGACTGGGACTGAACGAGGACGTGATCTAGCCAGATTCTCGGAATTTGGCCGGATTCTCTGACTGTGGCTGGCCCGGGGTCTTTCTGAAAAGCCATTGACTATGACACTGGGACCTGTTTCCTCTGCATATGCTGGATTTTGGGGATCCAGTCTGTTTGGGCGCTCGCCTTCCTGGACTTGGAGGGAGGGGGAGGGAGCTGGAGCTTCCCACAGGGCAGGAAACCCTGACTGCCCTGGGGGTCGGAGGGGAAGGAGGGGGGGAGTGGGGGGAGTGGGAGGGTGTTGGGAGGGGGGGCGGAAATGGAAACTTTTATAATTTAATAAAATTTACTAAAAAAAAAAAAAATAAAAAAAAAAAAAAAAATAACACTTTTAAAACTCTCAACAATAAAAAAAATACACATCTCAATTTAAAGCTGGGTGAGAGATGGGCCTGGTAGAACAAGCCTCTAAGCCCACCTACTGGGGAAACTGAGGCAGGTGCTTCCCAAGGTCATGTCCTGTCTGAACCACAATGAAACTTGTTAGCCAGGCCAACTCAGTAAGCCCTGCTCTCGAAAAGGAGCGGTGTGCATCTCAGTAGTAGAGAGCACTTACCAGTATGTGGACCCTAAATTCTTTTTTGCTTATTTGAGGCAGGTTTTTTCTGTGTAGCCTTGGCTGTTCTGGAACTCTCTATGTAGACCAGGCTGGCCTCAGACTCACAGAGCTCTACCTGTCTCTGCCTCCTGAGTACTGGAACTAAAGGCACGCGCCACCACACCCAGATGTAGTACCCTAAATTCAGTCCCCCTTGTACATCAAAAAGAAATGAAACAATCTGGAGAAAGTCTGAACAGACAGCACATCAAACAGACACACAGATGGCCAAGCATATGAAAAGAAGTATATCAGATTCCACTAGAAGATTGCAAATCAAAACAGTAACAGCCCATAACAGCCCAAACTATGAAGCAAGCATGATGTCGTTTGGGTAAACAGGCTCATACACCAAGGGAAGGGCCATACAAGTCAGTATTACTCAGCAATGAAGAGAAATGGGCACCAAACCAAAGACAAGGAGGAACCTGAATCCACTCTGTTTAGTAAAGAAGGCAAACTGGAGAGGCCACTGTACCACTAAAGGTGGTAAACCATCTAAAAGGTTACTGTTTGCACGATGACTAATATTCTCTAAGACTGGACTATGGAGATAGTAAAAAGGATAACTAGTTGGCAGGGGCTACAGGAGGGGTGGATGGGCGGATAGGTAGAGTGTTTGGCTTTGGAGACAGTGTGTACTTTAAACAAAATTGCAGTGGTGGGTATACACCACATGTTTGTGATAATCCACAAAGTGGTGGGGCACAGAAGTGCACACCTGTAATGCCAGGACTCAGGAATCTGAGCTGGATAGATCCCACGTCTACATTCACAATGGAGACCACGTCTCTGACACTAACAAAGAGCACAGACCAGGGAACAGAGTAAACTGTGCTCTTCGTTACAAACAACACATAGCTGTCTATCGATTGCAACAAATGTATCCTGCAAATGCAAGATGTTAACAGCCAAGAAACTGAAGAGGGAAACTAGGAGGTTTTCTACCTCACGTGTCTGTCAATCTACCTGTGTCCCAGCACTCCGAAAGCTGAGACAGGAGGATTGCCATTAGTTTGAGGTCAGTGTGGACTGTAAACATTGAGTAACAGGCCTACCAGAGCTTAATAGCAAGATGTTGCCTCAAACAAACTCTCGTGTGTGTGTGTGTCTGTGTCTCTCTCTCTGTGTATGTGAGTGTATGTTTGAAATGTATTAATTTAACTTTATGGGAAGCTTTAAAAAAAGACAAGCCTAGAGCTGGGGATACAGCTCTTCTGGTAGAGTGTTTACCTAGTACACAAGAGGTCTTGAGTTCGGTCTCTAGCACCACATAAACCAGACATGGTAGCATGTGCTGTAATCCCAGCACTTGAGAAGCTGAGGTGTAGAGGTAGACAAATCTATGAGTTCAAAGCCAGCCTGTTCCAGTCCAGGTCATTCTCAGATACATAATGAGGCCAGCCTGGGATAAAGACCCTGTCTCAAAACAAACACAAATCCCGGCATATCAGTTTAACCTCAGAAAGGCTAACTACGCAAGCTTTTCTACTACATCTTATCAAAATCAATGAACATACCAAGAAAAAGAAGTGAAAGCAACTGGTCTCATCCATTAGTTCCCACACAGACCATGAAAACTGTGAAATTATGCCCTGCTCGATGGCTCAGTAACAAAGGTGCCGCTCCCAAACCCTAACACCTAAATTTGACCTTAGGAACCCACATGATAGGAGGAAGAATGGACTCCTCTGACCTCCACATGAGGATACCGATACTCCAATTAATTAATTAAAAACCAAGTCTTTTGTTTGTTTTTAAGAAAGAAATGCTGCCGACACTAGAAAGAAACTCTATCCAGGTTTCTGGGAGAGCTAGTAGCCTAAACTCTAAGACTCCCACCCACTCAGAATGTGGCCTGAAGCAAGAATTCACACGGGATCTCCCAATCAGTCACTCAGCCAGAGGGAACCCTGAGGGGGACAAGATAACATCAGCACGCTCCCAGCAAAAGTCATCCCATTTTATAGAGAGGAACAGAAAAGTGAAGGGACCGACTGCACCAGATAAGATCTAACAAGCATCTTTTCCAATGAGTACAATCACAAGAAGAAAAAAAATTTTTCCTTTGTTTTAGGAAACAAAGAAAAGTTAATAACAGGGGGCTGGAGGTCCTGGGTTCAGTTCCCAGCACCCACATGGCAGCTAACAACTGTCCGGTCCTCCAAGATCTGACACCCTCACATAGGGATACATGCAGGCAAAATACCAAAGTATGTAAAATATATGAATTATTTTTTTAAAAAAGTTAATAATATGTCTGACTTAGGTTCACATTTCTTACAAAAGTGAACTGCAATTCTACATCAGAATTATTTTTAAAAAAATTATGGCCAGGCTGTGGTGACACATGCCCTTAATCCCAGCACTCAGGAGGCAGAGGCAGGCAGGTGAGTTCATGCCCAGCATGATCTACAGAGAGAACTCCAGGATAGCCAGGCTGTCACACAGAGCAACCCTGTCTCAAAACTGTCTAAAAAAAAAAAAAAAAAAAAAAAAAAAAAAAAAAGAGGAAAGAAATCAGCCAAGTGTTGAGAAGCTATGAGAAAAGGCTCCTGAATACCAGCCAACAAAACCAGACAAACCCTAATCTGGTGTCTGGTGACATATGATTTGGTCAATCATAACCAGTTTAAGAGTCATTCTCAGGGACATAAACATCAGGAAAAATCAAGATAAAAAGAAATCTCCAAAGCATTTTATCTTCAAAAGAGTAATTTCTAAATCTCTGGACTAATCTGAAGAATTTATGGCCCTTGTAAAAGTTTCTCAAACTAAGGACCAATCTATATGGTAATGCCTGGCAGAAAGCTTGAAATGGCCCTAGATCGTTTTAATCAGAGCCAGAGAATCAGTACCTCTCCCCCACCACACCTCCTCAAATAGCACAAGAATGCATTGTTCTTAGGACTACCTATGACCTCAAAACTTGAGGACAAAGTTTTGTTTACAGAGACCAAATTTATTAGATATGTCTAAGAACATACTTGTAATCCCAGCACTAAGGAGGCAGAGGCAGGAGGATTACCGCCAGTCTAAGATATGAGCATTCAAGGGTACCTGGAGATACAAGTTCTTGACTCAAAACTCTAAAAAGGAAAAAAAAATACCTCCTAGATATTATCTATCAATAGAAATTCTATGTATATGACAGAGGCCCCACGCCTGTTTATCTCAACACTCTGGAAGCTCCCTAAATCCTTAAATTCAAGCTTAGGTTATACAAGAAAACACTGCTTCAAACAAACAGAATTCATTTAAACAATTAACTCAATGCACATTAGCAAAAGTAGCAGTGATGTCTTATGAAACATAACCACATTTTCCGAAGGGGCAGAAATTAGTGGAAAAAGCGGCACCATTGAAAGTTTCACAAATCTAGGGCTGGCGAGAGGGCTCAGCAGGGAAAGGTGCTTGCTGTATGCATTTGGCAAAGCAACTTCCAGCCCCAGAATCTGCATAAAAACAGAAGGAAAGAACCGACTGCACAGCATTGCTCTTTGATCTCCATACACAGCCCTACACAAGCACATCACCTGTTCACACAGACTCATAATAATAAATAATGCATTTTTTAAAAAATAGAACATTTTAGAAATCTAATTTCTGGCTCAATGGAAAGGTGTTAAAGCTGGGTGTGCTGCCTCAAGCCTGTGACCCCAACACTAAGAGGTGGAGGCAGCAAGATCAGGTGTTCAAGACTAACCCAGGCTACTACCAGCAAGTGTGAAGCCAGCCTAAGAGGAAGGGAAGAAGGGAAGAGGCCTTTGGAATCTCATAGCTGCAGCACATATCGGCTGCACTATGCTGTTTTGGTCGAGGTATTCCAGTGAAAACTGGCTTCACCGAGATGTGGCAAACAGCAAAGAGAAGATTATTTATGCAGTCTTTCAAGGTAATCTGGAGTCTTTAATGCTGCTCAAAATATTGGCAGGGGGTAGTTCCTCAAAGGCCAGGCAGGTGTGGACTCTGGGGTCATTCACAGTTACACTGATATCCACTCTACCTTGTACTTTTTATATAATATCCCCCTGTGTGTTTTTGTAATATACATTAGTCGCTTTTAGAAAACGTCAGTTTTAAGATTTACAAATCTTCAAATGCTGGTACATTTTATTCTCCACCATGTCAAAATAAAAATCATTTGTTAATGCTAAAGAGTTACATTTATTAACTACCAGTTAACTAACAAATAGAGGTATGAGTTTTCTCAATTTTTGTTTTCATTTTGGGTTTTTTTGGTGGGGGGGGGGGTTGTTGTTTTTCAAGACAGGGTTTCTCTGATGCTTTGGATCCTGTCTTGGAACTCTCTCTTGTAGACGAGGCTGGCCTCGAACTCACAGAGATTCACCTGCCTCTTCCTCCCAAGTGCTGGGATTAAAGGCATAGGCTACCACTGTCCCGCTGAGTTTTCTCAATTTTTAATTTTTACTCCTAAGTTCAATTGCTACAATTTTTTTTCTCTTTAAGTTCAAATTTTACAAATAGCAGCACACATTGCCAGTTTCCCCCTGGATAAGCAAACACCCATCTCTCATTTTTGAGGCAGAGTCTCCCACGTCTCAGCTGCCTTCCTTTCGGGGCCCTGCACAGCTTAGGACTATGCTGGATCAGGCTGCACTCCAAGCCCCTACAGAACACTTCTGATCCAGAGCACCCAGATGCTTCTGCAGAAAAGGCTATCACTTTCTAATGAACAGCTTCACTCTGAGAGCAGGTTTGACAAAGAATATAGAGGGACGAACATTTATTTATTTACTCAGTCAGCATTTTGAGATGGCTCTCATTCTGTAGCCCTGGCTGGCCCAGTACTTGTTCTGCAGTCCAGATGCCCTCAACCTCACCAAGATCTCCTGTTTCTGCCCCCCAACTACAAGAATTACAGGGGTGGCCCACCACATGTGGCTTTTACAAAGGCTTTAGGGTCACAGCAAAACTGAGCGGAGTACAGCACTCCCAGTACCTCCTGGCTGGGCCACAAGACCAGTGTCCCCCACTGTAGACACTTTGAGAAAGGAATCTCTTCATGGCTCCATGACCCTGAGAACCTTCCATGCTGTCATCAGGGCTTGCCAGGGTCCCACACACAGAACATTCATCAGCGTCCTATACAGAGCCTATCTACAGGGTGCTTTTTCACATGTAATTAGGAATAAGATTAAGGAGGCTGAGGCAGGGGAATGCTGAGAGTCCTTTGGGCTAGAGAGTGAAACCTATTAAAATGAAATATCCATACACGCATATACATTTATATACTTGCATGCTACAGAATTCTTTAATTATCCCATTCCCTTTTATGCAGGAGTTTATTTTGATGAATGTGAAAGAATTTGTTTTTCCTACATAACTTGACAAAAAGAAGACCACAGCAAAAATGATTTGCCAGGGAAAGTCGTCCTTACATTAAATATTTATTGTGTCTAAACCACAAGTAGGAAAAAAAATTCAAAGGCTAACTATTTTAATGATAACTCACATTGTTTGGTTTACAGGAAAGGTAATTATACAGCTTGCATTTGTGTTTTGAGGTTTTTAGGACTTCATTGGGGTGGAAGGGGAAGGAAAGGGAAAAGTCTAATGCATTTAGAATCTGCCAGGAGAAAAGTAAAAGAAGAGCTTGCGAAAGGCAAAACAAAATCAGTATTAGATAAGGTGTGGGGAAACACACACTTCAGGAAGCTCTTACCTTAGCAGGTGCGGAGTCCAGACTCAAAGGCTCAGACTCTCATAGCGAGAGCAGGAGGTTGGGACCGCAAACTAATAAAATCAATCAGCCGTCGGGAAAGCAGGTGACTACACAGACGGGCAGGGTTTCCCTTCCCTAATCCCGATCAGTTTTCAGAAACGGCGTCTACAAAAACTACCCAAACATCCCCCTAATAATTAGCAGCCCTCCTCCACGATGAGGAAGCCATTATTTATGAGACGTTTTACTTTCTCTTTCAAGCACGGCTGACTTCCTCCTGCCCCACACTGGGCCGATGGGTTGGATGGGTAGGATGGGTCGCTGGTTCTTTCCTGTCCCCTCCAACCCAAAATTAAGGAGGTGAATGAATCTGGTTTGTACAGAAGCCAAGTCTTCCTTATCTGTAACGCCATTCTGAGCAGTTAGCGATCAAAGAAAAGTTACAATGACAGAAAAACAAAGCTTTGCCAGTTCAGTGATGGACATCCATGAACATCTGCACATCCATACACACCCTCACACATTGTGCACACACACACACACACACACACACACACGTACAGATGTGAAGAGAGACGGAGCAGCTGCATAGCACACAGCAAATCAACTTCTTAAAGGTCATTCATGTGTGTATCCACCTGGGTCCTCCTCCCGTCTTCCTCCCTGCAAACCAAATTCTACACTAGCGGACTCCAAATTCTGCACTAACTAATGTGGTGGCTCCTGCCTGTAGTCCCAGCTACACAGGATGCTGAAGCAGGATCTTCATATCTTTTTAAAATATAAATATAAAAGAAAATTTAAAAGCTGACCCATTTTCCTCATCTAATTCAAAACAGGGCTCCTCCTATTAGCTAGCTTCTTTCTTAAAAAAAAAAAAAAATTCTACCCTAACCACTCTTCTACCCTTCAGCTATTCAATAGAGAGGCAGAGGCAGGCAGAAAATCTCTGTGAGTTCGGTCCACACAGTGAGTTCCAGGGCTGCCACCATCAGAGCTACATACTGAGATCCTGTCTCCAAATAAACAAATAAATATATTTTAAAAAAACAAATTAAAAATTTCAAATTTTTATGGTACAGGAGACTGAACCCAGAGCTCTGTGCATGGCAGGTATGTGCTCTACCACTGAGCTATATCTCTGGCCCTTTTTTCAAAAATCTAAGACAGAATGCCAGCAAGTTCCAGGCCTTCAGCATTGCTGGGGCTACAGGTGTGTATACCTATGTGCACACACACACCATGTGACAGGTATGAACTTCAGTGGACTGCTTGTGGAAATCGGTTCTCACTTTCTACCACATTAGGTTCCGGGAATGGTGGTCAGGCTTGGTGTCAAGCGCCTTTACCCACAGAGCCAGGCCACCGGCAACACTCACCGGCCACTGCCCATTTCTCAAGACAGTGTCTCACCCAGCCCAGGCTAGCCTCATACTCCCACTGTAGTCTGAGATGACCTTAAACTCTGAGCTTCTGTCTCCACCTCCCAAGTGTTGGGATTTACAGGAGTGTGCCACTATATCGGGCTTACTCAGTCTTAGGGATGGAAGTCAGTTATATGCATGAGAGACACATTCGAACAACTCAGCCATGTTCCTAGCCTCTAGCAGTACTTCTTGTAGGAAGAGAAACTCCAAGGGACTATTACTGAGTGGTGATCATCTTTTTATGTGTCGACTATTACTTAAAATAAATGGAGTGGAAGCATAGACCTTTGAAGGTGCAAAGAGGTTTACCATAAGGGCCTCTGTGTAACAGGAATTGACAGTTTGCCATGTCTATATCTTTATGTGAAAGGCTCCGTCTCCTCTCCCACAGTGTAAATCCCCGTCCCTATTCATTGAGTTTATTTCCCAGTAGATCAAAATCTCCCGATTACTCTTTCTTTCCTCCCGGTCACTAATGGGACCATGAATCATAACTTGCCCGACTTTGTAGCTAGAGAGAGAATGCAGATTTTAACAATAATAATTAAAAGTATTTGAATATTAGCTATGTGCTAGGCACTATGCAAAACACCTTATAACAATTATCTTCTTAATCTTCACATCTACTGTGTGAGTGGGCCTAGTGGGCAGTTTGTGAACAAAGAAACTGAAACTAGACAAGTTAAAGAACCCAGCCTAAGGACAAAGAGGGAGCCTGGCCTCACAGCAATCTTTAAAAAGCCCCCGCAACTGTATGTGTCAAAACCCTCAAGCACATTACCCAAGTGTTCCCAGTTCAGAGAGCTCAAAATGTTAGTTTCTTGACTGATGCAATTAAAAGGTCAAAGGTCAGATAAATTGCTCAGTGGTTAGTAAAGTCATTCATTTACCACAGAGAGAGCTAGCAGGAAGAAAAGCCAGGGTCTAATCATCATTTTCTTCTGGGGATAGATTTGCTGTCCATAGTATTTTGTTGAGCTGTTAAAATGATTTTCAATAAATAGATCCAAGATAAATGGGTAAACTTAAAAAAGTGTCTAGAGAAGCACACATTCAACTATTAGCAGGAAGACAAGCTTAGCTTTTTACAACAGCGTAAATTACTTTTATGAAAAGAACACAACTTACTGGAAGGACATTTCAAGGCAAAGGAGCAAGAGGTGTGGCTCTGTGGCCCCTCCCTCTGCTTCCTTCTCCTGGATTAAGAGCTTCCACTTATAGCCCCTGAACACACGGTGCTGTTTTAAGCTCTGCACTCTTCCACCTTGTATGCACCTGTTTCCTGCTCTGCAAAAGTTCCTATTCACCTCCCAGGTACTCAGGCGGTCTCCTGTACCCTCACCCCTGAAGAGAACGAACCTCTCTTTTCTTGGACCTTACTAAGACCTTAGACACTTGGGACACTTGCTATGGACCAGTATGATGTAAACATCTTAATGAATTTGCTTCGTTTTGAGACAGGGTCTCCCTGTATAGTTCAAGCCAACCCAGAACTCGCAATGCCCCTGCCTCAGCCTCCTAACTACTGGGATTATAGGCATGTGCCACCCGGCCTGTCTCTCATCTTTCTTTTTTTTAACAGATAAGAAAACTGAGGCTCAGATTCTGACTGGGAAGCAGCCAACCCAAGATCCAAACCCAGATTTCTTTGCCTCTGCAGCTTAATCTTAAACCACTGTTCAGTCCTGAGTCTACACTACAGTAATACACGCCCTGGTCCCCATGGGGGAGGGGGGCACAAAAAACTATTACCCACTGCTTCTTAAACTGCATAATAACTGGGGTGAGATTTTGAATATTCATTATCCTCGGACCCTGCCTAGCTTTGATTTTTTTTGTTGTTGTTGTTGGTGGTGCTTTGATCTTGTTTGGTTCATTAACATACTGTTCTCTACGTATGTTCTCTATGTAGCCCTGGCTGGCTGGGACTCAATTTGTAGCCTTAGCTAGCCTCGAACTTGCAGCAATCCTTCTGCCTCTGTGGGAGTGCTTTTTCTTGAAACAGGGTTTTGTTACGAATGTAGCCTCCAACTAGCTATGCAGAACAAACTGGCCTTATATTAGTAATGGTCCTTTAAACAATAGTTTAGTCCTTTAAATAATAGTCCTTTAAACAAATTATTTCTATGAATTTACCACTAAATATAATCTGGTCATTCCAACTATTTATATCACACTAAGGCAAGGCTTTCAAGCAGGACATTCTTTTCACCACCAAAGACATCAAGGCAACAACATCATCCTACTGGATCTCATTGAGGCTGATCCACAACACTGCTCCCAATGTCCTGCAAGTACTCTTTAGATGAGTTTTTTAAAAAAGACCTGAAAGCTTCGCTAGAACTTTAAAATACAAATGACACAAAAATGTGTTCCATGGTAGAACACTTGCTTAGCAAGATGAGTTCCATCCCAACAGTATGAGAGAGAAGGGAAGGGAGGGGGAGGGAGAGAAAGTAGGGAGGAAGGGAGACACAGGTGTGATGCCTTACTCTCTTTGAGGACATTAACTTGCGGCATTACATGATGAAGCATTTATCAAGTTGCCCCAACAGACTGCACATTCTCAAAACAAGACATACCCTATGTTCCTTGGCAGTTTCCACAAAGAGAGTACATATCCACTGAGCTGTATGCCATCTCTCAGAAAGCATCAGGAAGAAACTGCTGGCTTGAGCATCTCAAATGGTGTTCACCACTTCTGCCCTTCCCACATTTGAATGTCAAGACAAACAAAAGCCAAAAGGAAAGAACTCTCTGCAGACAGAAATGACCACTGACCACAAGACTCTGTCTTAAATGTCACTGAGGTCACAGCTACCCTTTACCTAAAATTTGCCTAAACATCTCCCATCAATAAATAGCTTAAGTTTGATAGTAAATTATGATAACAAGAAAAAAAATTACTTTTCAAGTAAGACACAGAACAGGGCTGGTCAGTGGTGGTGCACGTTTTTATCCCAGCACTCAGGAGGCAGAGGCAGGTAGATCTCTGTGAGTTCCAGGCCAGCCTGGTCTACAAAACAAGTTCCAGGACAGCCAGATCAACACAGAGAAACCCTGTCTCAAAAACAAACAACAAAAAGACACAGAACAGTAAGTTAGCTGGCAGTCACTAGTACTTCCAACGCTGTGACACACTATGCCTTGGGCAAGTGTCTTGTCCTTTTGGCCTCAATTTCCTTATCTACAAAAAGAGGCTAAGGTTCTGTGACTAACCTACCTCCCAGGCCCTTTGAAGGTCCTCACGCTGCGGATTATTTCTAAGTGGTTATTCGTCCCCAATGAACTACATATGAAAATAAAAGATTCATGAATCTGCTGCTAATGGTTCTCTGTGGCGAGTGTACTAACAGATTACAAACAAACCACTCCGACTTTTTCATTTTTATTATTCCAGACTTTCTTCCAGAAGCCCTGGGTTCGATTCCCAGAACCCACATGTTGTCATCTATCTGTAACTCTAGTTCCAAGGGGATCTGATGTCTTCTGGCCTCCTTGGACATTGGACACACATGGTACACAGACATACATACAGGCAAAATACATATGCACATAAAATAAAGAGAAATAAACTCTGAAAAAAAATTCCACTAGTGTTCTGGTCTGGCACATACAATAATGAAACAGAAATGCTGCCTCAAGGAACATGGGCATTATTTAATATAAAAACATAAATATGGCTGGCTCAAGACATATAGTCTAATCCCACATAGATGGAGATGATTTAACGTTTTGATAAACTCAAATCCATGCTTTACCCGACAGTCCAATATTCACAGTGCATACACAGACTAAATAAGTCCTTTAGTACAGAAAACAGCAGGTGTAGACTACATACATTTTGAGTAAGAAAAAATGACTAACCACTGACTGTAGCAACACACATATCAATTGGTACAACAGAGTGATGTGGACAAGTTATGGAAAAAGGGACTTGAGTGACTGTCTGAACTTGCTAACTTGCTTACTTAGAGTCACACACACATCCCAACAGGTAAAGTTTACACGCGGAACTCAGTCAAGGCCAACCAGTCTTTGTTTCTCTATCTTCTGCATTTACCCAAGAGCTTGGCTCTGAGACAGAAAACTCCCACTCTTGATTGGCTCATTCTGTCCTATGCAATTAAGCAACACCACAATCCAGTAAACGCAATGGCTCAATTATTTATTGTCTAGTCGAGTTTACCAGGTGTTTATGAGAGAACAATGTCAAAGAGGAAAGAGGTTTGTTGCTCTTTAGAGCTGGTTTGACCAGGGATTTATTTTAAATTAAAAAAAAAATGTTTTTTAACAAGGTGTGGGGAAGCATAGTTTAACATAGTGGTGGGTGAAAATTTAGAAAGAACACGTTTGTCAATTTCCTATAGGAAATATGATTCTTATGAAAAAATCGTAGCCACAACTAGCCAGCCCAAGAGGCTGTGGGGGGAACACCAGTCCCCACCTCCTAAGGGGTCCAGCTGGCTACTGAAGGAGCAGAAGCGGGGCAAGGCGAAGAAAGTGGCTCAGCACCAGCCGCCAGGCCCAGCACGGGGGCGGGAAGGAGGCTCTTTCCAACTCCTCCACCCCAATGATCTCCGCCAGCATGACAGTGGCTCTGGTGGCCCTGAAAGTCCCCAGCCTCCGGGAGCAGGCATTGGAGGGCCGTAGTTGACTTCTGTCACCCTCAGCCTAGAATGCCCTCGCTCCGCGATTCTACCCCCGGAATCTCCCTCCGCATCTCCCCCTCGAAACTTCCAGCGCCGCTTCCCTTCCCAGGCCGGCTCCTGTCATCAGTGGAGCAGTCCCTCCGGGGTGACCCTCTGTGTCTCCACCTATCCTCTCGCCTCCCTTAAAGTGTTCCATTCACAGCTCTAAGCACCCCTAAAGCCGCAAGGGCGCGACGCCCCGCGGTGTCCCCCAGCTGGCATGCCGTCGGGGAGGTGGCCCCACCCTGCACCCCCTTCACCTGTCTCCCGGGCTGAGGCCCGACTGGCCGGGCTGCGCTGACTCCAGGTGCGAGCAGCTGGGCTCCCGAGGGCCGCCTGGCCTCTCCTAGCCGACGCGATCAGGCGACACACCGAGCCGGGTTGTGCCTCAGCGATCCGGTTAGGGCTCGTTCCCTCCGCCGCGACGTCGGAACCCCAGGCTCCCCCTCCCTGTCTACACTGCAGCTCCGGAAACCGCTGAATTACAACCCCTCCAGCCAATCCCCACCCATCTCCCAACTGGCCAAGACACGCCTCCTTGCATAATTAAAGAACGACCCGCTCGCTAGGCCACCCCGAGGCCTCGGGGCGAGAGCTGTTCTACCGAGGCCCCGCCCATCGACCAATGAGAAACGCCTCTAGAAGAGAAGGTGGGGTCGAGAGACGTCTGGACACGCCTCCCTGCGCGGGCTGTTCCGAGAGCTTCGTGTTCCTCCCGCCGCGGTCAGGGGAAGAGCGGAGGCCTAGCTCACAAAAGCCCGGGGGGAGGGAGGAGACATTAGTGGAATGTCCTGCTGAAAACTCAGCTGAGTTCCTGGCAGTGCGTGACGTCAAGACACTTTAAATGCCCTGATACGGCTCGCCTCTGCCCGCTCTCCCTTTTCCCGGCCCTTGGCACCACGTGGGGGCGAGATTGTGAGACTCTTACCACGTGGGAATCAGCCAGTTAGGCAGTCTCCGAGTATCATCCCACATATGCATTTGGGTTTCTGGGGACATCAAAAAAGTACATGGGCGACTCTTGACTGCTCTGAACTTCAATGTCTGCGTGAGTCTGGACATATACCCGGAAATATGACGTGGAAATAGAGTAATTACTAGATTGCGTGGGGGAGAATCGTGGATATAGCCCAGTGCTGTGTTCCATCGCTTCAAGCATGAAACTCAAAAGGAAGACTTCTTGGTCAGTTCACAGAAATGCAGAAAGCATACTCATGACAGCTGACATGAATACAGTATTTGCCATTTCCCATTCCCACGTGTCTGAGTTTTGTGTTGTGGCTTTTTGCTTTTGTTTTTGTTTTTCTCATTACTTTGTTATACTGCCTCTTAAAATAGTTCAACAGAGTTTTGATCAATTTGTTTCCTTTAAGAGATACTGATTTTAGGGGCTGGAGGGATTCCTCAGCACGGGCTGGTCTTAGAGAATTCAGAATTTAAGTCCCAGCACCCACATGGTGGCTCTCAACCATCTGTAACTCCAGACCCAAAGAATGTGAGGCTCTTCTCAGACCTCTGCTGGCACCAAGGACACGCGTGTTGCACAAGCATGCATGCAGACAAATCCACACACGTTAAATAATTTTTAAGTTAGGTACTGATTTTTAAAACTGAAACTAACACACACAGAGAAGGCCCATAAAATATTCTTCTTCCCTTCTGATGGTTTTAGGACTCACTGTTATCATTAACTAGTCTTTTACCATTAAGCATAAAAGTCCAATTGGGAGAAATAGTTATGAGACATTCTTCCATCACTGCTTAAGACTGAGGAGGTAGGTCTTAGGTCATCTAGCCTTTTCTGAGTTCTTGAAAAATATCTGACTTCTTTCCCATCGTGTCTGTAGGGTGTGTAATTTTACTGAGTTGAAACTGGCAGTTCATGGTATGTGGATATGCTTTGCTTTATGGAATAGAGGATAAACTTTGCATTGTGTGGTGATTTGTATGTGCATGTGAGGATGCAGACTTACAAGTACATCAGTAGTGTTTGTGTTGCCTGTATTTAACACAAAGAGGGATAAGATAAAATCTTAAAAGGGCTAGTATCTCACCACACAGATAACCCCAATGACATTTCTTTCTTAAAACACAGCTCATACATACCCAAACAGTTCAGGAAGCTTGACATTTTTGTTTTCTTTGTTTTGGTTTGGTTTTTGTTTTGTTTTGTTTTTCGAGGCAGGGTTTCTCTGTAGCTTTGGAGCCTGTCCTGGAACTAGCTCTTGTAGACCAGGCTGGCCTCAAACTCACAGAGATCTGCCTGCCTCTGCCTCCCGAGTGCTGGAGTTAAAGGTGTGCGCTACCACTGCCTGGCTTGGTTTTTTGAGACAGGATCTCTGAGATTTTTCCAGCTTCTATCTCCTGAATGCACTGAGATTTCAGACACTCCGCACCACATCCCACCTAGGTTGAAATTTATTAATAAAATCTTCCTCCATCAGTCCTTTTCCCTAAAGATAGATGTGGTTATTAATTTCTGGTGAGAAAAAAAAATCAATGACTCTTAACCTTTCTTGGGTCGCTGATCCTTCTGCAAGACCGACAAAAGAGACTTTGGATTCTAGACCCCAGGAAATAGACAGCCTAAGCTTTTACTCACATCTACTAATGGCTTCCCAGATGCCTGAACCCTTTCCTCAGTCTCCAGACTGGGACCTCAGGTACCACGTCAGATCCATCTTTATGCATGTGTAATGTTTGGAACAGAAACCCAGGACTTCGAACATGCTAAGCACGTGTTCTGCCATTGAGCTACTTCCTCAGCTAATACCTATTTTCAAAGTAAGAAGTGGGGGCTGGAGAGATGGCTCAGAGAGGCCTGAGTTCAATTCCCAGCAACCACATGGTGGCTCACAACCATCTATGATGAAATCTGGTGCCCTCTTCTGGTATGCAGGTATACATGCAGGCAGAATGCTGTATACATAATAAATAAATAAATAAATAAATAAATAAATAAATAAATAAATAAATAAATAAATAAATACCAAAGAAGTGAGTGCCTCCGTGTAGGATCCCTAATGATGGACATGAATCTCCCACTGCCCAGGAGATCCACTCCAGTATGGAAACTGTTGTATTTACTTAGGGAAGTGTGGGGAGGGAGAGCACAAGCATTGATCATTGGTCTTCACGGCAGGATATCCCACATATCACCTAATCAGTTGACTGGCTCCCTGATACTGTAGTTTAGTGTTTGTTTAATGATTTCCTGCTGACAAAACACCTATATCCACTGCCTTTTGTTGTTGCTGTTTGTTTGTTTTAGGCAGGGTCTCTGTATGTAACTCAGATTAACCTACAGCTACAATCCTGACTCTGCTTCCCAAATGTTAGGATTACAGGTATGTCCCACCGTGCCCATCTCATTACCTCTTTTCTCTTCTTCTTCTTCCTCTTCCTCTTCCTCTTCCTCTTCCTCTTCTTCTTCTTCTTCTTCTTCTTCTTCTTCTTCTTCTTCTTCTTCTTTTTCATCAGTCATTTAGCAAATAGGAGAGGCCATATTATCCACTGATAAAACACTACAGTTGAAAGATAAACATTATGGCTTAAACTTATAAACCCAGTTGGGGGCTGGGGAGATAGCTCAGTTGGCAAAGCGCCTGCCATGCAAGTCTAAAGACTTGAACCCAGGTCCCTAGCACTCATGTCAAAAGCCAAGTGTGATCCTGACACCCCCGGAGGGTGGGGGGCGGCAGAGACTCATGGATACCCAGAGCTTGCTGGCCAGCCAGTCTAACCAATCAGTGAGTTCTTGATTCAGTAAGGGACCACTTCAAATGATAAGGTGGGGGCTTTCTAAATGACTTAGCAGGTAAAGACACTTGTCACCAAGCCTAACAACCTGAGTTTAATACCCAGGATCCCGACACATGATTGAAGAAGCAAACTGACCCCTCCAAGTTTTTCTCTGACCTTCCCAGATATGCTATGGTATATAGGCATATTCAAACACATGCACATAGATAGATAGATAGATAGATAGATAGATAGATAGATAGATAGATAGATAGATAGATTTTTTTTCGAAAGAAGGTGGAAGTCAGGTGTAGTATTGTCTGGGCACTTGGGAGGCAGAGGCAAGTAGATCTCTGATCTCTGTGAGTTTAAGGCCAGCTTGGTCTTTATAATGAGTTCCAGGATAGTGAGACCCTATCCCAAAAAGCATATGTTAGGAATTGATAATGAAGACACCAGTTGTCAACCTCTAGACATATACACATACATTTGAAAAAGGAAACTAAAATGGAGACAGATGGGATAGTAAAGCCTCAGATTCCATCTGCTCAGGAAGATATGGCAGGAGAATCAGGAGTTTTAGGTCAGTCAGGCTAACAGCAAGACCTCATCATGAAAACACACATACACAAATAAACTTGTAGTGATCATTTAGAATACCAGCACTTGAGAGAGTGAAGCAGGAGGATCCCTGCAGGTCTGATACCATCTTGATCTAATACTGAGTTCCAAGTCAGTTAGGGTTGAACAATGAGATCCTGTTGTAGTAACATTTAGCTTGCCTTTTTTTAAAAAAAGATTTATTTATTTATTATGTATACAACAATCCTTCCATGTATGCTTGCATGCCAGAAGAGGGCACCAGATCTCATTATAGATGGCTGTGGGCCACCATCTGGTTGCTGGGAATTGAACTCAGGACCTCTGGAAGAACAGTCAGTGCTCTTAACCTGTGAGCCATCTCTCCAGCCCCCTTAGCTTGCCTTTTAATAAATTAAAGCTTGCCTAAAGATCAGAGAGTAAAACAGCCCCACTGATCAGCTTACAGACCAAGCAGTGGTAACCCACCTTTAATCCCAGTAACCACACTAATTTGCCACAGAAACCGGGCAGTAGTGGTGCATGCCTTTAATCCCAGCCCTAGAGAGGAATATAAGACAGGAGAAGACAGCCCCCTTTCAGTCTCATTCTGAGATTCCTGGAGGCAGGATCTCCATTTCGGACTGAGGGAGAGTTAAGAGCCAGTAACTGGCTGGTTTGCTTTTCTGACCTTTAGGTTGAACCCCAGAATCTGACTCTGGGTTTTTGTTAATCGTGCTACATCTTGTCTCAAAAAAAAAAAATAGTCAAAACAAAATTCTGGAAATGGTGACGACTGACATCTATAACCCAGCGCCTAAGAGGATATGAGGACATAGCTTTAGAACAGCTTTGAGCTTCGAAGTTTGAGGCCAGCCTGGGCTATATTGTGAGTTCTAGATCAATCTGAACTACAGATAAGACCCCACCTTAAAACAAAAAAGGACCAGGTGTGCCCAACGTTAAGACAGATATCTGTGAATTCAAGGCCAGCCTAATTTATGTAGAGTTCCAAGACAGTCAGGGCTACATAGTGAAGATCCTATCTCAAAAAAAATAATAAATAAATAAATAAATACTTTTTTTAAAAAAAAAGGAGGAGTAAGTTTGATCTCCAGCACTGGGATGAACACACACACACACACACACACACACACACACACACACAGAGGTGTGGGGGGCACACTGAATAGTCAGGTCAAAGCCTGAGTGACTTAGCGGTATGCCAGCTGCCACAGTTCTGTATCCTGCAGCCCCGCACCATCTGACCACTCCAGTCCTGCCTTCCTGAAGTAGACCCTCCGTCACCTCACATCCTCACCTGATCCCATCGTCTGCTCCATCTTTACAACACTGTTCAAGCCCAGCACAGAAGTTAGCATATGGCTGTATTCCCAGCACTTGTAAGCTGAGGCAAGAAGATTGGTTGATGCTAGCTTGGTCTAGTTGGCTTATTTCATTTTTAAAAAAAAAAAAAATCTCTGTTGAGACCTGCCCCTGGCCTTTCTCCGCGTCTCCATGGAAGCCTCTTGTCTAAAGGCCATAGTTCCTTTCAGTACACTGCTTTGCCACAAGACCAGTCCCCCTCACTCTGGCCTGTCCTCCTCTGCTGCCATGGACTTCATCCTAAAAGTTAAATAAACCAATATCCAATATGTCACTTCCGGCTTAAAAGGCTTCCCATTCTCTAATAAACTTACAGAAGAAGCAAAAGCCAACAACAACAAAAAAGGGACTTCAGCTCTCTGGGCTTGGACCTACATCACAGAGACATGGCTAAACACACTGAAAGGCCAGCATGGTCATTAAACGCCAGGCCCATTTCCAGGCGGTGGTGATGCATGCCTTTAATCCCAGCACTCGGAAGGCAGAGGCAGGTGTGGATCTCTGTGAGTTCAAGGCCAGCCTGGTCTACAAGAGCTAGTTCCAGAACAGGCTCCAAAGCTACAGAGAAATGCTGAAAAAAAAACAAAACAACAACAACAAAAAAACCTGCCAGGCCCATTATAGTGCCTCCCTTCAGAAGATAGTGAAGAAAACTGTAACCCACCAGCACACCAAATATACTTGTTTCTTCTGTAGCAAAACCAACATGCAGAGATGGGCTATGGGCACTGCAGTTCCCCTGTAAGAACAGTGTTGGTGGGACCACTACCCACAGCATCTATCTCTTCCATCGTCACAGTCCAGTCGGCCACCAGAGGACTCACAGGATTGAAAGACCAGCGGAAATGTTCCCAGTTCCCATACTTGTCTTGCAATAAAGGGTTAATCTCTACCACTAACAAAAATCAGAGTTTAATGTAAATGAATGACCAACCACCCAACACAGAGCCAGGCATACAGCAGGTGCTCAATCTATGCTCCTTCTTTCCTCTTGATTTGACAGGCTGATCTGAACTCCAGCCTCTCCCATGTCTCCAAAGTTTGAGAACTGAACTGGTGTTCTTCGTCTTGAATGGGTCAGGTCCCCTGTAACTTTGTGTCTTCCTGGCTTTCAGTTCGAATGCCTACTCCCACACCTGTTAAGGAATACTATTTTCAGGTGTGAGTGATTTTTATTTGTTTAACTCTGTGAAACTGTGTTACTGTGCCTGTCTAAAACACTGATGGTCCTAATAAAGAGCTGACCGGCCAATAGCGAGGCCGGAACAAAGAGGAGAGGATGCTAAGGGTTAGCCACTCAGCCACGGAATAAGAAAGACATACAGAAGAGAAAGATAAAAGCCCAGAGGGAAAAGGTAGACAGGATAAGATAAGACAAGCCAGCAAGAAACAAGCCAAGCTAAGACCAGGCATTCATAACTAAGAATAAGCCTCCATGTGATTTATTTGGGAGCTGGGTGGTGGGCCCCTCAAAAAGCCAAAAGAGTAAAGCATCACACAACACACATCCTATGAGAAAACTGATTCTTTTAAGAATCACCTCCTCCGGGTTTTTCTAGATATTCTCAGCAAAGTTAATCTCTTCTACTAGACTGCTTTCACAGGCCTCTCCCCCATATACAATAACACTCAGCACCTTGGACTGCGGCAAATCAATTTGTTAGCCTACTTCCTTGTAAGAAAAATTAATGATTAAATAATGAATTACTGTATAAAGATATTAATATTATAAATAATATTATGAATTTATAATTTTATAAATTATAAATTATTTTATAAAATTATAAATTAATTTATTTATTTATAAGTAATTTCTATGTTCCAAAAACTATACCAGACATCTAACCCAGTGAGGAAGATTTATAATTCTCATCTTGGGGATAGAGGGTGTGACAGAGTCTTGTTACGTAGCTCTAGTTAACCTAAAATAAACTAAAACAGACCAGGCTGGCCTCAAACTTGCAACGATCCTCTTTCCTCTGCCTCCCGTGTACTGGGATTAGAGGTATGAGCTACAATGCCTAGATTCTTTTTTTCCTCCTGAGATAAGTGTCTCATATAGCCCAGGCTTGCCTCCAACTTACTTTGCAGCTAAGGCTGGGTCTCCTGATTCTCTTACCTCTGCCCCTCAAGTAGGAAGATTACAGATGTACAGTTCTCTCACCGCAGAGAGCATTTAGAAGGTAAGCGACTGCCCTGGTGTGGTGAAGTTTGCCTTCAGCCCTGCCACATGGGGGAGTCACAAAAGCAGCAACAAAAGAAAAGGGGGGGGGAGAAGGATTGGATGTGATGTGGCACACCTGTCATTGTCACTCCATAACCAGCACTCACAGGTGGAAGCTGGCCAGAGGATAGCAAGAGTTCATGGAAAGTTCAAGGCCAGCCTGGGCTACCTGAGCCTTTATTTCTGCAAACTCCTACGATTTCCCCACCTACAAGTAGTCTACATAACCAATGTAATTCCACTCTCTGCAGGACTTGTTTTATTTTTTTCATAATTTATTTTTATTTTGCAGCTGGGTGGCGGTGGCACACACCTTTAATTCCAGTGCTTGGGAGGCAGAGGCAGGAAGATCTCAGTGAGTTCAAAGCCAGCCTGGTCTACAAAGCAAGTTCCAGGACAGCTAGCAATGTTATACAGAGAAACCCTGCCTTTAAAAACCAATAATAAAAATAATAATTTATTATTATTCACCTGCATGTATGTCTGAGGGCATCAGAAGGCCTGGAACTGGAGTTACGGACAGGCATGAGCTGTCGTGTGAGTGCTGGGAATTGAACCCAGGTCCCCTGGAAGGGCATCCAGTGTTCTTAACCACTAAGCCATCTCTCCAGCCCCAGGACTGGTTTTATTTTTTCTGGTTCTCTGAGACAGAGTCTCATGTGGCCCTGGACAGCCTGGAACTTAAAATGACCTCAAGTTTTTGACTCTCCCGTCCCCATCTCTGAGCGTTGTGATTACATGTATATACCACCACACCCAGCAGAATAACTCACTTCTCCCTAATACAAAGACAAGAAAATGAGGTTGTGTGCCTTCGCCTTCTGAGGTTATATGGCTTCCACCGGATTCTGGCTTGAACAGTCACCCTTGGAAACCTGTCACCGTGTTGTGTGGCAGCCCAAGCTCCTGAAGAAGCTATGTGAAGGGTTCTGACTGAAAACCTACCTAACGCTCAGCTGAAAGCAAGCATAGCTGGAATGCCAGCAGCCGCTGGGGAGTCCAGAGCCCAGCTTTTACGCCATCCTAATAGAGGCCACAGAGACTACAGAATTGTTATCTAGGCCTACCTAGACAGCAGAACCTAGCAAAATTAACTGCCATTGCTTTGAATGACCCAATTTAGGAATGGGGGCTGGAGAGCTAGTGAAGAGCACTCAGTGGGGGTCTGGAATAGCGACACCACACCATGAATCCCAACACTTAGCCAGACGCCAGGGGTGTCTCTGTGAGGTCAAGTCCAGCCTGATTGACACAGCAAGTTTCAGACCAGCCAGAGCTACACAGTGACATTCCATCCCCAAAAAAACAAATAAATAAATCTTTAAAAATATGTATGGGTATGTGTGTGTGTTTGTGGCAACCAAATGCAGATTTTTTTTTTTTCTGGGAGTAACCAGTGTTTGTAACCCCTGAGCCACCTCTCCAGCCCAATTTCTTTTAATTTAAAAAAAAAAAAGGTAATAAATTTAGGGAGGATTCATCACATGGCAACAGGTAGCCAAGTTAGGTGGGGGTTTTTTGTTTTTGTTTGTTTGTTTTTCCGCTTGTTACCTGGAAGATTCAGGAACTGTAGGCCAGCTCAAGAACTGAAACTCATCCAACTTTGTAAGGTTCTAGAAACATTTGCTCTCTGTTCCCTGGAGGAGGTCTTCTTGATCCCTAAGTAAAAAGGAAGCCTGGTAAAGGCGAGATTTGGAGACGAGCCTTGAAGATGCCGTGCTGATCAAATAGGACAAGAACAGCCTGGCAGATGCTGGGATTCTCAAGTGTCTCCGGCACAGAAAGACTCAGGACTGCCTGGGCCTCACCCTTAGCGTCACAAAAACCGGCAGGTCTATTTGTTGAGACCGTCTCAGACTCTCCTGCTAAACAGTGCCCAGGCATTCACATTGGAGCATCTCTCTTTCCTCCTGTCTAGACAATGGTCCTCCCTTTCAGTACCAAGGCCGAGGTTCTTTCCTATATTGCTTAAAACATTATTCATACCCGGTCATTCTGTTCCTGCAGTGACTTCCTGGAGGGCCCTAGGACAGAAAGAGTGTTCTTCATCTTGCCCTTCAAAACCTTGCTCACTGCCAGTCTCCCTGCTACCCACTGGATTCCAGCCAGGACGTTTCCCAGTTCTGGACCTCTGCAGATGCTCTTCCTGTCCCTTCCCTGGCTTTGGCATAGCTAGTTCCTCAGCTATGTTTCTATTTTATTTTCTATTTTACTCAGATGGGCCTTCCATAAAGCTGCTTCCCACCTCCTCTTCTCTTTCTCTCTGTCCCGCCTCCTGTGAACTCCCCACAGTTCTTCTATATCTGTTCAGTCTTATCTGTCTCTTCATCGTACCGGTAGTTCCAGGGAGGTGGATGTCTGTTTCTTTGTCTCCATAGTGCCAGGCATAAGGCACATCATATGTCTTGTGCTTGATAACTAGGGGGATGAGGGCTAGGGATGTAGCTCAGTGGGTAAAAATGCTTGCTAGGTTTGATCCTCATCATCACATCAAACTGGTGTATGGCTCACACCTGTTAGCCCAGTGTTTAAGAGGTAAGAGTCAGGAAGATCTGGAGTTCAAGGTCATCTTTGACTATTTGGCGAGTTCAAAGCTAGCCCAGGAGACATTAAAAAAAAAAAGTGAGAGGCTAGAGAAATGGCTCTGTGATTAAGAGCACCATACTGCTCTTGCAGAGTTCTCAAGTTGGGCTCCTAACCTCCAGGTCACCATACCATAACTGGATGTAACTCCAGCTCCAAGAGATCTGACGCCCTCTTCTGGCCTCTGCAGGTGCCTGCATTCATGCACATATTCACACGCAGACATATACGTGTACATAATTAAAAACTAATAAAATAAATATTCCAATGAAAGAATGGGCACAGTGGTGCTTGCCTTGAATCCTGGCACAGATCACTGTGACTCTGAGGCCAGCCTGCTCTATGTGCAGAGTTCAGGCCAGCCAGAGCTGCACAGTGAAACCCTGTCCTCCTCCCCCAACCCCTTCAAGAAAGAATGAACAGCTGGATGAGCTGCTGGTCTCAGTCCTCACCTCCCTTCTGACTTTACCTTGTTTCCTCCCAGCTGTCTGTCTCTGAAGATGCTTTCTCTCTCCTGTCTTGGACCCTGCTATTTCCTAAAGTTGCCTCCATTCCACCATTACCCCTTTGCCCTTAGCGCACTTACTCCAAAGCGGCTTCTGCCTTCTCTTATCTATAGGACAGGACCCTAGCAGGCACTGGGAGCCTCATTATCAGAGTTGATATCGTCTCTAGAATTTGATTTTTTGTTATAGCATCCCACACTGTTAGTCATCTACCCCTTCCCTCTGAGACATCCCTTCAACCCTTGACCAGCACAGCAGTCAGCGGAAGCAGTTGCATGAGCTTCAGCGTTGATGTGAGAGAGAGAGAGAGAGACTAGGTTTGAATCTAGGCTCGTACACACAATACTCTGTTCCTTAACCTCTCTCAAGTTTTGACACCCTCGTCAGAAGAGAGACTATAATACTTCTACCTTTAGTTAACTTGTGTTGTTTCTGTGCTGACCTAAGACATCATTTTTCTGTTGGGAGAGTGTTTACCTAGCGCACCTGCATCCTTAGGTTCTATTCCCATCACCTCATAAGCCACGTATGGTGGTCCATGTCAACAATCTTAGCACCTAGGCGTTGGAGGCAGAAAGATCAGGAGTTCAAGATCATTCCAAGCTATTTATCAAGTTCAAGTCCAGCCTTGTATGGGGGGGGGATCCTATCTGAAACAAACAAATGAAAATCATAATTTTTAAAGGAGGGCTTAAGAGAGCAGAGCTCCCCCAAAGATGAATAGACTGCCTAACAAACCCCAAAACCAAGCATGAGAAGCCCTCTTATGAGTTATAGGTCAGAGGAGTCCAAAAGACTCCCAAAATATTATAGGCTATTGCTGTTGTCCTTGATTTCTTCCCAGAGGTTGAGAGTAAGTCCCTTTGGCTGCAGATACCATGTACTTCAGACAGCACCTGGAAGATCTGAGATGGATCCGACCTAAAAGGCTCCACCCTGAGAACTATGTTTTATGGTACCAGAAGTCACCATGAAAGCTTCCAAGGGAGAATAGCAACCAACAGTCCTAATCCAGATATGACACCTACCAACTACAGTCACCACCAGCCTGGCACCATTAACCCTAAAGGTGTAATAATGGCACCCATATCTTGGTGGTCACCAACAGCTCTCATTAGACTTAAGGCCCACTCAACAAGAAAGAAAGAAATCGCTCCTGGAACCTCACCCAACACCATGCATTCTAAATATTTATCCTTATATCCACAGATAAGTGTAGTCCTTACCCTCAACAAAGAAACTTCTTGTTGCAACAGACCAAGACCATTACGGAAAGCTACAACCCATCCAAACATAGAGACCATGTGACAGTGTCGTACCCAGCCCCGACTGATCACCTATAATACAGCTCCTGCACCTAAGGTTTAGGGAACATCTCCGAAGAGAGGATAGAAACGTTGTAAGAGTCAGAGAAACGGTGTCTGCTGGGAAATTGTGGCTCCTAGAAATGTCAGGGAAGCCACAGCCGTGAAGTTTCAACAGCATGGCTGCCTAAAGAAGACCCGAACAAGGATAATATGCTAACATGGAGGGGGGAATTTCACAGGGCCCAAAGAACTACAAGCAACTAAGGAATGCTGAGAGTGAAAGAAGCATCTTCCCTAGGGAAAAGCACCCCCAGCTGATTATCCAGTACCAAGTAGTCAGCCCTGGAATCATAAGTCTACAGGTAACACCTTACAGATCGAGCAGGTTCTATGTATACATTTAGAAAATAAAGTACATCCCAGGAGGGGTGGCACACGCCTTTAATGCCAGCACTTGGGAGGCAGAGGCAGGTGGATCTCTGTGAGTTCGAGGCCAGCCTGGTTTACAGAGTGAGTTTCAGGATAGGCTCCAAAACTACAGAGAAACCCTGTCTTGAAAAAGAGAGAGGTGGGGGAGAGAGAGAGGGAGAAAAAAAAAAGCATATGCATATATGTGTGCATATGTTAAATATATGTCATATATACATATATGACAAAGAGAAAGAGGCCATCTGAATTTGAGAGAGAGCAAGGGGCAGGGTACATGGAAGGGGTTATTAGAGAGAGGAAAGTAGAAAATGATGTAATTATATTTGGTTTTTAAAAAAAGTTTAAAGGAAGGAGGGAAGGAGGAAACTGAGATTGGGTTCAAATTGCAAAACAAAGAGTTGGACAGTCATACCTTGGGAAAGACAATTCCAGGAACAGGAGTTTGAGGGACTCCACGAAAGTCCTGCCCTCTGCTTGTCATGGCTTGACTGAAAATAGAATCCAGTTCTAGACCGCCCACTCCAAACTGTCGGAGCCTGGCAGTTCACTGACCCAGACAGGACTTCACAACCATCCTTAACAGAACATCTGAGGACAGGAACAGGGTGTCTGCTCACAGACACGAAGACCTGGAGGGAAGGGGCAGGGCATTTCTGAGCAAAGGGCTTTACATCTACACCAGAACGGCCCAATTCTGAAAGAATCCTGCACCAGTAGGAAGGTGTCTTTGGTTTTCTATTGCAGTGAAGAGACACCACGACCAAGGCAATTTACAAAATAAAGCATTTAATTGGAGGCTTGTTTATAGTTTCAGGAGGTGCATCCATGATCAGTATGCCAGGAAACATGGCAACAGGCAATGGTGCTGAGCAGACACGAGAGCTTTAAGTCCTGACCTGAAAGTTGGAGGCAGAGAGTGAGAAAGGTCTGACTTGGGTGAATTTTTGAAACCTCACAGCCCACCCCCAATGACACACCTCCTCCACCAAGGCCACACCTCCTAATCCCTCCCAAACAGTTTCACCATCTAGGTGTCCTAGCATTCAAATATATGAGCCTATGAGGGCTCTTTTATTCAAACCACAGATGGCCTTCTCATTTCTGATTATGCCATGGGCTACTCACTTTTTAGAACTGTCATCTTCTAAAGGAGGGCTGTCCTCTCTTTATTTTCTTGACTGATCATTTGCTGGGCTGGCTGTCCCAGAACTTGCTCTGTAGACCAGGCTGAACTCAAACTCACAGAGATCTGTCTGCCTCTGCCTCCTGAGTGCTGGTGTTAAAGGCGTGCACAACCAGTGCCCAGCTCCAAGGACAGCTTTTTATTGACCTCCTTTATGCTAAGCTTCATTCAGTACAGAGGAATGACTTTCTTTCCTGGGTTTGTAGCATTTCTGTAAAATGTACCATACTGTTTTCTCTTCTATAAAACCAGAGCTTGGTATGGTGACAAAGTCTGTAATCCCAGTACTTGGGAGGTGGAGGCAGGAGGCATTTATTGGTCATCCTTACCTACATAGTGAGTTTGAAAGCAGTCTTGGTTACATGAAATCCTGTCTCAAAAAAAAAAAAAATGGAAACAAACACAGGGCATGGTGGTGAACTTGGGAGTCAAAGACATCAAGATCTCTGAGTTTGAGGTCAGATTGGTCTACAAAAATAAAGATGACTTTTATACTAATTTTCTGTCTTTCTGTTACCTTTTGCTTACTGTTTGTTTTGCCCGAGGGAACCTCACTGCCTCATCTCACTAATGTTCATGTGATCAACTGTTTTCACATAGCCAACACTCGTGTCTTGGTAGCACGCACACCATCACACACACACACACATTAAAAACAAAACAAGGTTGGCAGGATCCCTCAGGAATGACACAAGAGGTTGTCTTCTGGCCTAGACACACAAACACATCTGCACCTGAACACAGGAACATGTACACACATACACAGATCCTGTCCTCCTGACCATAGATTATTAAATCCAGGGCAACCATCAGTGTTAACCGATTTAATCAGAGTCTCTCCATCAGGAATGTGGAACTTGAAACTGAGACAAAGGGCCTGAGAGCCCTTAGGCTGAGTTCCATTAATGTCAGCACATCAGAGAAGGCTGCCCATCAACCACATCTGTGAGAGTCCCTGGAGAGCCCCTACTCCTGCTCTTACTAGTTATGCCCGGTGATTCTTAGGAGACCAAGGGCTGTCTTGGCTGCTGTCCAGCACAAATTATCCTTTTCCCTTTAAACTAACCACTGTCCTTTCTCTTACAGTCATGTGTCACATAGCAACCCTTCAGTCAGTGATGGATTGCATGCACTCCAGTGGTCCCCTAAGAGTCTAACCTTCTGGTGATGTCCGAGCCTCTTGGTTCATCTAAGTTCCCTGTGTGATGCTTGCACAATGTGAAAATTGCCTGCAGACTTCAGCAATGCAAGGCTGTACTTTTAACCAAAAAAAGAAAGAGAGAAAGAAAGAAAGAGAGAAAGAAAGAAAGAAAGAAAGAAAGAAAGAAAGAAAGGTGATGCAATGATGCTAAAGACATTCTTAGGGGTGGTGAGCTGAAAATCAAGCAAAGCGCTACTTCTGCACTCCAACACTGAAATGCCACCTGTATTTAGAACAGCAATTCAAAAGACCCTTCCTCCTTTAAATTTTCCTTATTCCCTCTGAGGGCCAGGGTAGCAGTGAGCGTTGTCTTCATCCTTTGTGGTATAGCAGCTCTTACTGGCTTTTGGAGCTATTTTGAACACCTGCGTCTACCACTAATTGCAAACCCTTTCAAATCAAGGACAGGAGCTTGTTGTCATTTTAGACTCTGGCTCTTAGCACAGAGCCACAACCATTATTTAGAAAGAGCATTTGCTTTGCACATCCTCTACTCTCTTTCTGTTGATATCAATGACTCAGTTTCTCTTTTTCCTTTTTGTAGACAACTCTCCTTCACCCTTTCTTTCTCTTTTTCTTCATTTTCTTCTTCTCTTCCTCCTCTTTTTTCCTCTCCTCCTCCTTCCCCTTCTTCTCCTTCTCTTTCTTTTCATCTTCTATTTCTCTTCTCTTCCTTCCCCTTCTTCTCCTTTTTTGTCAGTCTTTAATTCCCTTGTCCCTTTGTGTGTGTGTATGTATGTTTCATTTTTGTTTATTTTTCTTAGTTTTTTGAGACAAGGTCTCTCTATGTTACCCTGACTATGCTGGAACTCTATCTGTAGACCAGATTGGCCTTGAATTTACAGAGATTCAGCGTCTGCCTCTGCTTCTGGAATGCTGGGTTAAGATAAGGTTTTACTTAGCTTGTGTTGGTCTCAAATTCACTAGGTAGCTGAGAATGACCTTGAACCCTTGATCTCTTTGTCTCTACTTTCCAAGTGCTGGGAGTACCAACAATCCCCTCTCCTCTATGTACGTGTGTGTGTGTGTGTGTGTGTGTGTGTGTGGTGTGTGTGTGTGTGTGTGTGTGTGTGTGTGTATTGATGGGGTGGGCTTTGGCTTGGTTTTGTCATACTGACATTGAACGTAGGGTCTTCCTTATTCATTCAAGACAAAGCACACCACTGAGCTTTACGACCCCCTCAGTATTTTATTTTATTTTTTCTTTAAGAAAGATTCTCATCTTGGTGGCACATGCATTTAATCCCAGGACTCAGGAGACAGAGGCAGAATCTCTGAGTTCAAGATCAGCCTGGTCTAAAAAGCTAGTTCCAGGATAGCCAGGGCTATGCAGAAAAACAGCCTCTCAAAAAAAAAAAAATGACAAACAAGAAAGGAAAAGAAGGAAGGAGGGAGGGAGGGAGGGAAGGAAGAAGTGAGGGAAAGAAAGGCTCTCATTAAGCTGTTTGATTAAGTAAGCTGGTTTTACTTGTTTATGTTGCCCAGCCCAGGTTCTAACTTGAGATCCTCCTGCCTCAGTCTCCAGAGTGCTGAGATCACAGCCATATGCTACCACCACACCTGGTCTCCATGCTTCAGGTTGGGAGGAAGGAGATCTAGAAGAGATCACATGATCAATATTTCATCTGAAGCACGGAAAACCCAAAGGGACCAGCAAGCATCACCATGTCTAGCGCTCTAGCTAAAGGATGCGGAAAGCAGACCCTTCCCTGGGGATGCTCAGTTGCTAGGTCATAAGCCTGCAGCTGCTGCCCGTCATCTACACCACCACATGGGAAGCGTGTGTTTTATTTACAGATTAATGCCTGTAACCTAGGAAAATACACAAGAGAGCTAAGTCTCTAGTTATATTTGATCAAAACCTGGTATAATATCAGTCACATTTGAACTTATTTGAGAGAAGGTTTTTTTTCCCCTAGAGATTTATTTACTTACTCATTTTATTTTATTTTATGCATATGGTGTTTTGCCTGAAGGTGTGTATGGATGTATGTGTGTATGTATGTATGTGTACCATGTGCATCCCTGATGCCCTCAGAGGCCAGGAAAGGGTATCAGATCCCCTGGAACTAGAGTTATAGAGGGTTGTGAGCTGCCATATAAGTGCTGGGAATTGAACCCAGGTCCTCTGGAACAGCAGCAAGTTATTGATTTTTATTATGCAATGTGTGTGTGTTTGGGTATGGGTATATGCATGTGAGGGCAAGTGCCCGAGGTGGCTGGAAACCCCACTGCAACTGAAGTTAGAGGTAGATGTGAGGCACCCAATACAGATGCGAAGAACCAAACCCAAGTCTTCTGCAAGAGCAGTGTGCTCTCCTAACTACTGAGCCAACACTGCAGGCTGAGAGTTTTCTGTGATGGAAATCCCACTGGGCATATTTTCAACTTTAGTGTTTTGTCTCTTTCCAGAGGTGAACTTGAAATGCTTGCAAGGCAAAGAATTTTGAAGTTCTACCCATTCAATCAATGTCTACTAATATAAAGTTCTAAGGGATGTCTGAGTTGATTGCCGTGACTAAGATGGAGATGGGCCAAGAAAGGGCTGGAGAGATGGTTCAGTGGTTAAACATGCTTGCTGTTCTTGCAGAGGACCTGGGATCTTGCATATGCTACATATAAACTCTTTTTTTCCCCTCTGAGACAAGAAGCCTTGTGTAGCCCTGGCTGTCCTGGAACTGGACAATCCTGATCCTGGATTGATCTCTGTAGATCAATCTGGCCTCAAACTCAGAGATCCTCCTGCCTCTGTCACCCAAGTGCCAGGATTAAGGTGTGTGCCACCACTGCTAGGCTGTGCATATAAACTCTTAAAAGCTCACACACATACACAGTATAAGAAATCTTTTTTAAAAGGAGGTTGATATAAAAGGAAAGACAAGGAAGTCTCAGAGTGTAGTTCAGCGGTAATGCACTTGCTTCACAGGTATGGGGTTCTGGTTTCCACTCTCAGTGTTGGAAAAAAAAAAGGAAGTAAGTAGGGGTAATGGTGCATGCCTTTAATCACAGCTCTGAGGAGGCAGAAGCAAGCGGATCTGAGTTAGAGGTCACCATGGTCTACAGAGCCAGTTCCAGGACAGCCAAGACTATACAGAAAGACCGTGTCTGGGAGAGAGAAAGAAAGGGAGGAGAGGAGGGAGGGAGGAGGGAGGAAGGAATGGAGATGCTATTCCAGGGATGGTGAATATTCCAAGCAGAGACCCACAAGTCTAAAAATGCTTTGACTTGGCCACCAGCCTCCTCAACATGTTGAGAAGCAGCAAAAGCTGAGGCAGGGGCCAGAGTTTTAGGGAATATTATCAGCTGTGGTCAGGAGTTTAACTCACTGGTCACACAAAACCGTGTGTGTGTGTGTGTGTGTGTGTGTGTGTGTGTGAAATGAAGTAGCTTGCTAGTACACACACACATAGAGTAAGACTATCTCAAAACAAACAAAGAAAAAAGTAAAAAAAAAAACAACATAAAATAAAAGGGGGCTGGCAAAATAACAGTTAGTGCTTGCTTTTTAAGCACAAGGCTCTGCGTTCAATCATCAGTACTCACGTAAAAATGCCTGACATTGCCCAAGCGGTGGTGGCGCATGCCTTTAATCCCAGCACTTAGGAGGCAGAGGCAGGAGGATCTCTGTTGAGTTCGAGGCCAGCCTGGTCTACAGAGCGAGTTCCGGGTCAGGCTCCGAAGCTACAGAGAAACCCTGGCTCGAGAAACAGAAAAGTATACAAATGCCTGACAAAGTGACAGCCATTTGAAATCCCAGCAACAGGAAGATAGTGGTTCTAACCTAGCCTGACTGGTGAGCTCCAGACCAATGACAGACCCTGTCTCAAGGTGGGGAGGACTTTTTTTAAAAAAAATATTTATTTACTTATTATGTATGCAATATTCTGTCTGTGTGTATGCCTGCAGGCCAGAAGAGGGCACCAGACCTCATTACAGATGGTTGTGAGCCACCATGTGGTTGCCGGGAATTGAACTCAGGACCTTTGGAAGAGCAGGCAATGCTCTTAACCACCGAGCCATCTCTCCAGCCCGGGGAGGACTTTTGAGAATGTTACCAGACATTATCATCCAACCTGCGTGCGTATGCACACACACAGGTGCACACGTGCGTGCCCAAGCATTAAAAATACAAAATAAAAATAAGGACTTGGAAGATGTCATAGGGAGGCCTAGCAACTCAAGTTGAGGCTATAAAGGGACTTCATAGGCCCATGGTGACATTAACACCTTGGCAGACAGTTTCCCTCCTTGATTGTCTCAGTGTTCCCGTTGGAATTAATGCCTGTGAGGACAGCAGTTGGTGGACGATACCAAGTAACGTGGACCTCAGAATACCACCAATTCCTATAGTAGGCGGTAGGATGTTTAATCCAATGCCTGTGACCAGTCATCCCTGTCTCACCGTAGTGAAAAGGGATCTTTCTAGTGCCGGAAGGGATTTGGGGTGCTGGGAGGTGAAGGAAGAATGCCATGGGGTGTCATGGTACCCAGGAAAGTGGCTAGTGCTAGAATCGGGGGTACACAACGGGAATAGCCTGACCTGCACTGGGTGAGGGTGGCACAGTGAGGTGATTAGCTTAAGGAGGGGCCTAATGGGAGACAAAGGTGGGTGAGCACAGAAAGACTGGGACTCTCAGGACCATCGCACCTGGGCTCCTGGCAGCATTCCCTGCTTCCCAGGTGCGGGTGTTCTTCCCACAGGAAGTGAGAGCTATGTTTCTCTCTCTTAGCAAATGGGAACGTTAATGGCCTTGGAGGCTCTGAGTTTCCAGTGTCGGCGTCCATTTCTTTTTGGGGGAAGCTGACCCTTTATGGAAGACTTAGGACTCTGGACCCATGGAATCTGCTGCTGGAGGCAGGCCCAGAGCAATGCACGCCCAAATCGTGAGGACTCAGAACCTGTTTGAGCTAGTAGCATGAGGGTGGGGGCTAGCCCCAGAAATGGCATTAGTTTTGTAAGGGACATCCTTCCTGAGAGTCAGAGACGGGCAGAACCCACAAGAGGACTAAAACCCATTGTTTTAGGAAATTCATAACCCGTGGGCAAGGTAGAGGTGGTCAGACAGCAAAATAGGCGCCTGGTGCGGGGGGTTGCCGGAGAACAGAAAACACTGTGTGGACAGGTGGTATGTCGATGCACCCCTGTTCTTTCTCTGACACATAGTTATCTGGAGCAGCTTCTCATTCCCCATCATCCTCTGGGCCTATGAGTGGTGTAGGGGACTATCCAGAGGATAACAGTCCTGGCCACTGGGAAGTAGATCCAGGCAGGACCTAGATTACAGACTGGAGTCTTTTATTTTTTTAATTTTATTTATTTATTTATTTAACATGTATACAATATTCTGTCTGTGTGTCTGCCTGCAGGCCAGAAGAGGGCATCAGATCTTATTTCAGATGGTTGTGAGCCACCATGTGGTTGCTGGGAATTGAACTCAGGACCTTTGGAAGAGCAGGCAGTGCTCTTAACCGCTGAGCCATCTCTCCAGCCCCAGCCTGGAGTCTTAAACAGCTGGTGGAGCCAGTAGCTTTGCCACTTGCCTGTTGTGTGACCTTGGACAGGTCACTGTTTCTTCTACTCTAAAAGGGGAATAGAAATGATAGAACCTACCTCACAGGGGTACTGCCCCTTTAAATAAATAATCACATGCCAAAACCCACCCCCCCTGCTAACTGTCTGATAGAGACTGCTCAATTCATTGGCTACTGTTTACCTCTGCCACCCCTGCACACTCTGGGAAGTCAGGCAAATATTTACCAAAAGTGCTCCCTCCACCCACCCCTCTCTCCCTCCCTCCCTCTCCCTCCCTTCTTCCCTCCATCTTTTTTCCCTCTTCTTTCCCCCTTTTCACACCTGGTTTCCTAACTTAGCTCCTCGACACCCTCAGTAACTGTTTTGGACAATATAATCCCACACAAATCCTTTTAGAAAAGCAGGTTTATTGGTCCGGCTGCTCACCAGAACACAGCAACACGAGGGGCTCCCTTCGAGCCCACAGGAAACTGCATCTGCCCACAACTTAGGCCCCTTCAGCCCACCAGCACCAAGGGACCTCACCCTACATTCCCTGCCCTCCTCGGCTTAGGCGTCTTCAATCACTCGGAGGAGGGAAAGGAATCAAGGGGGAAAAAAAAGGAAAATTAAAAAAAAAAAAAGCAAAGCTTCATATTGTATAAAAGGTTTGTGGTTTCCATCCCCGCCCCGCAACACACACAACACACCCCAAATATCAATTAGCTGCGATTTTAAAAAAGCAGAGCAGGGAAGATAAGTATTGGGGGGGGGGGAAGGAAGCAGCTTCTAGCCATCATTTGGGGGAGGTGTTGTCTTTGCTCCTGACTAACCATTACTGGGGAGTGAAAGGGAGAACCAGTGTCCTCAGAAAATCTGGTCAATGACTAGAGAAACGAAGCCTCCAACAAGAAGCAGCAACCCTTCCCCAACTTTCAGGTAAGGTGCCCTCAAAGACAAGGAAGGTCGGGAGGTCTTGGCAAATTCTGCAGCTTTGCACTAGGGAAAGACCCACGTTAGAAGCTGCTAAGTGGGAGCTGGGGTGGGCAAGTCAGCAAGCGCAGCTGCCCCAGCTCCCCTAGGAATCTCTGCTGCAGGCGGGGCCCTTAGCGCCTTGCTCTCTCCCTCTTATCCCTCCCTCCCCCGGAACTGCCAGATCGCCACAGCTTGTTGCTGCCCCCTGCTGGAATCCTAATTTTCTGGGCTTGGAAAACTAGGCTCCCCAGAAGGCAATTCCCAGACCCTGGAACAGAGGACACAGTCCCGCTTACCTCTCTTTGAAACACACTTTCTAGAACTGACTGCCCTCCTGTTCCTGAAATCCAGAGACCCCACCAGAATGGAATTCTTGCTTTAGTTTCTCTGTATTGCTAATGAGGACATTTCTTTCTTATTCCATTTTAACTTTCTCCTATTTTCCCCTTTCTTCCCAAAGCTCCTGGGTGCTCTTGTGTGCAGATTTTGTGTGCGACTTGTAAATGTGCCCCCCACCCACACACACTCACCTACCGTCCTTTCCTGGGCTCTGTTTGCTTCCTACTTACTTCGGTGGAACCTTTATCCAGGGTCAAGGCACACTCTGCCTCCACCCCACCTTATTGCCTTAGGTTCCCCTAAAGACCCTCCGGTCTTCCGGTGGGCTACCTCCTACGGGAGCAAAGGTCTCCCTACACATATTCTTTCTTCATGGTACTTTGATTGCCCCCACCACCTTCTGAGCATGTACCCTGTCGCTGATACACCCCAACCATCTCTTCTTATTTTGAAACAGGGTCTCACTGAGTTACTCGGGTTGGCTTTGAACTCAGACGGGCCTTGCATTTTCAATTCTCCGGCCTCAGCCCCCCAGGGATAGCAAGCTGATACTATAAGGCTGGCCCTACAAGGGTTATCTTTAGGAGTCACTCTTTCCTCTTTCAGAAATTTTGGCGTTAAAGTCTCCTGGGGTGAGGATAAGGAAAAACAGCTCAGGAAGCAGGAATGGGGCCGCTGAGTACAAAGCTGTGCTGGAGAGGCCAAGTGGGAGACAGATCCCCGACGGGACAAACTAGAGAGCTAAGAAGCATCCTAGACCTGGACAAGCAGGGCATGGGCTATTCTTCCTCCTTCCTACCCAGACTGTGTCCAAATTGTGTCCATGGTGGGAGACCACCTCCCCTCAGCCTAAGGCTTGTGCTCTGAAGGGGTGCTGTTCCAGGGGATGTGTATTCAGCTTAGAAAAAAGCTCAACCAGACTGGGGCTGAGGAGAATGAGAAATAGAAAGTTCGAAAAGAGAAAGGAGGTGGGCAGGGGTGGGGTGGGGGGACCGGGAAGAGGCAGGGTCAGGCGCTGGCCTCCAGGGCAGAGCCCCGCGAGTCCTGCTCAGTCGCTGTCGCTCTTGTCCACCAGGACGGCGTCTGACTCTTCGGTGATCTCCAGCAGCGTGTGCACGTCGGGGCTGCTCCCACGCAGCAGGTCAGTGGCCTCGCCGCGCTCCGCGCCAACCTCGTCGTCATCAGGACCCACCTCCACCATCTCGGTGGCCTTCAGCACCTCCACCTCGCCCTCGCGGATCTTCTTGACGTGGAAGGTGAAGGGCGGCACCTTGTAGACAGCGGTCTTCGAGCGCGCGTACACCACGTGGTCGGGCGTGAAGGACTTGCGCAGCTTGTCGCGCGACGTCTTCAGCTTCTCGCGTCGCTCCACGGGGACCAGGCGCGTGCCCAGCTTGTTCATGCGCTTCTCCAGCGTGTGCCGCGTCTTCTCCAGGTTCTCCTTCGTCTTCAGGCGCGTCTTCTCCAGGTTCTCGCGCGTGCGCACCTTGGTCTTCTCCATCTTCTCCTTGGAGAAGGCCTTCTTGAAGTCGTCCACGCGCCGCAGGCCACTGCGCTTGATGCGCTCGGCGCGGGACTCCTCAATCACCTCCTCCACTTCCACCGCCTCGTCGGACGACAGCTCGATCGCCGCGTCCTCCTCGGGCCTCTCGCCCTCGCCCAGCTCATCACCTTCCTTCTCTGGCAGCGCCTCCGACTCTTTCAGCGACTTGCTCACGCTCAGTTTGGCGGGCAGCTTGACTTCATCCTAAGAGGAGAACAGAGTCAAGGTAAGACTTCATCCTAATAGGAGAACAGAGCCCACGAGAGAGGGCAGAGCGAGGGCTGAGGGATAAGACCTCGGGCGAAACCGAGTAGGGTAGTGGCGATTCTGGGGAGAGCATGGGACCTATATTGCAAGAGTGAAATCCACCAAAGTTGTTCACTTTTGAACACCCCAGTGCCCAGTACAGGACTGGTCACAACCTGTGCTTTGGATGGTCGCTATAGACACAGGAGGAGAGAGCAGAGTTTCGGGTCAGACTTGGGCTAAATATTGCCAGGGACCCTGAAACCCTTGCACACTTATGGCTACCGCTACCCCTATGATTGGTGTAAGCCATTGTGCCTTCGGAAGGTACAGCTTATCTTTGTCAATGGAAGAGCGCCCTCTAGTGCCCTGACTGACTCGCAGCCCCAAACGAGGCAGAAAGTGGGTTTGGGAGTATAGAATGTGCTAGGGGTGAGCTCAGAGCCCATCCCAGGTGGTCCCCACGTAGGACAGCTTTAAGCTAAAGTAAAGGAAGTGTGTTCTTAAGATTTGATCCAGTCTTAGAGGGGAAGAGCTCTGCCTGCAGCCCCGTTTCCGTCCTTGACTTTTTCATGCTATTTGGCTCCACCCGTGGGTCTCCCCCCCACTACCCCCCCCCCCCATGTAAGTTAATGAAAGAAAGGGAAGATACTGGCCAACCGCCAAGAAACTTTTCTCCCCGGCCTGGACATTTCTTCGGGTTCTGCGTTCCCTGTCCTGGAATAGAGGAGAGGACTACTTTTCTAGTCTTGCTTTTTTGCTTTGTTTTTTTTTGTTGTTGTTGTTTGGTTTTTGTTTTTGTTTTGTTTTGTTTTTTGTCTGGTACGGCCAGAGCTTAAAGAGCCAGGAGTGGGGAAAGTGATCCTGGACTGCCTACAATCTCGGATCTCAAAGTCAGCCTTAGCCCTCCTCTTCCCCTCAGAGGCCCTAACACCAGTCCTGTTTTCGATACCCTGTCTTGGGATCGACATTCCTTCATTTTAGGATCCCCCCCCCCAGCACACACCACCACCAAAGAATAGACGTGGGTGAGCACAGAACAGAAAAGGGTCTGGCCTGGATCATAAATGGGAGCTCCTATAGAGGCCCAAACTCTTTTTAGGTATTTAAGTCCACGGAGTGAAGGGGAGAGAGCATTTTTTTTCTAAAATGTTTTCTCAAGGTCATTTTTCAGAATTATGCAATAACCTCATCCCCTGAGAAGATGAGGCAACATAAACTGGTTCTTCTCATAGAAAGATACACACAAAAAGAAAATGTTTTAAAAAAGGAATATACAGAGACACATCTAGTCGTAGGCTACATGAAATCTTTATGCCACCTGTTACAGAAATCCCTTCCCCACACCCAATCCCTTTCCTATTCCCTCCCATTCATATCCCCTCGGGTTTCCTGGTTTACATTAGAAACTAGGAACACCTCCTCCCAACTTCCTTCCCTCCTTGTCAATAACATTAACAGGAACAGAGAGGGAATGCTGTCTCCACCTCGTCTCCCAACTGAGCACCAGCTCTACTGGGCACCAAGCCACCTCAAGCTACTTTACTACACCTCCCAGCAAGCAAGGTAGCCTGAACACAAAGCATGCTGGGATTTGTAGTCTCCAGCAGCCATAATGGGGCTTAGTACTATCACTGGACTTCTAGGGTATGTGCCTCTTATTCACCGAGGCATTGAAAGAATGATTTTCTTGTAGTGATTGTAGGAAGGTCCAAGCCTCTGCTAGCATTCCTTCTGACTTTGAGTCTCTTGCAGTCATCCTGCCTGCACCTAGAGATCTTCAGGGTTTACACATCATTTTAGGATTTCCTAGGATTAAACACCCTGCCACCTCTTCCATGCATCTCAACCCAGATTTGCCTGTTGTTCCAGTATATATATAAAAGCTAGGTTGTGGTAGCACTCCAGAGACAGAGGCAGGTAGATCTCTGTGAATCGGAGGCCAGCCCAGTCGACAGAGCAAATTCTAGGACAGTCAGGCTACACAGACAAACCCTATCTCAAAAAACAAAGAAAGAAAAAAAAATCTCTTCTTGGGCCAGGCTTGGTGGTGCAGGTCTTTCATCCCAGGCTTGGATTCCAGAGTTACCTTTTATGGCGCTCAGGAGATAGAGCAGGTTGTTCTCTGTGAATTGGAGGCCAGCCTGGTCTGCAAAGTGAGTTCCAGACAAGTCAGAACTACACAGTGATATCCTGTTTTAATTTTTTTTCTACCTTAGTTTATAAAATTAAAATTTTTGTTTATCTTTTATCTCCACCATATCTCTTACCAATGAGTAGAAAAGAGCACTCCCACAGCCCTCAGCAATGTGGACAGAACAAGAAATAGTCGGGAAGCAGTCCCAACTCCTGGGGAACAAATCCCTGCCCCACTCCTACATTCCTGACTCTCCCCCCCCCAACCCCCCCCCCCCCAAAGGCAGAACTAGCCGGTCTCCCTGACCTTTAGCTTTCTAGACAAAGGTCTTCGCCAGCTGAGCTCAGAAAACTACAGGCTTTTCCTGCCTGCCAGCTTCCATTGCTGCAGTGTCAGGGAGCAAGCCCAGAGGGGAAAAAGTTATGCCTAAACTTTTCTGGGAAAGGTGCCTGGGAAATGGAACCCACTTCGTTGTGGGCTTCCCTGGACTAGCGGCTCTTCCTGGAGACATCTGGGTGGAAGGTTGGGGGTGGGGTAAGAAAAATAACTTGGCTTGAGTCCCTGTACAATGTCCTGTAGGCTGGTTCTGAACATCACGATTAGCTTTTCCCCTCCATTAATGGATTTCTCTTTTCCACCCCCATTTCCAAGTCAGGCTTCCCTCATGACTCATAGCCTTGGAGTGCTGCCTTGGGCCCACCCAGTCTGCCTGTTGCTACAACAGCCACCAACACAATCCAAAAGCACCTCCCCTTACTCTGGGCACCCGGGGCCAGGTACCTTTGTCTCAATCCTAGTGCCCTGGCAGAGTGATTAGGGCCATGGAGGGGCCTCGTGGAGAACAAGAAGGGAAGGGTCTGCTTGTTCCGTTTTCCCGTTTTTATTAAACAAAACCACCACTGCCAACAGGCTTGGGTTCCAGAGTTACCTTTAATGACCAGGTCCAAACAAAAGCATGCACAGCTTCCCCAGCCCCTGCCAAACACACACAGCTCCCCAAGCCAGGAAGGCACCAGTCCAGGATGGATGTAGAGAGACTCCCCCTCCCCACCCCGGCCCAGAGAGGTTCCCACCTTCTACACTTCACCTCCCAACCCTGCTACAAAAAAAAAAAATCATTTTCTGATTATAATCTAATTGAGCATCACTATGGCCTTGGCATTTCAGAAGGGGCAGGTACTACCCAGCTGTGCAGGGGAGCCTCTCTTGATTTAGTGTTAACCAGTTCTGTCTACAGCTGGGCCCAGAAAGATAGTGGAGATGGTTCTAAGACCCCAAACCTGCTGAGAGAGCATATTAGAAGAGGCTGCATTGTGGGGAAGAAGATTCTTTTTTTTTCTTTTTCTTTCTTATATATAGATATATAGTTATTGATTTTTATTGAGCACTATGTTTTTCTCTGCTCCCCTCCCAGAAGATTCTTTATGAAGGAGAAATGAAGAGGAAGTTCTAAAAGGTCAGAACCTCTGCTTTGGGTTACCAGGACAAGGAGATAAGACATCAAAGGCAGGAGGGGGCTTTCTTCTACTATAGCACCCTTTCTTAGCAGTGATGGCGTTGTTCACAAGAGGATGAAAACTGACTCTCAGAAGGTGGCAGGGCCTTGGAAATTAGAATGGTTTTGTGGTATTCCAAAGAACATCCATGTGTAAACAATCACATATCATATCTATAGTATTCAATTATCATGAGGGAGGTAGATGGGGAAAAAAATCTACCAGTGTTCCTTAGGGAGATGATTATGGAGAAAGAGATAAACGAGGAGTTGAGAAGCCTTGTGCACTGGAGCCAGCTAAAAGGTCTTCCCTTTGGGCTTCTCTGAGCTGGCAACTTTTGGGTGCCCCACCCAAGGCAGGATCTGGCAAACATAAGGGATCCCTTTGCAAAACATTTTCTAAAAGAAAATGAAAAAAAAGTGTAAATGTTTTCCTCAGCTACAGGGAGTGGGTGAAGAGGGCACAGAACAGCTCCCAGGCCTGGGCCTCATGAAGGCTCCCCTTCAAAGAGGCTTTGAGCCAAACTGGCCTGTCCCTGGGGTGGGGTGGGAGGGAGAATCAGAAGACACGCCCAGTTTCATGCAGCTTCATGCAAGGCAGCCTTTGGGTGCAGCTCAAGTCTGCTGCTGGCAGAGCTACAATTCAAAAAGACATCAAGGGATACAGTTCTGTGGTTGGGCACTTGCTTAGCATGCATGAGGCTCGGGGGTCCATCCCCAGCACTGGAGAACAAAATATCACCTCCAAGAGGTGGAGGACCCTCATGTTTACCTCCCACCCCCTCTGCACACACCACATTTGCCTGAGCGCTGCACAACGCAAGCATTTTTCTAACACCCGTTGCCAGCCCATAACAGACAACAGTTTGAAAGCACAGGCCATCAAGGCTCTGATTTCCATCAGGAGATGAGCTGAGGGTAGCCAGGAGAGACGCTCTGTGCCCACTGGCCCCGGGGTCCCAGGAGACCCCTACATGCTCCCGCCAGCTGTTGGCTCCTCTGGGGTGGGTCGGGGCCCAGGCTCTGGGTAATTGGGCAGTGGACTGGGCATCTGCTCAAAGGCTGGGTGCCCAGGTACTGTTTCAGGCTTCAGGTGAAAGGGCTCGGTCTCAGGGAGAAGGTCAAGAGGCACGATCTTGGGCGTGGCCGGGTCGAAGGGTGCATTCGGCTTCTTCTTGGGCTAAGATGAGGAAAAGGGGTTTAAATGGCACTTGGGATGGGTGCGGAGAATTTACAGGAAGAGGTCCCTGTGGCAAGCTGAGCTGGAGCTGGTTGAAGGGAGAGGCTCCGGAATGGATCAGGGTGGGCCGAAACCACATTTGAAAGGCTTCTTTGGGAGGGCCCTGGGGCTAGAAGGGGTGGGATGAATGCAAGCCCATGAATTAATAAACACAGCAGCTTCAACTGAACCCCTTCCACCTCCCCCCTGTCCTCTAGAATGTTCCTTGGTCCTTTCCTTGGGCTCCCCACCTTCTACCCTTGGGATACCACTGTCATGCAGGAGATGACTATGGCTATTGAGGGGCTGGGGAGAAGGAGAAAAGAGGCTGCCAAAGAACGGAGACGGAATGTTTCAAGACCAATTGGTAAATTCTAACAGGGAGGCTCCAATGAGCAGAAGAGACACACACTCCCTTCCTTCATTTTATTCCGTGAGGCGGGGGGGGGGGGCATGCATGGGTGTCACCACAAATAAGGAAAGGGACATGCACAGAAGAGGGACACTCTGGCTGCTTCCCTTCGGCCATGTTTCTACCTCCTGCCTCCCTTGCTATCCAGAATGTTAGAATGTCAGACACTATAACACAGGGAGAAACCAGAATGTAAAAACAAGCCGTCTTCAGGCCTATGGGGTTCCCGGGGTGGCTTCTGACCCCCTCAAGAGCTGAGCCCACACTCTTGCTTTGGGTGAGAACTCAGGAGAGGGACAATCAGAGGGAAGAGCAGACTTGGACAATAGCACTGTTCAGTAAGGCATGTATTCATAAAACCCCAAAGCAGCAACAGGTCCCAACCTGCCGAGTACAGGGAGAAGGAAAAAGCAGCAGGGAGATGGGAGGTGGAAAGTGTCTCTCCCCTAGAATGGGAGCCTAAGCGAGGCATACCCATGACTGACCTGGAATTTAATCCTAACACTGGGCTCTGTCCTCTCCCACTGCCATGGAGCTGGGCAACCATTTTTCTTTTCTTTTTAAGATTGTGGTTATTTATTATGTATGTATACGGTGTTCTGGTTACATGTATGCCTGCATGCCAGAAGAGGGCACCAGATCTCATTATAGATTGAACTCAGGACTTCTAGAAAAGCAGCCAGGGTTCTTAACCCCTGAGCCATCTCTCCAGCCCAACCATTCTTACTTCTACTTCAGCACCCAGGAGCTAGAGCAGCTAATGGCCATCAATATCCTACTGCTGGCCACTTGTAGTCAACATAGTATATGTGTCTGCACACATACACATGTATACATGCATACCACAGAGCACCCAGGTAAGGAGAAACACACCCAGGTTCTTGCCAAATTTGCTTGTTGTTCAGTCAGTATCTCCTGTAGCTCAAGTTGGCCTCAACCACACGAGGTATCTGAGAGTGACCTTGAACTTCTAATCCCCCTACCTCTACTCCCTGAGTATTGAAATTACATGCATGCACACCCAGTCAATTTATGTGGTACTAGAGAAGGAACCCAGGGCTTTAAAGCATGCTAAGCAAACATTCTACCAACAAAGATTATTCTATTCCCTGTTTGCATGTTTGGGGTGTTGGTGATTGTTTTGAGAGGGTCTCCCCAAGTAGCACAGGCTCACAATCCTGCTTCCATGGCCTCCAGAGAGCTGGGGGTCCAGCTGTGCACCATCACATTCAGCTTGCCAGTTTTTTACCCCTCACCCCTAAGTGACCAGAGCCGCTGACTTCCCCAGTCTGGGCCCCAGCTTCCTAAGACACACCACGGAGAGGATGAAGCTGGTTATCTTCTAGCTCAGAGGGCCTGAAGGGCAGAATGGTGAAATAGTCACGTTCGTAGGATTCCAAAAATTGTACAAGTGTCCCCTCATCTCTGAGGTTGTTGCTTACCATAATACTCTGCCCCCTCTTGCTGTCACTGCCTGCTTTATGCCCTTGTCTCACCTTATACATTTTTTAAAATTTTTATTTTATGAATATTAGTGTTTTGCTTGCATGTATGTCTCTGTGAGGGTGCCGGGCTCCCTGGAACTAGAGTCCAGACAGCTGTGAGCAGCCAGTGGGTGCTGGGAATTGAACCCAGGTCCTGAGGAAAAGCAGTCAGTGTTCTTAACCTCAGAGCCAGGACTCCAGCTTGTCTCGCCTTTTTAACTTTGGCTTTTACAACAGTCAGCTTTGACTTGTAAAAAGGGGGTAGGTGGGCAGGTGGTAAGCTTGCCTTCAGTCCTGGGAATGCCCCCTAAAAACACCCTGTCTGCTTTGGATTCCATGACCAAGAGAGACAACTTAAAGTCATCTGTTAGTAAGAGTGATGTGGAACACAATCCACAGTGATGAGACTTCGCGGGAGGAAAGGGACCGGGGCAACAGGCTTCGAGTATTTTTAGATTAAAGTTTAGGGTTCTTCCAGAGAAAGGTGTCTGTGATTCACTGGGAGGACAGGAAGGAAGGAATTAAAGCTGGGTGAAGATTTGAGGAGAAGAAGCCAGCAAACTTTCATTCCAACCATACTGTCCTCCCCTGGAATGCCAGTAAGTAACCTAAGCTCCTCAACACTTCTGGGTCCTATCCCCAAGCCCTTGGAGCAGATCTAATGGGTACCAACTTTGCCTCATCCAAACCAGTCCATGGTTTGGGGATATGGGGCAACGGTAAATCACTTGCCTAGCATGCTTGAGACTGGAAAAATTACAACTTCCAGAAAGCATTTTTTTCCTCTTTTATCCCCCCTTCTAGATTCTAATACAGCTCTGAAAGCATCCAAAAGCACTTGGACAGGCAGCTGCTGTGTGGATGTCAACTCTCCGGAGCTGCATGGAATTCTAGAGCAACTGCTTCCATCCACACAGTGTAACCCAGACTTCCCAGAAGCTCTCGGTCTACCACCATGAGAAAAGCTCACTTCTCCCTGTAGAATTCACTGTTCCCTAGCTAAGTGTCGCTCTGCAGCACAGAATGAGATATCAAACTGCTAGCTTTTGTTTATAAAAATCCCCCACCCTGGACTGGAGAGATGGCTCAGTGATTAAGAGCACTGACTCTTCTTCCAGAGGTTCTGAGTTCAATTCCCAGCAACCACATGGTGGCTCACAACCATCTATGATGAGATCTGGTGCCCTCTTCTGGGGTGCAGGTACACATGCAGGCAGAATACTGTATACATAATAAATAAATAAATCTTTAAAAAAAAAATCCCCCACCCTGATCCCACTGCTGGGATTTCCAGACCCTTGGGTACCTTTTTCTACAGTGTCCCCTTTGCCACATCATGACCTCCCACACCTAAAGCAGAGAAGGTAAAATCTCATTTCCTCTTCCCTCTAAAAAAAATTCACATCGAAGCTGGGCAGTGGTGGCGCACGTCTTTAATCCCAGCACTTGGGAGGCAGACACGGGTGGATCTCTGTGAGTTCAAGGCCAGCCTGGTCTACAAGAGCTAGTTTCAAAAAGGTCAGGCTCCAAAGCTACAGAGGAACCCTGTCTCAAAAAACCAAAAAACAAACCAAAAAACCCTCACACTGTCTGGGAGTCCCTTTCCAATCAGGTTTCCCCCACCCACCCACTCCCGCTCGCTCTCTTGCTCTCTCTGCCTGGCCATCTCCTTATCCTGAGTTTCCCATAAATGCTTGCCGCCCCCAGTCTTCCCTATTAGGCCTGCCAAGACACATGGCTATTTTTACCCCATTCTTTTCTCAGACTGTGGATCTCTACAGACCCGGGAGGAGAGCAAGCAGCTTTGCTCCAACCCCCCCTCCCTTTCAACCCCACCTGGCACATCTGTGGGTCAGCTCAAGGAAGTTCTGCTAGCCTGAGCTCTGCCCCATGCACTGGAAGTTAGTCCTTACCTCTGAGCTTGTCCTAGAGTTAGGGACCATTTTAGTTCTCTGTTAATTCTTTCCCCTGTGGGTTGGTGGCTCAACTTAAGCAACTCTTCCTTTTCAGATTCTGTGTGTGTGTAGGGGGGTGTCTGTATGTGTGTGTGTATGGGGTATCTGTATGCACCACATCTGTGCAGTGTCCCTGCAGAGGCAGAAGAGGGTATCAGACCGCTGGAGCTGGAGTTAGATTGTTGTTAGCCATCATTTGGGTCTGGGGAACCAAGGCCTGGTTCTCTGCAACAGCAGCCGGTGCTGTTTATGACTTAGCCGTCTTTCCGGCCTCTAGTCACCCTACCTCAGCTCTCTGGCTTGGTTCACATGTAGCCAAAGCCATCTAATGAGTGTCCCCCACACCACTATTCAGACAGCAATGACTGCCAAATGCTAGAGGTGGAGGAACAGAGCAGAGAGGATGCTGACTTCAGCAGAGAAGTCCCCCATCCACCTAATCCCCGCCCTTTCTCTCAGAATTCCCCCCTTCAACACAGGAAGGTTTACCTCCAGGCTGAGAATGTCCCCCAAGTTGCACAACCTGGAACATTTAAAATCCAAGTTCTTTGTGATAAGCACAGGTTCTGAAGAAGAAAGCTAGCTACAATCTCGGGTCCTGTTCTCTTTCCCCACATGTCACCTGCAAGGGTCACACAGGTTCTAAAAACAACCCATGGGGTGGGGGGGGAGGCGCAGTCCCAAACCTCCTGCAGCTAAGCGTTAGGGTGCTTGGGAACAGCTCTAGGTGAACACTTTCTCCTACCAAGTGAGTGCTTAAAAACGGGCAAAGCAAAACGTTTTTGTCTGAAGACAGGGTTGTGTTATACGTCCCAAGCTGCCTTAGCCTCTGCAATGATGGGGCCGTGGGTATGCATCGGCAAGCAAGGCAAAACTTTTACAGGCCCCACTGGAAGAGTCCCTCAACAGTATGTAGAGGCAGGAGCCGGGAGCGGTCGGGGAGCGGTCGCGTTTCTGCCTCTATCCTACCACCAAAGTCTCGATCTCAGTTCTTCCCCCCAGACACTGTTCCCACCTGCATCGCTCTTGCTCTCCCCCTCCCCGCTTAGGGAAACCAAGTTAAGGACCTCATCTCACACCACGCGGTTACTCTGAAGCACCTTCAAACAAGCAAGGCTCAGAGCTAGCTGTTAGTGACCACAGCTTCCCAATACAAGTTCTTGACGGTGAGGCCTGTGGGAAATTTAGTTTTCCGTTTCTTTCCATTGCCCTCAGGTTTAGGAGTAGGAGCATCAACTAGGCCCAGCCAGGAGGAGGCAGGGCCCAGCACATTTCCCTCCAGGGAAAGACCACCAATCCCTCACTCGGCTCAGGCTTACTCAGTGGGGTCAGGTAATGGCGCGTGCAGGGGCAGATCAACATTGAGACTCCCAGCAGGTTTAGGGGTTAGAATACAAAATCTACAGTTGTATCCAGGCAGGAGAAACACAGAAAGGTGCAAAGAAAGCAAAGGGTGAGGCCTGAGTGTGCCAGACTCCACCCGCTAGACCCTTCACCGTTGGGGACACCTCCCCCACAGTTATGCGGGGGAGGAAAGGTGATTCACCAAGCCCAGACCGCCACCTCCACCAGCCCCATTCGCTCTCCTAACGCCCACCCCTACCCGCCCCACCTGCTCTAAGGGCGCCGGAGCACCGCGAGACAGGGTGTCCCCAAGGACCTGAAAGTGCCTGGAGGCCAGGGACAGATCGCATCAAGGGGACGCGCGTGGGCAGCCGAGTCTGGTGCGGGGGGCGCGGGGTAGGATGAGGGGGGCTGACGGTCGTGTCCCTTGCATGGCGCCCCCGCCGGTGCGTGCCTGAGCCCTGAATCACCCGCTATATCGGGCCCGCAGCACCGGAGGCCCCAGGCCCCAAGCCCCACAGTCAGTGTCCGCTTACAGAGGGTCCCTAAAAGACCACCAGAGACCTCGGGTATTTCCCGCACAAAACTTTCTCCAAGTGGGAAGACATTTGACAGAGACAAACTGGGAGCATTCTGAGTTCCCAAGTCCAACCCGTTAACTTTTCCGCTAGGAGTTACAGACCGCAGGGAGGAGCCTGGGCCCCCGGGGAAGACTTGGGATGAACCTCTCTGTGCGCCCCAAGAGTCCGCCACTCCCCGTAACCCCCTCCAGCTGAGTTTGCAAGGAGGGAGGAGCTCCTGACCGCTCCCACGGGGCCAGTTGGCAGAGAGATGAACCTCAGCCGGGTGTCCCCACCCAGATCTCAGGGCTGGGGCCACAGGCGGGATGCCCCCGCCCCCCAACTCTGGGCTCACTTTGCCCGTGGACTCACCTGGTAGATCATGACTTTAAAGTTGCGGCGCCGCAGGAGCTCCGCCTCGTTGACCTCCAGCTTCTTTATCTGACCGGCCTGGCGCTCCAGGCTGCCGCGCACCGTCTTCACGTTGACGCTGACCTTGCGCACCTTCTCCAGCAACTTGCTCACGGTGTTGCTCGTGGTGGCGTGCGCCTTGCCCAGCTTACTGAGCTCGCCCTGGATGCTCTGCACAGCACCCTCCATCTCCGCCTGTCGCTCCTCCAGCTGGGCTTGGGTCAGCTGGATCTGGTCAACGGCGCCGATGATTTTATCCAGAAGGCTGAGCACTAGCACACCGTTTACCTGGTCCGACTTGATCAGCTCGTCAGAGCCGGTCCCTGACGGCTCCTCCGTGGCCGGTGCCTCCACTGGGGTGGCCTCCGGGCCCTCTGAGGAGGCGTCGGGATAACCGGAATACGGCCGCTCGACGATACGGAGCGTGACATCCTCCATGGCTTCCCGAAGCCGTACGGGGCCGGCCGGCTGGAGCCGGAGCGGGAGACCGGGAGAGAAGGAGTAGAGAGAGAGGCGAAAGCGAGCAGGAGCCTTAAGCAGAGGAAACTCGAGCCACGTCCGTGCGCACCGGGATGCCGGCCAGAACTGTGGGGCGGGGAATCCGCGAGCTGCCCCAGCTCCCAGGCCAAACCCGGAGTCTCATCGGCCATTGGCTGGCCCCACCCCAGAAAGGGAGGAACCGGGGTAGAAGGGGAGACTAACCCGGGAGGGGTGCCCCACCCTGTTCAGGATGGTTGGAATAGTTCGGAGCGGGAGTCTAGGGCCCCCTTGGCAGTGGAGTTGTGGCAGCGGGACCGGGGCGGAGGAATGTGAGCTGGGGGAAGGAATCAGGTCCTCCGAGTGTGCTCTACTTCTCTCTTTCCTTTAGTTTTTTTTTTTTTTCTCATCCACAAACACACTTCAGCCTTTTAAGATCAAGCTGAGATCCAGATGAAGGGTGAATTAGGTATAAGCAAATATTTTTATCTATGTCCGGTGTCCTTGTAAGATCCTTGTCCTATACCATCTTCTTCAAAGGGGTTTGACACCCCCCCCCCCATCTCTACACTGAGTTACCACTGTCCCGAAAACTTGTGGCGCTGTTAGTGAGAGGGAGAAAAAGAGAAGAAAGACGTTTAGGTTACAGAAGGGATGCCGGCCTACAAAGGGCCTCTAGGTTTCTCTTAGAATCGTCAGAACAGGCAGGATTAAGGTGAGAAATAAAACATAAAGGGCTTTTAGTCGTCTCCCTAAAACCACCTCTCCCTATGTACCCTCCAGGGAAAATCTAGCTGACTCGGACCTCAGAGTGTGGCACTTGTTCTCTCGGGTTCCCAGAGATTAGGTGATCATTCCGGGAGATCATGGAACCCCATCCCCTTATCTAGCAGAGAAAGGAAGGCCAGGAGAAGGCAGGTGGCTCACCAGGGTTCATTTCAGGTTACTGTTGGCTTTTGCACTTAGCCCTGGGTCTCTGGATTCCACGGGCACTCAGAATCTTTCGTTGGGGCAGGAAGTGGGACAACTATGGCGACCCTCCCTAATGGGAACACAAACCATCTTCTTCCTTTTATACACCAAGGAGCTGGCAGTTATGAGCAGGCGCAGAAGTTCCTTAGCGCAGAGGTCTAGGGACGCAGGCTGCCCTGCTCCCACATCTGGCGTCCAGCCGTCCCTGGAGCCACCCCAATTCCCTTTTCCACAGAGATACTGAAAACCTTTTCCCTGCTTGAGAAATCAGGCTTGGGGTTCCCAGGCTGAATGGGCTCGGCAAAAGGTCACTTCTAGTCTGGTACCGACCATCCTTAAGAGGAGTAAAATACTGCTTTGTGGATACTCAAGTATCAGTCCAGTCAGAAAATCAGCAGCCTGTGGAGCAGGAAATTGTCGCATAGGAAATATAACTTTAGGCACCACAGAATAAAGCACACCCCAACACTCCAATCTGTTTCCTTAAAAACAAGTGACTTTCTCAATTGAGGTTAAAGAGTGACCCTCAGCTGTACGGTGGTGGCCTACACCTTTAATCTCAGCACTCGGAAGGCCAGAGGCAGGCAGATCTCTGTGAGTTCGAGGCCAGCCTGATCTACAAAGCAAGTTCCAGGACAGCTAGGGCTATACAGAGAAACCCTGTCTCTAAAACCCAAAAACCAAAAGACAAAACAAGAAAACAAACAAACAAATAAGAAATCTGATCAAGGGGCTGGAGAGATGGCTCAGAGGTTAAGAGCATTGCCTGCTCTTCCAAAGGTCCTGAGTTCAATTCCCAGCAACCACGTGGTGGCTCACAACCATCTGTAATGAGGTCTGGTGCCCTCTTCTTGCCTGCAGACATACACACAGACAGAATATTGTATGCATAATAAATAAATAAATAAATATTTTTTAAAAAAAGAAATCTGATCAAGATCAAGCTTTGAGAAAAAACAGTGGCAGAAGAAAGCCTTCCGGGACCTCAAACTATTCCTGTGTCTGTACTTTAAGAATGCCGGCACACTGAAGAGTTGGCTTTCAGGTTAAGAGCACTGTTGCTCTTGCAGAAGACCAGGTTCGGTTCTCACCATCCACATGGTGGCTCATGACCTTCCATAGCTCCAGTTCCAGGGAGTCTGATGCCCTCTTTGGACCCCTGCCGGCACTAGGCAAGCACATGGTGCATGTACATGCTTGCAAGGAGATCCCTTATACACATAAAATAAATGAATAAATCTTTAAAAATTAAAGGAATTAGTTACATAATATTTGTGTGTGTGTGTGTGTGTGTGTGTGTGTGTGTGTGTGTGCAGGCATGCATGTACAGAGGTCAGAGGACAACTTTTGGGAGTCAGTTCTCTCTACCGTGAATATTTGGATCAAGCTCAGAACACCAGGCTTGGTGGCAAGCACTTTTGTCTACCACACCATCTCACCAGTGGCCCCTAACTACATTCTCTAACGGGCAAGGTAAAGACAGCGGAAAGTACAGAAAGAAATACAGTGGAACAAAGCTGTTTTATCTGTTGCTTTCTTTTGGATTATAGGCATGCACCAGCGTGCCCAGCTGTTTTTGTTCCTTGAGACACGGTTTTGCTAGTTCCAGCTGGCCTCACACTCATGGTGATTCTCCTGCCTCAGCCTCCAGAGTCTGGGGTTATAGACATGCTCCACCATGCCCAGGTGAGGAAATTGTGCTTTCTTTCCTATCCCAGCAATTAGTTTTCCTTCCTCCTAGGAAACCACTGTTAGTATTTTACAGCAGAATTCTCTGTAACATATTTCTATACATACAGTCAGGTATAATCAAATACACCTGTAAATTGAGGGGCCGAGGAGAGATGATTAGGAGTTGGTGGTCCACCTGGTCTACAGCAGCAAGACCCTATTTTTCTTTTCATTTTTTTTATTTTATGGGCATTTGTGTTTTGCCTGCATGTGTGTCTGTGTGAGGGCATCAGAAGCCCTGGAACTGGAGTTACAGACAGGAGTGAGCCGCCATGTGAATGCTGGGAATTGAACCCAGGTCCTCTAGTAAGAGCAGCCAGTGCTCTTAACCTCTGAGTCATCTCTCCAGCCCCCATATTTTTTCTCGAAAATTAAAAAAAAAAAAGCTGGGCATGGTGATACACACTTTTAATGCCAGAACTTAAGACGCAGAGGCAAGGAGATCTCTATAAATTTGAAGCCCTTCTAGTCTACATAGGAGAGTTCCAGCCCAGGTAGTACTGCCCTGTTTCAAAAGAGAAAAAGTAACAGAAGAAAAGAAAGACATTTGCGCACATAGGATCATATTATATGTACATATATATATATATATATATATATATATATCTTTTCTTGAGTTATTAATATTTCCTAAAAAAATTTCCACACAGAACTACCTTATTTTCCAATGTATGCATGTACTATACCTTACTCAGCCAATTCCTTATCAGTGAACATTTACAGATTATATATTAAAGAGGAGCATCTACGATGGTTTGCTTTTGTTGCTACTTGCTTGCTAAAGCAATTGTTAAATCAATGCGGTTATGGCTTTCCCTCCAGGAAAGTATTTGCAGGCCACTTCTTCAAAAGGAATGTCAGTATTTGTGGATGAGTCAAGCTGTGTCCCAGGAGGTAGCCCCACAAGTACAGAACTGACTCATCCGATGCCTCCCTCCCTCCCAAAGAATTTCTGCAAAAGGGCCCTGCCCCTGCAAAGCTATGCTGCAAAAATGTACACATCAGCAAGCTTCTCTCCGGGGTCTTCTTATTAAATGCCAACTCGTTCTAACAGGGGGTGTGTTGAGTCCTCTTCAATGCTTTACCAACCCTGACACAGACCTGGAGCCCAGCAATCCTCTCCTGAAACGTTCGCCCCGTTTCAGGGGAAATCGGCAGCTTCTTTTCCTCTGTAATTGCGTTCTACCCGCCATTGCCAACTTTCAGATTTATCTTTGAGTTTGCCGCTGCTTGGTTCACTCACTGAAACGAGGGCCATTCCACTGTATGCTTCAGCTGCTGAGGAGTCCACAAAATAAATCGTGAGGTTTAAACAAATGTCTTCTTTGATGCAGGAAAGACACACGCGCGCGCGCACACACACACACACACACACACACACGTCAGCAGCTCGACATCCAGTGCTCTATCATACCTCCAACCATGCATCTATTCAACAAAGGGCACGATTTCTCCGTGAGCCGGGTTCTGGGGGAGTGGGAGAGGGCTGCCAGGATAGAGGAGTGTCCATAAAGGAAGGGACCTTCACAACCCTGGAAACAGCATGAGTTATGAAAGCGGATGGTAAAATAGCCACGCACTGCCTGTCTCATCGTGGTTCTGTCTTTAGTTTCACTAGTTTGCAGTTAAGGAAATGCAACAGACAGTGTATTATCCGTTCTGCTCAGCTTTGGATCCCAGCCGGGACAGATCCCAGGGAGACAGTGTATTCTGTGAACAATAAACGCTTGGGATAGATGATGTGTCCCTACATCAGAGAAACCAAGGCCAGCCCCTCAGCAGCTGGCTCACAGCTGCCACAAGCAGCAGGCACCCCCACACGAGCTTCAGGGGCACTGTTCTTGTTTCTCTGATGTATATGGAAAGGGGTTTAGACTGTTTATATGGTTCGCCTCCTCAAAAATTTCTCTTTTAAGAAAAATTAATATGCTGACAGCTAAGTGTAGGGACACCTGCAGCGTCTGCATTTGGGAGGCAGAGGCAGGAGAATCAGGAGCTCAAGGTCCTCAGCTACATAATGAGTCTGAGGCCACTTTGGCTCCCAGTCTCAGGCAAACAAACAAACAACAAAATAGGTACCGGGAGGGGATCTATTTTAGTGGAGTCGCATACCTAGAGTATGTAAGACTCTGTCTTGGGTTCCATCCTCAGAAATGCAATAGATGAATCAATCAGTAACTTTCATTTCAAGACACAGTCTCACTATGTAGCCTTAGCATCCTTGGAACTTTCTATATAGACCAGAGTGGCCTTGAACTCACAGAGATCCACCTGTCTTTGCCACCTGAATGCTGGCACTAAAGACCTGTACCACCATGGCCAGCTTATTTTGGTATTTTCAATAATTAGTCTTGGACTCTCATCAATTTCCAAAACGCAAAGCTCCCTTCTCCCATTCCTCACCACATACTTAGACACCCCTCACCATCCAAACCCAACTAACACCTTTCCTGCACTAGGAGAGGGGACAATTGTTGATGGTACCATCGTCCTCTCAAGTCACAGTGCACTCCAACCTCAGAATTTCTTTTAACTTCTCTCTTGCCCACCCATCCCAAACGAAGAGAAATCTCATGGTCTGCCTGTTCTTCCTCTGATATTATTTCCCAGTTCTTTCTTTTCCTGAAGGCATATTACTGGCATCGCAGTTGCCTACATGGTTACTGTTAGTGTTCAGGCATCTGGACTGGCCTGCCCTTGGGGTCCTGACTGGATCCGTCCTTAACTGCAGTCACTAAGAGCACCCCCCGTATGCTACGTTCCCCTTTAAAAAGAAAAAGCGGGGGCTGGAGAGATGGCTTAGAGGTTAAGAGCACTGACTGCTCTTCCAGAGGTCCTGAGTTCAATTCCCAGCAACCACATGGTGGCTCACAACCATCTATGAGATCTGGTGCCCTCTTCTGGCATGCAGGCATATGTGTGGACAGAACATTGTATACATAATAAATAAATAAATTTTAAATAAAAAAAAAAGAAAAGAAAAGAAAAGAAAAAGTGGGCCTTGCCCACTTCCATCTTTTTTTTTCTCTCTCCTCTCTCCCTTTCGCTCTCTGACTCCCTCACTCTTCAGCCACTCCGGTCCCCAGGGACCGGTTTTCCCTGCATTTTAAAATAAACTATAGCATTGTTTCCCTTACCGGGAATCAAACCCAGGCCACAGCAGTGAGAACACGGAATCCTAACCACTAGACCGCCAGGGTCTAGTGTATTCTTCTAGAACATTGCTGTATCCTTTTTTAAAAGATTTATTTTATTTTTGTTATTCCAAAGATGTTTAAAATGTATTTATTTGTATGTGTGTGTTAGTACACTGTGTGTATGCATATGTGTGTATGGATTCCCCAGAAATCCAGAAAAGAGTATCTGATCCCCTGGAATTGGAGTTACACAGAGCCGTGAGCCACCATTGTAGAGATTCACACCCTAGTCCTCTGCAAGAGCAACAAGTGCTTTCAACTGAGCCATCTCTTCGGAATCTTACTGCTTTATATTTAATTACAGGTAAACACTAGGGCCTATGTGTGGGTACGTGTACACAAGAGCAGTTGCCTGCAGAGGCCAGAAGAGGGCCTGAAGAGATGGCTCAGCTGAGAGCACTGGCTGCTTGTGCTTTCAGAAGGACTCAAGTTAGGCTCCCAGCACCCACACGGCAGCTAACAACCATCTGTAACTCCTGTTCTGGTGCAGCCGACGCCTTCTTCTGCCCCCCTTAGGCCTTAGGCATGCCTGTAATGTATAAACATACAGCTAGAGAAAAAACCCATACACATAGAATAAAAATAACATCTGTTTAAAATAAAATCAGAAAAGGGGCTGGAGAGTTAGCTCAGTGGTTTAGAGCATTTTTTGCTGTTGTGAAGGACCTGGATTCAATTCCCAGCACCCACATGGAGGTGTATCACCTTCTTGGGCACCAAGCATGAATCTGATACACAGATAAACATGCAGGCAAAACATTCATACACATAAAATAGTAAAATAAATCTAAAAAAAATTTTTAATTAAAAAAATTAGAAAAGAGAAGGGCCTGGGGCTTCCTGGAGCTGGAATTACAGGCAGTTGTGAGCCACCCAAGGTGGGTGCTGGGGACTGAATGTGGGTCCTCTGGATTGCAAGAGCGATATCCAGTTTCATCATTTGTTTGCCATGAGCCAGCTTCCAGGGGAGTGGCCGAGGGCTTCCAGGGGAGTGGAGGAGGGCTTCCGGGCCATCTCTCCAGCTCCTGTCTGTGCCTTTAACCTCTTCTCTTCAATTCACACTGCAGGTACAGCAGTGCTGGCTCACGTTCCTGATTGTCAGCTCCCTCGGGAAGGGAGGCACCTTCTGTGCTTTACCTTACGTGGACGATGGACTCATGAGGCTTTGCTCCGGGGTTCTACCGGGTATCTAGCCTTAAATACATACTAATGATTGTTATCAATTTCTCCTTCTCTCACATAGAGGCCAAAAAAAGTTTTTTGGTTTTCGGTTTTTCGAGACAGGGTTTCTCTGTAGCTTTTGGAGCCTGTACTGGAACTCACTCTTGTAGACCAGGCCGGCCTCGAACTCACAGAGATCCGCCTGCCTCTGCCTCTCGAGTGCTGGGATTAAAGGCGTGCGCCACCACCGCCCGGCTTCAAAAAGCATATTATATCCCCTGAAGCTGGAGTTATAGGTGGTTATGAGACATCTGGCATGGTTGCTTAGAACTAAACTTAGGTCCTCTGCAAGAACAGCGAGCACTCTGAACTGCTGAGCCATCTCTCCAGCCCCAGAAGGAGGATCTTGAGTTCAAAGCTACCTGGACTCCATAGCAACCTAAGAGAGACTGCCTCAAAAAATATGCTCCATCATAACGTACATCTCCAGCTCCAGCAAACAATGTTTTAAAAGTGATCCAGCTTTGGGGATTGTAGCTCAGCTGGGAGACTGCTGGCCCAGCGTAGACAATACTCAACGGGACCCCCAGCACCCCAGAAACCAGGTGTGATGGTGCACACCTGTTATCTCAGCACTCTAGATGTGGAGACCAGGAGGACCAGGCATCCAGCGCTGGTCTCTACTACACAGCAAGTTTGAGGTCAGTTTGGGCTACAAGAGAACTAGTCTCAAACATCCTAAAATTAAACTTTGTTATTTCTCAGTTATACAGAGCCACTCTTGAAAATGTTTCCTGGTTTAATTAGATTTAGTCACTCTGTGATAACCAAATAAATCAACTACTTATATCATCCCATTATCATATATCATAAATTTCCTCGATGACAAGGAGGTAGGGAAGGGCCAGCAAGATGGCTTAGTGAGTAAAGGGGCTTGCCTTGCCACCAGGCTGAAAATCTGAGTTCAATCCTAGGTCCCTCAGGGTAGAAGAAGAGACCTGATTCCTTCAAATTATCCCCTGACCTCCACACATGTGTACTCAATACTTAGGCATGTATTGCATCAGACACAATAAATGTAACAAAAAACTGTAAGGAGTTGGGTTTAGAGATAGTTAGGAAGACCGGAGAGATGACTCAGCCGGTAAAGGCTGGGCTCAACAACCAGAAATCTAACAAGAGAGCTAGGAGATGCACAAGCAGGAGGTGGGATCCCAGAGATGGAAAGACATGGTCTGGAACTTAGGGAGCTTACAGTCAGTTCTGGGAGCTGTGCCTGTTCACAGCAAGTACAGTGTAATGGAAAAACCGCCATATAAAATAAAACAGAAACATGTGTAAGACAAGGCCTGCCAGGCAGGGGTGGTGTACTCCTTTAATCCCAGCACTCAGGGAGCGGAAGCCAGCAGATTTCTGTGAGTTTGAGGCCAGCCTGGTCTACAGGACAGCCAGGGCTACACAGAGAAATCCTGTCTTGAAAAACAAGATGGAACAAAAAGACTAGGCCTTTATTGTATGCATGCCTATAATGTCAGCATGTGGGAGGTGCAGGCAAGAGGATCGGGAGTTCAAAGTCATACTCGGCTACATAGGCGGTTCCAGGCCACCAAGATGAAACTCAAAATAAACAACAGGGCTGGAGAGAGGGTTCGGTAGTTAAGAGTACTAACTGCTCTTCTAGAGGACCCAGGTTCAATTCCCGCATCCACATGGTGGCTCACAATTGTCTACAACTCCATAGGAGATCCACCACCCTCTTCTGGCCTTCTCAGGCACCAAGGACACACTGGCGCATGGACATACATGCAGGAAAAACATCCATACATGTAATTTTTAAATTAAAATCGCAGCAATAATAACCGAGATGTTGTAAGGGTGAAGTATGTTCATATCCATGAGGGACATGTCAGAACAGTTGACGTGCATATGTGGCAAGCGACCTGTATGGTCCCTTTCAATTTCTCTAACTTGGGCTAATCAAGAACTAAGTTCTAGAGAGTTCCTGACAAGCTTATGCTATATATGAGCTGAGCCCCCCTTTCTTTTCAACTCTGTTTGGAACCAACACCCAACGTTCAAAACAAGCTGTTCTCTACAAACACAGAAGCGTTTAGCAGCTGCCGTGTCTTTGGTGGAATTTGGCCCTTTTCCCAGGAAACAGTGTTTCCATTTCACAATGTAACAACAGGAAGAGAGTGAACTCCACTTGGGATATAGATCCCTGCGCTGCCTCTAATTTCCACATCTCCATTGTGCTGGGCTTGGGAGAGTCCAGCTGTGCGTTGGCGGAGTGACTCATATTTCCCTCAAGACACATATTCCTGAGTCCCAGGGGCTCTGACTAGTGAGGAAGGGCAATTAGCACAGGCTCTGCCCCTGGATCCCCTCTGTGACTTCCAAGAGACAATGGTTTCCCCTTGGCCTGAAATTGAAAGAGGCCCCTGAACTATGCAGATAATTCTGCACCAAACCTTGCAGCTTGTGACCCAACACCCTTACACAGGCAAACACACAGACAAAATACCAATGCAAATAAAAATAGATAAATAGCTTGAGAGAGAGAGAGAGAGAGAGAGAAAGAGAGAGAGAGAGAGAGAGAGAGAGAGAGAGAGAGAGAGAGAGAGCGCCTAAATAAGCAACCAACAAACTAAGAAAAAGTAGATCTTTTAGGGCTGGAGAGATGGTTCAGATTGACTGCTCTTTCAGAGGTCCTGAGTTCAATTCCCAGCAACTACACTGTGGCTCATAACCATCTATTATGAGGTCTGGTGTCCTCTTCTGGCCTGCAGGCATACATGCAAACAGAACACTGTCTATATAATAAATAAATCTTTTTTTAAAAAAAGAAAAAGTAGATGTTTCAAATAGGTAAGTCCATAAAGCATAAACAAATATATATCTATCAATGTTTAAGATCTCCAGAATAAAAGGAAGAAGCTATCTTCCTTTTATTAAAATTATATAGGCCAGGGGGCTGGAGAGATGGCTCAGTGGTTAAGAGCATTGCCTGTTCTTCCAAAGGTCCTGAGTTCAATTTCCGGCAACCACATGGTGGCTCATAACCATCTGTAATGAGCTGTAATGAGGTCTGGTGCCCTCTTCTGGCCTGCAAACATACACACAGACAGAATATTGTATAATAAATAAATAAATATAAAAAAAATTATATAGGCCAGCAGTAATGATGTATGCCTTTAATTCCAGCACTTGGGAGGCAGAGGCAGGCGGATCTATGTGAATTTGAGGCCAGCCTAGTCTACAGAGGAAGTTCCAGGACAGGTTCCTGTCTCAAATATATATATATATATATGTTTTGTTTTGGAGACAGGGCGCATGCAGTTCAGACTGGCCTCAAATTCAGCACAGCCACGAGGATGACCTCGAGCTCTTGATCCTCCGCCTAAGTGCTGAGACCACAGGCTGGTCCCACTTTTAAAATGTTTCCGTTTTTAAAATGTTTAATTTTTCAGGGAAAAACAGTCTGAGTCACGGTCTCATTATGTAGCCCTGGCTGATCTGGAACTAGCTGTGTAGACCAGTCTGGCCCCAAACTCACAGAGAACCCCCTGCCTTGGCTTCCTCAGTGCTGGAAGTTCCGGTGTGAGCTATGCATCAAGTTTATAACCAACCCCCAGCCCTTATTCGTGCTAAGTAAGCACTGTAGCAGCTGAGCTCTGTATACCGCAGCCAGATAGCTGTCTCTTTAAAGCTCCTCATGCTGCCCTCGGCTGTGATAACTTGGACCTTCCTTTTGAAGGTTACAGGATGCTTATTCTGTAAGTGTTGCCCGTGTTTCCTTGAGATTAGGCTTTGGGGATTTATCAGTAGCAGGGACGGCATAAAGAGGGAAGCTGGATTCCTTTTGCATCTTATCAGGTGGATGAAAATTTTGATTTGCCCATTACTATGGCAGTTAACCTTGCCCACTTAAGGTTTTCCTCCAATTGCTGGGGTTAAAGGTGTGTGCCACCACACCTGGCATCAGCAAATATTTTATAGGCCAATATTTTGAGACTAGTTTAATAATTCTTTCATTTCTCAACAAACTTTTTCTCGTTAGTTTAAGAATGCATTAAAGTTTCCTGATTGAGTTAATGAGTTCTAGGATAGCTGCTGGGTGAAAAATTTTTAAATTTAATTTTAGTTTTATTTACTTTACTTTATGTGTAGGAATGTTTTGACTGCACGCATATGTATGCATCATGTGTATGCCTGTTGGACCCCTGTAACTGTTTGTGAGCTGCGATATGAATGCTGGAAATTGAACCCTGGTTCTTTATAAGAGCGACAAATGCTTTTAACTACTGAGCCATCTCTCCAGCCCCAGAATGTAATTTCCTAATTCCATTATTTCTTCTCTATTCAACACTGATGTTCTACGGAAGAGTCTCTCTCATCTCTTTTGCTTATATAAATATAGACTCTTGGAGAGCTATTTTATTTAATGGTGTATTTTTTTAAAGTTTTTATTATGTTTACAGTATCCTGCCTGCATGTATGCCTGCATGTCAGAAGAGGGCACCAGATCTCATTACAGATGGTTGTGAGCCACCATGTGGTTGCTGGAAATTGAACTCAGGACCTCTGGAAGAGCAGTCAGTGCTTTTAACCTCTGCGCCATCTCTCCAGCCCTACTCTCATTACTTGTGTTTGTTCATTTCAACTAGGTCTCAAGTAACCCCAACTGGCCTCAAGGTCACAATGTAGCCAAGGGTGAACTTAAACTCCTAATCCTCCTCCTCTACCGATTACAGGCCTGCTTCATGACACTGGGCCAGCATCATTGTTTTGATGCTCAGATTACCCATCCCAGATTTGAAAGCGGAAGGTCCTTCAAGCTTGTCCATTACCATATTGCCATGTGCACACAATTTCTTGAACCCTCTCATATTGTTTAGTGCAAGATGGTCAGCACACACTCTGTCAGCTGCTCCCTGACAGTGTGTGACAGCCAGACACACAGCTTTTCAGACCCTCCAGCAGGCTCCGCTTGCCCATCTGTGGTACCTGCTGCCACACTGCTCGAGGCTGTGATGTGGGATGTCCTTCTGTATATGTGTTGCTTTTATTGGTTGACGAATAAAGCTGCTTCAGTCAATGGCTTAGCAGAGTCAAGCCAGGCAAGAAATCTGAACAGAGATATAGAAAGAGAGTAGGCGGAGCCAAGAGTCAAGCCGTATAGCTGCCTAAGAAGCAAGAGGTAACAAAACATGAGCCTTGTGGTAAAATAGAAAATCATAGAAATAGGTAAATTTAAGATGTAAGAGCTAGCTAGAAATATGCCTGAGATATCGGCCAAACAGTGTTGTAATTAATATAGTTTCTAGGTGATTATTCGGGTCTACGAGGCTGGGAAACACAAGCAGTCTTGTTTACAAGGCTGAGGTGATTAGTTCTATTGAAGGAAGAAAAAAAGAGGAAGGGAGGGAGGGCCGGGGACGGAGAGTTGGAAGCACAACTCAGTTTGGACTCATTTCTTTGGAACACTTGAGGTCCTAAAATCAATCCTCTGCCCCGCCCCCGCTTTAACCCTCCTGTACTGCCAAACAAAACAAAATTCGTTATCTGGGAGTATAAAGTTGTACAGAACAATCACAACTCGTTAAGTTTTTGTGTGCTTGCTTTGGAGACAGTCTCAGATATTCCAGTCTGGTCTAGAAACCACCATGAAGTCTGGGATGGCTTTACCTTCCCGATTCTCTTGTCTCTCCCTCCTCAGTGCTGGGGTTACAGGTGTGCACCGTCCCATCGTGTTAACCCTTTGCAGGAGATCCGTTAGTGCAGGCCAGCACTCTTGCGAGTGAGCTGTACGTCCAGCCCTACAAGTCATAATCTCATGGTTTTAAAAGTCTTACCCAGAGAATACTATGTTCAGGGGTCACCAGGCTGCCAAAGAAGTAAAGGGGGACTAATCCCTCCGGCTCCTCTTCTACTTCTGGGAGAGTAGAAACCGCAGCCCCGAGGTGTCCAAAGACAATTATCAATAGCACAGCCTGGACCCCACCTTAGAGGAGAGTGAGGGTCTCCCACTGATACCCTACTGGAGGAGCAGGCCAGCTTCCAGGTCAACTCTAAAGTATCCCACCAGGGGGCGCTCTAGTGCAGCAGTGAGTGTGTTACCGCGGGGACCGAAGAGACGCTGCCCTGCCTAGGTTTTCTCTCTGCGCCCCTTTTCCTAACCCCTCCGTTGGGAACCAAATCCTGGGTAAAGTTCTAGGGGTGCAGCTGCATCTTGGGGGGCGATTGAAGGAGAAATAATCATCTGCTTATGGGGTACTTTTCAGAAAGGCAGACAGCGCGCAGCACCTTGTCTTCAAAGGTTATCAAGCCTATGTATGTCGCAAAAGAACCTTGGCAGCGTGTTTTGGGTCCTAACTTGAGCACAGCTACTTCTAGATTCTTGATTCAAGAACAGTCCTCTTTGATTCCAGCAGGAGGGTCTTTTCCACCCAATCCTACTTACCGAGTGTTGGGCATGGAGCCCTGAGGACAGGCCGCTCTCCTAGTCAGCCAGATCAGCTCAGGGAATTCGTGGAATGTGACCTACAGCGCAGCCAGATCACCCTAGTATTTTTTTTAATTGGGTTTTAAAAATATAGTAATATGACCAGCATCCTCAAGAAAACTTCCGCATGTCCTTTACTGTATCGCACACTGGAAATGAACCACTCTTGGTTCCGTATGCTGCCCAATCTTCCCCCACTTTCCAAACTGTCTTTTATTAATGATGATTTGGGGAGTCCTATAATTTTTTTTAAAAAATATTTTGTTATTTTTTCATATTAGGATGTTTTCATAATTTTTTTTTAAAAAGCCCCAAAGTCTCTAGGCAACACTCTAAAACACAATAAAAACTAGCAAGAGTGTTAGCTACACACCTCACTGGCATGCAATGGTTTCCTAGAAATTTCCACATAACTTTACACTCTGCGCTCTGTTTTAAGAAGACCTTACTGGTAATAGTAAGTTTTCTAAGGATTTGTCCATCCCATCCAAATGTGTAATTTATTGGTTATAAATCTTCTCATTATATTCTCTTGTCACCTTTGCCGTGTCTGAAGTTTCTTTTTGTTTTTTGATCTTCATGACAGGGTTTCTCTGTGTAGCCCTGGCTGTCCTGAACTCACTCTGGTTGTAGACCAGGCTAGCCTTGAACTCAGAGATCCGTCTGCTTCTGCCTCCTCAGTGCTGGGGGAAAGGGATATTCCACCAACACCTGGTTTTTGTTGTTGTTGTTGGTTGGTTTTTGGTTTTCTTTTCTTTTTAAAAAAGATTTATTTATTTATATGAGTGCCCCATCTACATGTACATCTGAATAACAGTAGAGGGCATCAGATCCCACTATAAATGGTTGTGGTTCCTGGGAATTGAACTCAGGACCTCAGGAAGAGCGGTCAGTGCTCTAACTGCTGATCCATCTCTCCAGCTTTCTATTTTCTATTAGATTTATTTACCACTTTCTTCCTATTTAGTGTATTTTGCTTTTTCTGTTTCCCAGAATGAATGTTTAGCTCATGATTTTCAGCCTTTATTCTTTTTTTTTAAAGATTTATTTATTTATTATGTATACAATAGTCTTACTGTGTGTATGTCTGCAGGCCAGAAGAGGGCGCCAGATCTCATTACAGATGGTTGTGAGCCACCATGTAGTTGCTGGGAATTGAACTCAGGACCTTTGGAAGACCTTTGGAAGAACAGACAGTGCTCTTAACCTCTGAGCCATCATCTCTCCAGTCCCCCCTATTTTTTATAATATGTTCATTAGAGCTTTCTCTCTCTCTCTCTCTCTCTCTCTCTCTCTCTCTCTTTTGTCCAGGCTGGCCTCAAATTCTCAAATTCTGGATCCCCCTGCCTCAGCCCTCTGAATGCTGGCACCACCACATCTACCCTTGCAAACATTTTATTATAAAAATAATAATAAGCTTACAGAAAGGTTCCAAGCAAACAAACGAGGTTTTCACCCCGAGAAGCAGGTGTCCCGTCTAGCTGTCATCCTACCACAATTGCTTTATCATGGTCTGTGCCCCCCATCTCTATGTCCCCACCTCTCCCAGCACTTTTTCAGTGTGCACACACCACAGGAGAGTTGTAGACACCACGTCCTTTACCCTGAGTAATGGAGTGCTGTTTCCTAACGATAAGAGCACAGCCTCTGTGTAACCACAGAACAACTGTTAAAATGAGGAAGTTCAGCCCAGATGTGATACTATCTAATCCATCACAAAATCTCACTGATGGTCCAATAATGACATCTGTGAGCTTGTTTTGTTTTGTTTTGTTTTCAGGTACAGAATCCAGCTCAGGACCACATACTGCAATAAACTGTCAAGTCTTGTTAACTTCACTTTTTAAGATTTATTTTATGTGTCTGAGTGATTTTGTCTGCATTTTTTTTATGTGCACCATGTGCAGACCCAGTGCAAAGGAGATCAGAAGAAGGCACTGGCTCCCCTAAAGCTGGAGTTATGGGTGCTGTACATTCTCAAATGAGTGTTGAGAACCACATCCAGGCTGGGCAGTGGTGGCGCACGCCTTTAATCCCAGCACTCGGGAGACAGAGGCAGGCGGATCTCTGTGAATCCTAAACCAGCCTGATCTACAGAGTGAGTTCTAGGATAGGCTCCAAAGCTACACATAGAAACCCTATATCAAACGTGATCTAGCCAGATTCTCGGAATTTGGCCGGATTCTCTGACTGTGGCTGGCCCGGGGTCTTTCTGAAAAGCCATTGACTATGACACTGGGACCTGTTTCCTCTGCATATGCTGGATTTTGGGGATCCAATCTGTTTGGACGCTTGCCTTCCTGGACCTGGAGGGAGGGGGAGGGAGCTGGAGCTTCCCACAGGGCAGGAAACCCTGACTGCCCTGGGGGATGGAGGGGAAGGAGGAGGGGAGTGGGGGGAGTGGGAGGGTGTTGGGAGGGGGGGCGGAAATGGAAACTTTTATAATTTAATAAAATTTACTAAAAAAAAAAAGAAACCCTATATCAAAAAACAAAAACAAACAAACAAACAAAAAACAAAGAACCAAACCTAGGTCTTCTGTAAATTCAACAATCACTCTTAACCACCGAGTCACCTCTCCTGCCTCCTGTTTATTCATCTTAGAGCACCTTTATCGCAAAGGGCCCCCAGGCCTTAGCACAACTGACTCCATGACAGCAGTACCATCAGGATGGAAAACTCAGCATGTAGCCAGCACCGCCTGCTAAAAATGGAAACAAAGACCTACTCCATCCAAGTCCATAGTTCTGGGAAAGTCTCTAAATGTACTAACCTTGCCTTTCGGCTTCTGTAGTTCTGCTTCAGGCTAACCGTTCTTGTTTACTGAAGTGTGTCAACCCAGTGTTCAGGTGGAAGCTTTACCCCAACCCCTGGCATCCATACACCCAAAGAATCTGGAATGTTCCACCATACCCCATCTCCCGATATCCCCATAGCCCATCTCTCTCCAAACCCTGCCACATCTCAGAAAACCCGCCAAATGATGACCCCCCAGTAATGCTCAAGACCACTCCCACAGGGTATTTAAACTGCCCCCTGGAGAACAAACAGGTGGTTTTCTGATCTCTCCTGTCTCCTCTTTGGGGGGCTGGAAAATCATCCGCAGTGCTGTATCCGTTAAACCTGGGCCTTCTCTAATTCGGTTTGATTTGGTCGGATTTGGATTGCTGAGTCGCTGGAGAGACTTATGGGAACCTCCTTTTTGTTTACATGGGTTTCAGGGATTGAATTCAGGGCACCAGACTTGCAGGTTTGCACAGTGAGCGCTTTAATCTGCAGAGCCGTTTTGCCATCCTGAGGTAATTTTCCTTCCTTTCTTCCTTTCTTTCTTTCTTTCTTTCTAGCACGCATGCTAATTTTAGTTGATTTACTATACATTGTAATGAGATTTAGATTATGTAAGATCTCAGGCTAGGGGTTCAAGAGGGACACTGAGGCAAACTGCCCATTTGGATAAGAAATAGGGCTTTTGGAAGGAGAGCGGCTGGGGCCCTGAGTTCAGGCTAAGCGGGTGCCCTTACATAACTTGAAGACCGCAGGGCTCACGATCTGTAGTTGATGAGTAGCCCAGTACTTGCTTGCAGTCAGATTGTCGCGATTTCCAATCAGCAGGGGAAGGGGAAAGGCCTTTAGTTAATACGCGTCCATCAGAGGGTCACTTGCAGCCCCAGATAGTTTAGGATGCTTGGTCAGCTTCCTTTGTGGAAGTGGGGATTAGGGGATTTCAGACCAGAGGCAGCCATAGCAGGTGTCTGCCTTCTCTTTTACAGGTATGAGTTGCCTCTAGGCCAAACCTGAGGGATTTATTCAGGTGTTTTTTGTTTGGTTGGTTGATTTGGTTTTGGTTTTTCTCTAGAAAACAATTTACATGTTCCATTTTCGTTTTGTTTTGTTTTGTTTGAGACGGGGTTTCTCTGTGTAGCCCTGAACTCACTCTGTAGACAAGGTTTGCCCCCAACTCAGGCTTGCACCTCCTCTTCCCCACAACCCAGTCATGTTTCATACTTTGTTTTGTTTTTGTTTTCGAGACAGGGTTTCTCTGTTGCCCTAGTTGTCCTGGAACTTGCTTTGTAGACCGGTCTGGCCTCAAACTCACAGAGATCCACCTACTTTTGCCTCCTGAGTGCTGGGATTAAAGGTGTGGACCACTACTGCTGGGCATTACATACTTTTTGAAATATCATGTTAGGGACTCAGATGACACCAGTTAGTTCCCATCCTTGACACCAACTTAAGCATATTCAGGTATTAACTGCCTCCTCTCTCCACTGTAATGCTGATTTTCTACTTTAATTAATAAATCATTTATGGGATGGGACGGCATTTTCCTACTACATGTTTCCTTTTATATACTTTTAAGTGTTTGTCATCAGTTTTAACACACATTAATTTTGTTTTTGTTTTTGTTTTCAGGGTTTTTGTTTTGTTTTTCGAGACAGGTTTCTTTGTGTAGCCCTGGCTGTCCTGAAACTAGCTCTGTAGACCAGGCTGGCCTCGAACTCACAGAGCTCTGCCTCCCGCTTCCTCCCTGAGTGCTGAGATTAACGGTGTGTGCCACTGCCACCCAGCCAACACCACCCAGTCAATTTATTCTTTATATGATAATTTTTAAGTATATGTAAAGAACTTAATTGTGATATTTTCATTCAACATATAACATTATTGATATTACTGTTATTTTGCAACAGGGCCTCACTCACTCTGTAGCCTAGGCTGGCTTTGAACTCACAGACAGTCCTCCTGCCTTAGTCTCCAGGGTGATGGGATTACAGTCTTTTTTCCCTCCCCTTCCCTTCTCTTTCTGGTTCCTTTCTTCTCTCTGAATAGTCCCTCCCACTTTCATTTTAATAAATATTTATCTAATTTTTTTCAGATCAAGTATGACTACAGTCATTGCACGATGAATATTTTCCTGGAGCCCCATTCCTCCTGCAGTAGGCTCTCTGCCATCGATCCACGATCATCCGTGTTTACCCAGCTAGCGTCCACCGGGTTCTACCATTCACTTACTATCTTGTCCTTTAAAAATTAACCATCAGGTTAGTAAAGACTTCTAAATGTATTTCAAGAAAATGTCTTCCAAGACCAAGGAGATGACTCCGCTGGTAAAGATCCCTGCTGTCAGGCCTGAGGACTTGAGTTCCAATCCCCAGAACCATGGTAGAAAGGAAGAACTGACCCCTGGTAGAGTGCAAACCTGTGCGTGTGCACATATGCACACACACACGCGCGTGCAGACACACAATAGAAAACATATTAAGGCATATTTTCTAGACAGTAAAGCTCACTCCTTTTAAACTCCTTTAAAGTTAAGTACAACTTAACTTTACCAAGCAGTGCAGCCAGCACATAGGTCAGTTTGGGAGCATTCGCATGACCCGTATGGCAGGTCTTTCTCTTTACTTTCTGATTCATAATTTACAGTGTCCGGACAGCATCCATGAGGATGCTATTTTTTCATCCTTTCTGATCATCTCTATCCTGTAACTGTACTATCACCTTCATTTACATATATTTATTATTTATTTACTGTATTATTGGTGAAGTCAACTTAGCATTATCGTTTTATATTTTCCTATGTTTCCTGCATGTCCCTTTTGTTATTCTTCTTCTGTTCTTTTTTTTTTTTGCCATCTTATATGGAATTAGTTGCCTAATCTTCAGAATCTGTTCTATTTATTTATTTGGCGTGTAGATGCCTATATGAAGTTCAGAAGACAATTTACAGGTAACAGTTCTCTTCTTCCACCTTGCGGGACCCAGGGATCAGGCCATTAGACTTAGAGGCAAGTGCCCTTCACTACTGAGCCTTCTTGCCAGCCGTAGAATTCTATTTAATTAATTCAAGTTATTTTTGAGACAGGCTCTCACCATGTGGCCCGGGATGGCCTGGAACTCTCTATATAGCCAAGGTTGGCCTGGAACTCTCTATATAGCCAAGGTTGGCCTGGAACTCTCTATATAGCCAAGGTTGGCCTGGAACTCTCTATATAGCCAAGGTTGGCCTGGAACTCTCTATATAGCCAAGGTTGGCCTGGAACTCTCTATATAGCCAAGGTTGTTCTGGAACTCACTACATAGACAAGGCCTCAAACTCACAGAGATCTCTCTGCCTCCACCTCCCTAGAGATTAAAAGTGTGTGCCACCATGCCTAGCCTGAGTTCTTTATTTTATTATATGTGTATGAGTGTTCTGCCTGCATGAATGTCTATGCATCCTGTGTGCATCTTGGGCCCCAGGCGTTCAGTTCAGAAGTGTCAGAGTCTGGAACTGAAGTTATAAACTGGTGTGTGCTGCCACACACAAATTTAACTTTGGTCCTCTAACCAAAGTTAAGTCTCCTAACAGAGCAAGTCTCCTAACCATTGAAACATCTTACCAGCTCCCTGAATCCTCTCTCTCTCTCTCTCTCTCTTTCTCTGTTCCTCATGAGTGGGTGAGAGCAGGTGCACGTAGGTGAATTTGCAGAGGCCAGAGGAGCTTCTCAGTTGTCACCTTCAGGAACGCCATCCACCTCCTTTGAGACAGGCTCTGTCATTGGCCTGAAGCTCACACACTAGGCTGGCTAACCGGCAAGCCCCAGGATCCTCCTGTCTCTACCTGTCCAGTGCTGGCATTAGAGCTACACACCATGAAGACCAGCTTTCCCCCCCATGGTTTCTGGGGACTGCACACTGGTACGCATGCTTACAGTGCAAACACCTGACCCATTGAGCAGTCCCCCCAGCTCTCAGAATCCTATTTTAACTTACCTATTGTCGACTCAATTGTGCCTTCTTCCACATTCTGCTTAGTGATTGCTTCAGAGATTCCATAAAATAAACTCCCACACTTTACAGTCTACTTAACATTAGTACTGTGACAGTTCCCATGGAATATGAAAATCTTGACATTTTTATAACTCCATTTCATATCCTTTTGGGGGGGTGCTTTTTGTTTTTGATTTTGATACAGGATCTCTTTATGTAGTCCTGGCTGTCCTGGAACTCAATATGCAGACCAGTCTGGCCCCAAACTCATGGAGATCTCCCTGCCTCTGCCTTCTAAGTGCTGGATTAAAGGCGTGGGCCACCACTTCAGGCTACAGGTCCTTTGTTTTTGCAATAGTTATCACATGCACCGTACACACCACACAATTTTCTAATCCCCACACTAATATTTTTAATTAAGAAAGAAAAAAGTCAGGCTGGAGAGATGGCTCAGCAGTTAAAAGCAATGGCTGGTCTTCCAGAGGACCCAGGTTCAATTCCCAGCATTCATATGGCAGCTCACAACTGTCTGTAACTCCAATTCTAGGAGATTCAATAACCTCACACCAATGTATATAAAATAAAATTAAATAAATTTGAAAAAATAAAGGAAAAGCCCTTTCAATGCACTGATGTGTTTATTTGGTGTTATTCATTTCTGAAGATGCAAGTTTATATCTTACACTATTTATTTCCCTCCAGCTGAAGATCTTTCTTTAGAATCCGCATGGTTCAGAACCAGCAGTGGCAAACTCTCTTAGTTTTCATTTATTTGAAAACATATTTATTTTTCTTCCTCCCTCACCTCTTTTCCCTCCCCCATCTCCTCCCCTCCCCCAGCAACAGTGGTCAAACCCAGGGCCTTGCACTTGCCACCAGCTCATAACTCCAACCCCTGCTTCTATTCATGAAATATTACCATTTATTTATTTCAGCACTTTAGTGACGTAATTTCACTATCCTTTGGTCTCCATTGTTTGTGATGAGAAATCAGTAGCCATTTAGACACACACACGCATGTGCACACGCACACACACACGCACACACACATGAACACACATGCACACACCATCAGTATGTTTTCCTCTAATTCTGATGTGCCTAGGAGGGTTTTCTTTGTATTTGTTCTGACTGTGGTTATGATGTAAGAATTTCTTGGAATCTTTTTTTCCTACCTCTTTCAGTCTCTCCCTCTCACTTCCCCTTTCTCTTTCTTCCTCTTCAGCTTCCTTTCTCTCTCTGCTCCCCTCTGACTCCCAGTGAAAACTCAGAAATGAGAGGAAGTTTCTTTATGTAGCTCAGACTGGCCTGAAGTTTACTGCGTGGTCCAGGCCGGGACTCCAATGACACAGCATCGTTACTTTTCTCATTGCTGCGATGAAATGTCCAAAGAGAGCTGCTTAAGGAAGGAAATGTTTGTTCGGTCCAAGGCTTTGATGGCAGAGTCAGTCCCTTGTGGCGGGATGAGGTGGCTGCTCACACTGAGTCTGCAGTCAGGAGCAGAGAGAGGAATGCTATCATTGCTCAGCTCCCTTCCCCTTTTTATTCAGTCTTAAACCCCAGTCCATAGAATGATGCTGCCCACTTCACTAAAGCATTTCTGGAAACAGCCTCATACACACACCCAAAAGTATGTTCCCGTGGTGATCCCAAATCCACTGATATTGACAACGAAGATTAATCATCACAATGGACTGGATATATTCTTTGACATGGTGTCTCACTATGTAGCCTAGGCTAGCCTCAACCTTAGCCTCCTGAGTACGGGGATTACCAGTACAAGCATGCAGCACCATTCCTGGTTTCACATGTTATCTCTGACAGTCAAGGTTAGCCTTCAACTCACTTTGTAGCTGATGATGACCTTGAATTTTTGAGTGGGCATCCTGGGGTCATCTGCATACAGCACTATACTCTCCCTCTTCAAATTGTTCTTGCTTGGTCATGGTATGAGACCCAAAATGCTTCGAGGACAACCTGCTGGAACTGGTTCTCACCTTCCACTGTGGTCCTGGGGCTGGGGTCTTCAGGCTTGGCAGCAAGCGCTCTCATCTGATGTTTGTTTGTTTTTGAATCAGGAGGACATAACTCATTCTGTAGTTCAAGCTGGACTGGAACTCATTATGTAGGCCAGGCTGGCCTCCAATTTTTGGTGATCCTTTTGGCTGTGCCTCTTGAATGCTAGATTCATAGGTACAAACCACCATGCCCAGCTTTTACATTTATTTTGTTTTATTTTGAGCCCTGACCGACCTGGAACTCGCTCTGTAGACCAGGCTGGCCTTGAACTCAGAGACCTGCCTGCCTCTGCCCCCGAAGTGCTGGGATTAAAGGTGAGTGCTGCCTGGTCAGATTTCTGAGTTAGAGGACGAAGTAACACATTTCATTATGACCTCCCCCCCCCCCGCCCCACACACACACTGAGACTTCTTACTTGGCATTTGTTGGCATGTTTCCTTCTATACCCTTATGATAATTGTTTTACTCCTGCCAGCTAGTTCTGGCACCTGGTTTCTCCCAGGGTTAGTCTCCCTAATCGCCTTTTCTCCTCAGTGTGGGTCAGATTTCCCTGATTTCTCAGCTGGTCAGGAACTTTAATTCACACTGGATATTGCGGATGGCACTTTATACAGAAGAACTTGGGTTTCGTTATGCGCCTGTGAGGACCATTGTGAGTTTTGACGTAAGAGCAGACAGACTCCGAAGTTGCTGCTTATCATCTTTAGCTAAAGGCTGCCCCATGCATGCAAGCTAGGGACTGCGGAAGAGGATTTGTCCTCCCTCCCTCCCTCCCCAAAAGGCCTCACTAAGTGGGCCTGACTAGCCTGGAAATGACATCTTCCTGCCTCAGTCTCCCAAGTAGTTGGGATTGCAGGTGTAGACCACCACACTTGTCTCTTAGAATTCTGTCTGTCTGTCTGTCTGTTACACTCCCCTTCAGGAGATTTCCTCCCATAACCCCTATCTGTTTGGTGTATCTTTTTCCTTTAAGTTAATAAAATTGTGGAGATTTTTATTTTTCAGGTTTAAAAAACCCATACTCTGTGTGGGTTTCTGGCTGGCTAAAGGTTGTTAAAAATAAATTTACAAAAGGAAACCGCGGCTGGAGTGCCATCCGCTTGGCAGAGTGCTTGCCTAGCATGCCCCTGATCTTTGGTTTGACCCCCAGCTCTGCAGAAACCAGATATGAAGTGTGTTGATTAGTTCTCATCCATTTGACACAGCAGTGTCATCTGGGAAGAGGAAACTTTAACTGAGGAACTGTCTCCATCAGATTGGCTTAAGAGACATTTTAGTTTTTCCTTGATTAATGACTAATGTGAAAGGGCTCAGCCCACTGTGGGTGATGCCACCCCTGGGCATGTGGTCCTTGGTTGTATAAGAAGGAAGCTGTATGGTGGTGGCGCACACCTTTAATCCCAGCACTCAGGAGGCACAGAAAGGTGGATCTCTGTGAGTTTGAGACCAGCCTGGTCTACAGAGCAAGTTCTAGGACAGGTTCCAAAGCTACACAGGGGAACCCTGTCTCAGGAGAAGAAAAAAAAAAAAAAGAAAAAGAACCATGAACAACAGATCCTGTAATGTGATGAAGGAACTATGTAAAAGCTTGTATTCTCCAGAACATAAAATGTTTGTTTGTTTTTGTTTTTCAAGACAGGGTTTCTCTGTGTAACCCTGGTTGTCCTGAAACTCTATAGACCAGGTTGGCCTAGAACTCAGGGATCCGCCTGCCTCTGCCACTGGAATTTGTACCACCACTGCCTAACACACAAAATATTTCCAAAAATATCTCACAAAATTATCCAAAAAGAAGAGAACTGGAGAGCTGACTGGGCAATTAAGAGCTTTGGTTGCTCTCACAGAGGATCCAGGTTCTCTCCCTGTATCCATGAGGCAGCTCACAACCACCTATAACTCCTGTTCTAGGGACTTCTGTGACCTCTTCTGGCCTCCTCAGGCACCAACAATGCATGTGACACATATACATATATGCAGGTAACATACACACATAAAATAAAAATAAATAAATCTAGAAGCAAGAAAGCCTTGAGTATCCCAGTGGGTAGAACAATTTTCTAGCATTCGTGAAGCCCTGGATTAGTGCTGTGGGAACTCCTTCAGCCAATGGTCTTTTAGATACTGGCCCATTTTGGACGAGGTCTCAGGTACTATTTAGTGCAGATGAGAAGCATGAGCCGCCCCCTTTCTTCTGCTGGATTTGGTTCCCAGTTCCCAGCACACACAGAGGATGGTAGATCGCTACCCTTACTGTGAGTTTATCCCCGAATAAATAAATCTTTGTTACACTCCATTCCGGGCTATTGTGGAACTCTTTGACACACCTACAGATTGGATTCCTAGCACCACGTCAACTGGGCATCGTGGCCTTTGTCCGTAACCTCGGTACTCATGAGGCAGAGACTGAGGGATCCAGGCACACTTGAAGCCAGCTTAGTAGACATAGTGAGGTCCAGTCCAGACCAAGTAGGGTTACGCACAGAGACACTATTTCAAAACAAAAAACCAGAGGTAGAGATGTAGCTCCGTTGATAGAATGATTGATTAGCCTACCTGAAGCCGGAGTTCCATCCTCAGCACTGTATAAACCAGAGGTGACCATGTATATCCTCTATCCCGGCATTCAGGATGCAAACCCAAGGCTGCATAGAAAGTTGAAGGACAGCCTGAGTTATGTGAGACTCTGTTTCAGGAAAGAAGAATCTGGGTGGTGGTGGCACATGCCTTTAATTCCAGCACTCGGGAGGCAGAAGCAGGAGGATCTTTGTGAGTTTGAGGCCAGCCTTGTCTACAAAAGCTAGTTCCAGGACAGGCTCTAGAGCTACAGAGAAACCCGATCTTTAAAAACCAAAATAAATAAATAAATAAAAAGGAAAAGAAAAAGAAAAGGAGCTAAAGGCAACAGTATAACCACACAGCTCCTAGGCAACAGTATAACCACACAGCTCCTGGGCATCTCTTTATAAATAGAGACCCTGTCTCCACCTGTTGAAAAAAACCAGAAATACTAAAACAGAGTAACATTGTACACACTTGGTACCCAGGACCAGATTTCTAAACAGTATTCCTCACAAAAAGGAAGCAGAGTTCCTTGGAGAAATGGATGACAGAACAGAGCAAGTGTAAAGTAAGCTGGAACATCCTGTTCTGACAGAAATTCAACAAGTCCCTCCTGCAAAGGACGGGAGCCTGTCAAGCAGGGGGAGTTCCCTTTCCGGTGAGAGCCTGATGGTCCCTTCACAGCAAGCCTTTCCTAAAGGAGAAGTAAACACATGTGGATAAATATAAAAAGTAACTCCCTGAGGGCACCAGCAAGCAAACGCAGAAGGCTGGAGAGACAGTCCAACGATTAAGGGCTGCTCCTCCAGAGGATCTAAGTGTGGTTCCTACCACCCATGTTGGGAGGTCACAACCACCTGTAACTCCAGCTCTCTGAGATTGGAAGTCCTTTTCTGACTCTGAGGACACCTGCACACACGTGACACACACACACACACACGGACACTTTCATAAATAAAATTTTACAAGTAGGACTATACTACATGAGCGCTATTTGGCAAAGGAAAGATACTAAATGCCCCCCAACACACACACACACACACACACACACACACACACACACACACACCACACTTGAAGACTGGGTCTCTAATCTAGGTTGAACTACTGAAATTGTTGATGGTAATCTTGAACTTCTGATGAAATTATCCATGTGAGACAGTTATCGACTAACACCCAATTAAGAGTACAGAAGTCCTTTGTTGTTGTTGTTGTTTGTTGTTTGCTTGCTTGGTTTTTTTAATATTTATTCATTTATTATGCATAAAATATCTGCCTACATGTGTGCCTGCAGGCCAGAGAGGGCACCAGATCTCACTACAGATGGTTGTGAGCCACCATATGGTTGCTGGGAATTGAACTCAGGACCTTTGGAAGAGCAGGCAATGCTCTTAACCACTAAGCCATCTCTCCAGCCCCTGCTTGGTTTTTTTTTAAGACAGGGTTTCTCTGTGCATACCTGGCTGTCCTGGAACTCTCTCTGTAGACCAGACTGACCTCAAACTCCTCACTCTACCTCCTGAGTGCTGGGATTAAAGGCCAGCTGCATCGGGCTATATAGAAATCCTTTTATTAGCCAGAGACCAAGAGTGGGCTTATGCCTCAGAGTCTCTTGGTGCTAAACCTTGGGGGTGCAGCATTTTAAAATGAAAAACAAAAACAAAAACAAAAAAAAAACACAATTACTACAGTGTTTGGGGGGGCGCTCAGAATGACATCTTTTGGCAGAATTGAGCAATATTTTCCAGACACCACATGACTTTAAATCCCAAATGCTGGGGTTAAAGGCCTGCACCGCCACCACCCAGCTGAGCCCCTCCCCCTTCCTACCTCCCTCTTTCTCTCTCTCTCTCTTTCTTTCCTTCTTTCTTTTTTCTTTAACTTTTGGGACAGGGTCTCATGTATCCCAGGCTGGCCTTGGACTCACTCCATACCTGAGCCTGGCTCCTGTCTCTACTTCCCCAAGAATTAAGATGCCACTACATCTGGTTTAACTAAATCTTTTTCCACTGGAATGCCCATGTTTCTCTTTGCTCCAGGTGAATCAGTAGAAAGCCAACACAGTTATAATTGCTAGATTGTCTCTCCAGAAACGGAGGCTGGTTTCTGACTCTCCTGAGCAAGTATTTGAGGTCTGAGGTCACAGAGATCTCTGCATTCCCCACCCCCTCCACCTTGTCCCTCATTCCCTCTCTAGCTTCCTTAGGCTTTCCACAGGCCAGAGCTTTAGGACTCCCCTTTGCATAGCATTCCAATCCCTGCCAACTAGAGAACTTCCTGCCTCAAGTGTCTGAGAGTCATGAGGGTTGCTGAAAATGTCACAAGCCTTAGGCTCATTCCTTGTCTGTGTAATCATTAATAGAACTAAAGGGAATTGGCCCTTAAGGCAACAAAAGCAGCCTCAAAGTGCATTTTGAAGAGGTTTTCGCTTTACCAAAGGACCTTTATCTTAAACGTTCTTGGGCTTTGAATGTAAAAGCTCTAGTGTTATTCTGGGAAATTCAAAGTAAAATTGAAAGTGCACCTTATCTCACTAGCTTCTCGTGACTTTCTGACATTCTGTCTCTTAGATCCTTGTATCTGCTATCTACTTTGTCTTGGTAGGGAAGAATCGGTAGTTAATCTTTGCTTAGGTGTCTAAGCAAAATCTCAGTTTAGAGTTGATATTTTTGCCTAAGCCTCACATGGAATTTTTAGGGCCACAGGCATATACATCCACACTTTGTTTTATTATTAATTTTTATTTGTTTGGTGGACAATGGATCTTACTATGTCACCCAAGCTGGCCTAGAAATTCTGGGTTCTATGGCCCTCCTACTTCAGTTTCCTGCTGTCAGGAGGTTACAGGTGTCTAACAATACACCTGTCTTAACAGCACTTTTTTACTTTTTTTTTTTCCTGTGCTTGAGATTGAACCCCATGCATGGCAAGCATGTATTTTATCATTTTGAAGCCCCGGCTTCAAAAGCATTTAAAATTTGATCTTGCTGAACAATGCCGTATCTTCTGATTCATGGGTGTATCTACTTCCTAAGGTTACTGTGAGAACTAAATGAGTCTGTATTTATAAAGCACTTAGAAAATCTCCTGGCTCAAAGTAGAATACTAATCATTGCACTCACCTCTCTCTACCTTGCATTTTTTTTAATGCTTTGCAGCTCTAGTTGGCCTGGCGTTCACTAGAAGGCAATCCTCCTGCTTCAGCATCCCATTACTAGGATTACAGGTATGAGTCATTACACCCCACTTTCTCTCTTGTAAGTATTGGAACTTATTTCTCAAGGTATTTCTTGGATGGGGAGTGTATCTGCCCCATTTTCCTATCTATGGTACCTAATGTTTGGTTCACAGCAGATTTCAGCCGACATATTGCCTATGAGATACTATCTAGCAGACAGAAATCCCATCTCTGACCATAAAGCAAGGTAATGAGCAGAAAAATAGATATGAAGCCCTAAACATAGACATTTGGAACTGCCAAGGACAGAGCACAGAAGGAAAATAAACGGAAACTGAACACTAGGAAAAGGTAGGTGACTGGCAGGCGGGAACAGAAAAAGAAAAGGAACTATAGGGCCCTGAAGAAGGCTTAACAGGTTAAAGTGCTTTCAGGCAATCCTGATGCCTGAGTTCAGTCCCTGGGAAACACATGGTGAAGGAGAGAGAGAACCAACTCCCAAAGTTGTCCTCTGACCTCCTTGCCTGTGCCGTGGAAGGAGGGCACACAAACACATCCAATAGATAAATTAGTATTACTATTTTTAAATACCTCTGCGAGGATGTACTATCAGGAAAGCCACGAAAAAGGTTCAAGGAAATAAAAGTTAGTCAGGGATAGGTTTCTTTCAGGTAGCGGAGGAAACATTTGTGTTTGTGGTTAGCAAGCAGCTGACTCTGAGGTTAGGTTTTTGTTTTTTTTTTTCAAGTCTCTGAGGAAGGAAGTGACAGTCATTCATTGTGAAATCGTTTTTTTCTAACATTCAGCAGGATTTCAACTGTGGGTCCTTCTCTGCCTTGCCAGGAAAGCAAAGGAACTGAGAAATGTGGATATGGTAAAGTCAGGTCTCAGAAATGCTCCTTCTCAGGAGACCTGTGGCATCTTCAGTTGCCATGAGCAATAGAAAAATAGAAATAAAATGTTCACCGTGTCCATCATTTTGTTCGGGCTTACAAAACAGGTTTTGTAGTTTTTTGCTAGACCGACAAAATTATCAGCACCAGTTGTTTGTTTGTTTGTTTCTTTCTTTCTTTTTGGCTTTGTTTTTTAATCTGAAATATCTCTTTCACGACACTTGAATTTCAATAGAGTTCCGCCACCCACGGAGACTGACTGACCAGTTCTCCGAGTTCTTCCTGATGGGTCCGGTTATTAACACCGACTCCCTACTCCTTCTAATAGAGGGGAAAGGGACTCTGTTAATATTTGGGAAGTGAGCTTTTAAAAAATAGGTAGGGGCTGGGGTGATGGGCCAGGGGTTAGGAGCATTGACTGTTCTTCCCAAGGTCCTGAGTTCAATTCCCAGCAACCACATCATAGCTCACAACCATTTATAATGAGATCTGATGATCCCTTCTAACGTTGTATACATAATAAATAAATCTTAAAGAAAAAATAGTAGGTAGTATCATTTTGCATTCAAAAGATATACGAGGAACTGAAAACTTCTACGTGGCCAGACGGGTTCGCGGGAATCTACTAAGCAAGATAAAAATAGTCATTTTCTCAACTGGGTCATTTCTTGTCATTTGTGTAAGTGTAAACAAACCCTAGGCAGCTAATGGAAGAATGAATCCTGTACGTCGTAAGAGGACGAGATCGGCGTAAGTTTTAAGTCGCTCTCCAATCTGGGGCTCAAATATTTTCAGGGGTGGAAGAATGGCAAAGGATGTGTGTGTGTGTGGAGAAGACGAACTCTGAAGCCCCCTGCAGCTCTCACATCATTCTATAAACAGTCATTTTTTTCACGCTGCTTCCAAGAAGGGGTTGTGGATCGGTTCCCTGGAAAACAGAGATGGCAGGTAACCTTGCTCCGAGGATAAGAGAGAGATAGGATTCTGAGAGGCTCAGAAGCCAAACACTTCAGAAACCCACACGCCCAGCACTGACGATTCCAAACACTCCGGGTTAGAAATCACAACGCCGGAACAAAGATGGCGACCGCACGGCAAGACTCGCCCGAGCCCCCTGGACTCTGCACTGCGGCAGCCCGGCAGAGGCAGCATCCCATTGGTCAACTGAGATGAAGTCATCTTGGGGGCGGGACTCGGCGGTGGCGTGGGGGCGGAGCCTTGCTTGCGTACCTCCTCGGGACTCGGCTCTGCCGGAGCCGGGGGCTTTGCTGCGGCGGCTGCGGTCGCGGCGGTGGTGCGGGCCAGAGGTGAGTGAGGGTTGTGGAGAGAGCGCGTCCCGGAGCGGCCTTCAAGGGGACCTAGGGGTGCACTCCGATACCCCGGCCGCTTGTCAGAAGAATTAGCGGGGGTCTTGGGTCTCTGAGAGAAATGTGAGGGGGCTCATCCTCCTCTTCAGACACCCTTCCTGTGGGCAGAGGAACTGGAGGGCCATTGCCCCGGGAGGACCCGTGAGGGGGAGGCGACAGAATAGAGGAGATCGGATAGGCAGAGGGATCCGAGGGAATTTCTTAAAAGGGTTTTAGAATTTGGGGATTTCTCCCTTACCCTGGAGACAGGTTGTGCCTGGTCCAGAGAATTTCTGCTTTCTCACTGTGCTGCCCAGAAATGAAGCAGGTGACCGACAGATGCCCCCTGCTAGGAAGGGAAAATTGGAAAACCCGAGCGAGATAGAGAGTCCTCCAGGGAGGACGTAAGGTTTGTTTTGGATCCCTTTTGCAGAACTATTCTTTGTTCATGTTTCATTTCGCGACCCCTGGAAACCCTTTTCCAAATTCGTTTTGTGTTTGATTTCACTGGGGGTAGAGATAGCCTTAGACAGGCCTGTAATCATGAAGGAGCAGGAGGAGGGCGGCAACTCGTTAGAGGCTGTCATCCCTGGCAGCTTCTGGTCAATGCCGATCAGACATGATTTCATATATTTTGAGGTTGTGGCATCTATCCTTGTTCAAGGTGACGAGGACTGGTAATAATAGCTCCTGTGGGTGATTCAGATATGCACAGTCTTAAGTCAACCCACATAATCTCTTGAGAAACCCTTGCTTAGTAGAGTGTGTTGTTTTGCTGTCCTGAGAACACGAAATGCAGAAAGGATTTGTTGTTCGGGTTCCTCAAAATGTCTTCCTGCCTTCCCGAAGATCAAATCTTCTCTGAAATGTCAGTCTCACTTATCAGTCAGTATGAAATATGCACGACCTTACGACGTTAAAAATAATGTAGTGTATGATCTGCTGACATGAGATATTGCAGACCGTGCTCTACCTGAGCTGAACGTGAGCTTATCGAGAGTGAATAATTGGAATTTCAGTACCACTGATAGCGCCAGTGGCTGCCCCGAACGGAAGTCTTCCGTGGCTCGTAGGGGAGACAGGACAGACGAAAACGACAGTCATTTTGAGGATGGGGATGAGAAAAAGATAGCTGCCGAGGTGGAAGGCTTCTCCTCTGGCTTATTAAAAGTGCTTTGTCATTACCTACGCGTTCCTGTCACGCCTGAGTTGAAATTGAACTGACTGTGGTGGGCTCCATTGTCCTTTTAAAATGTTGTTTACATATTGGGATGCCTTAGAAGAGGAATGCTGTTTGCTCAGGAGTTTGGAAGCTTGAGCCCTTTAACCTTAGCTTTAGGATAGTACTAGAGATCTTGGATGTTGGAAGTGGACATTGTCAGTTGAGGAAGGAAAGCCAGTCACATCTTTAACATAAGAGGGTAAAGTCTCTTGTTTCTTTTCTTTTTTTTAAAAAAAATATTTATTTATTTATTTATTATTTATACAATATTCTGTCCATGTGTATGCCTGCAAGCCAGAAGAGGGCACCAGACCCCATTACAGATGGTTGTGAGCCACCATGTGGTTGCTGGGAATTGAACTCAGGACCTTTGGAAGAGCAGGCAATGCTCTTAACCTCTGAGCCATCTCTCCAGCCCAAGTCTCTTGTTTCTTGCTCACCAAACAAAATAAACCCAAAGTAAAACAACGATGAGGACCCTTTTTAGCAAGAAAATTCTGTCCAGTGTGAAAATCAAACAGTAACAACAAAAAGCTCTGGGTTTGTTGGTGTATTCCAGTAATCCCAGAACTAAGGAGGTGGAGGAGGAAGGAGGATCAGGAGTTCAAGGCCAACCTCCACTGTGTTGAGTTTGAGACCAGCATAGGTTATACAAACAAAATAAAAGCAAACCTCCAGGTGCTGTGAATGTCACTGTATCATATTACAGAGCTTTTTGGAGTTCCCAGCTCCTGTCCTTAATCTGCACATATTATTTCTTAGTATTGTGTTCCCCAAAGTACTGTCAGTCAATTCTGATGTCAATTACAAAGGAAGTGACTCTTTGTTGGGCTCAGTAGTCTGGGATTTAGTAATGACTTTTTGTAATTTTTCTTTTGCACCTTTCTTTTTATTTATTTATTTATATATTTATTTATTTGGTTTTTCAAGTCAGGGTTTCTCTGTAGCTTTGGAGCCTGTCCTAGAACTAGTTCTTATAGTCCAGGCTGGCTCGAACTCACAGAGATCCACCTGTCTCTGCCTCCAAGTACTGGGATTAAAGGCGTGCACTATCACCGCCCGGCTGTTTTTGCACCTTTCTAAGCCAGAGAGCCAGACTTCTCACAAGGCATGCAAGAAATAAAGGACCTGAGCTGGTGTTGTTTGTCCTTGGTCCTAGTGGTTAATTCTCAAGCCCTGTCATTTTCTCCCTTGCCTCAGATTGAAGTGAACCACAGATACTTACCGACTACTCTCTGCCAACATGGGGGAGCTTTTCCGGAGCGAGGAGATGACGCTGGCCCAGCTGTTTCTACAGTCAGAAGCTGCTTATTGTTGCGTCAGTGAATTAGGAGAACTCGGAAAGGTTCAGTTTCGTGATGTAAGTGGAAACCAGACTGCTTTTTGATCACCATCAAACTGTTTTGTTAGTTATGGTTAACTGCTTTGTCATGAGTGTTTTGCCTTTTATGTGCAAAGTAACGTCATAGCACTGGCTTAGTACTGTGTAAGCTTCAAATTGTCTTTTGTCTTTCTAGAGGTGGAAATGGTTTCAGCCAACTTTTTTCGGTCGTTTGATGATTCTTTCTTGGACAGTCATCCTTAGCTGGGCATCATGGTTTATCCCTATAATGCTGCACATGGGAGGTTGAGACAATGAGGTGATGAGCCTGAGCTACAGAGTGAGACCATGTATAGAAGGAGGAGGAGATGGATGGCAAATGGCCTGAGATGCCTGTACTTTGGAGGTCTAGGAGTATTAGGAATTCACGGTCATCCTTGGCTATAGAATAAGTTTGAGGCCAGTTTGAGCTACATGAGACCTTGTCTGGGGAAAAAAGAAAAAAAAGAAAACAATTTTAAGTGCCCTCAAGGGAATGCTGGCAGAGGATACCACACTAATCTATTACTCTTACTTTATTTGGGTCTCCTTAATATCACAACCTGATATGTAAGACAACAAAAGCTGTAGTTTTTCCATGCAGTAAGATCTAAAAGAAAATATTAAAACAAAATCAGAGACAGCTATATACCTAGCAAAACTTACACGGTACGTAAGTAAGCATATACTAGTATATGTTTTGGATACTTGGAAAGAATCTCAAAACAAAAAGGACAGTCTAAGGTTTTTCTTGTTTGTTTGTTTGTTTTTCGAGATAGGGTTTCTCTGTGTTGCTTTGGAGCCTGTCCTGAATTTACAGAGATCTGCCTACCTCTGCCTCCCGAGTGCTGGGATTAAAGATGGGCGCCACCACCACCCAGCTTTTTTTCATTTTTTAAAATATGCTCTGGGAGTTTATAATTTGAACAAGAAGATACTGTGCACACAGATGAAAGGTGTAGGTAGTCTGGAGGGTCCCTGACTCAGCTCCTGCATTCTCAGAGTTCCAGGTACTTTTCATATCCTTCATAATGGTCATGATTTCACATTCATCAACGGGAACAGTTGAGTAAACTCCTTCCTCACAATGTTCTAAGCCCCATGAAGACAAGGACATTCTCTGTTGTAGTCTCTGTTGTTGCTCATAATTGTGTCTTTAGTACCTGTACAAGGTTTTAAATCGTGATTGGTTGAGATGAGTGGGTGAATTAAACCAGAGTGATCAGAAATGGATAGGATTAACTAATAAAGGTCCTGGAGTTGGCGGACTGTCAAGAAGTTCTCTGGCAGGTGGTTCTTCTGGCAATACTGTACACACTGTGTTCTCTGTGTATTCAATAAACTTGCCTTTAAAACAAAACAAAACAAAAGCCTGATATGATAACTCACATCTCGGTGCTTGGGAGGCGTAGGCAGGAGGATAACCGTGAATTTGAAGCCGACATTATCTACACAGTGAATTCTAGGCCAGCCAGTGCTACATAGTTATTATAACTAAGAGGTTATTGTAGTAACAGCTTAGCTGCTATGCTTACCACAGAGCAACCTTCACTGAGTTCTTCCTTCTGAAAAGGGGGCTATGGAGGCATATGTTTGCGATTCCAGCACAAGGGAAACTGAGCCATGTGGATCCCGGGAGTTTGCTAGCCAAGACAATCCAGCCTTATTAGTAAGCCCTACTGAGAGATCCTGTATCAAAAAGCAAAATCAAAACAACAACCAACCAAACTATGGTAGGAATGACATCCAAGGCTGAGTTGTGGCACTCATGTGCATGGGTGTACTCTCTCTCTACCAATCACACACACACACACATACACACACACACACACACCACAGAGTATCACCAAGTATCACATACTCATGTACATAGTATGCGTACATAGTATTTTAGATGTTGCCATAGAAATCCAATGGCAGCACCCATGTGTTATGCTCCCTTTGACTCTCCCTTGTTACAATTGTATCGATAGGCCCCTGTCCAGATGTGAAGAAATAGACCAATCTTATGGATGTGAGATGAGATCTTTATTTATTTATATTTTTTAAAATCTATCTTTTCTCATTTTACATGCCAAATTCAGTTCCTACTCCCTCCACTTCTATTCCTTCCATCTTCCCCCCACCTTATCCCACCCTCCCATCCACTCCTCAGAGAGGGTAAGGGTTCATAGAGAGTCAAAGTCTAGCATATTGCTTTGAGGCAGGACCAAGGCCCTCCCCACTGTATCTAGGTTGAGCAAGGTATCCCTCCAGAGAGAATGGGTTCCAAAAAGCTAGAAAAAGCAGTAGGGATAAATCCTGGTCTCACTGCCAGTGGCCCCACAGTCTGCCCCAGCCATACACCCGTCACCCACATTCAGAGGGCCTAACAGAGACAGAGAACAAGGAAAGAGATATCTTGATTGAGGGAGCCATTACAGGGCTAGCTAGAAACCTGACACTAGAGAGATCCTGTCTTACATTTTCTGTATGTCCAGTTGATATCTGTCTGTGGACAGGAGCTTTCCTCGTCTGTGAACTGTGTGTTCCTTCATCTGCCTGAATCTGTCAGTGGAACTCCTTGACTTTTGCTTATTGACTTGTGAGGTTTAACAAGTTCCCCCACGTATTCTAGGTGCTACTGTTTTTTCTTTCTCTTTCTCTTCTCTCTTCCTCCCCTTACTCCTCCGCCTCCCTACTTCTTTTTGTGACATGGCCTTGCTTTGACTGTCCTGGAATTCACTAGTCAGACTGACCTTGAACTCACAGATATATTTTTTTTTTTTTTTTGCCTCAGCTTCCCCCAGTTCGGGGATTTCATGTGTGCCTACTATTCTGTTCTTGTTCAATATTTATTTGTTTGTGTGTGCGCACACGCACATTCGTATGTGTAATTGCTTGTGTACACTTGCATGTGCACATGTGTGTACATGTCTGTAAAGGCCAGAGGTCAATATTGGATATTCCTTGGTTAGTTTCCACCTTAGTTTTTTTTTCTTTCTTTTTTTTTTTTTTGTTTGTTTGCTTTTGTTTTTTTGAGACAGGGTTTCACTGTGTAATGACTCTGGCTGTCTTGAAGCAGGCCGGGAGCAAACTAACAGAGATTCACCTGCCTCTGCCTCCTGGGTGCTGGGATTAAAGGCATGTGCCACCACTGCCCAGCTCCACCTTAGTTTTTGAGACAGGGTTTCCTCACTGAACCTGGAGCCTGTCCTACTTTCTTATGTGGGCTCTAGGGCTTGAGCTCGGGTCTTCGTGTTTCCATGGCAGGCGCTTCACTGACTGAGTCGTGTCCTCAGGCTTGCTCTATTATTAAAGATAAATTTGATCACTCAATTAAGGTATTATTTCCCAGACTTCTCCAATGTAAAAGTATCTTATCCCCTCTATAATTAATAAGTAATCTGGGGTGATACTTTTTGAAAGCTGTGTGACTATCCTGTTTCCCAGAACTGTTTTACTCAATAGTTTTAAAAATATTTTTTTATTATTATTATATTTATTGACTTTTTTGAGATAGGGTCTCTGTAGCTTTGACTGTCCTAGAACTCCCTATGTAGACCAGGCTTGCCTTGAATTCAAAGAGATTCGACTGCCTCTACCTCCTGAGTGCTGGGATTAAAGGCACTATACCCAGTTTACTTATTATTTTTTAAACATTTAAAAATTTATTTACTTATTTATTTTGGCTTTTCAAGACAGGGTTTCTCTGGGTAACAGCCCATGCTGTCCTGGAACTCGCTGTAGACCAGGCTGGTCTCAAATTTACAGAAATCCGCCTGCTTCTGCCTCTCAAGTGTTGGAATTAAAGGCGTGTGCCACCACTGCCCTGCTTAAAATCCATTTTTGATTATGTATTCTTGTATGTGTTTGTATGTGGGTATGCACATGTGAGTCAGATGCCTGAGGAGGCCAGACTCCCTCTGGAGCTGGAGTTACAGACAGTTGTAAGCTACCATGTATGGAGGTGCTGGGAGTGGAACTTCCGTCCTCTGGAAGAGCGAGTGTTTTTAACTGCTGAGCCTAGGTTACAGTGTAGTAAAAATATTTTTTTTCCTATATAACTTGTGTGGTTTTATATTTTTTTGGTATGCATCTTCATTTCTTAAACTTTCAGTACTTTGGAGGCAAAAGCAGAAAGGTATTGAACTCAGGGATATCCTGGGCTATGTAGCAAATTGTACTGTAAATCTCTTAACTGCTGTGACTGAGTGGGACAGGCTGGTGCACTCCTATAATCCTAGCACTTGGAGGCCGAAACTGGAGGATCAGGAGTTCAAGGTCATCCTTAGCTACACAGTAAGTTCAAGGCTATCTTGGCTGCATATTAGACTTTGTCTTAAAAATTCCAACTACTGGGCTGGAGAGAGGTTAAGAATACTTGCTGCTCTTTGGGGACCTGAGTTTCCAGCACCCACATCCCAGTGTGGATCTCCAGCTTCTATTACTACTTTAGAGAAAGGTACTACCATACCATTCATCTATTTATTCCCTCATATATGAGTTTATTTATGTATTGATTTGTTCTTGGTGCTGGAAATTGAACCTAGGTCCTCATGTGTACTAGGCAAGTGCTTTGCCTATGAGCTACATTCCCAGCCCTTTCTCCTTGGAGACATGGTCTTACTAAATTGTCCATGCTGGCCCTAAATTTGCACTGCATCCCTGGCTGGCTTTGAACTTAGAATCCTATTTCAGCTCGTGAATAGCTGGGATTATGAGGCCTGTACCAAGTCCAACTTTTTTAGTTGTTTGGGACAGTTTCCTGTAGCTCAAGATGATGACTAGCTTCCAGTGGCTCTGAGGATAGCATTACGCTCCTAATTTTCCCACCTCTACTTCCCAAGTCCTAGGATTATAGTTAACTACCTGACTTGTACATTAGTTTTTGTTTTAAGTTTTTTGTTGGTTTTGCTGGTTTCTTTTGTTGTTGTTATTGGTTTGTTGTTGTTATTGTTTTGAGACAGGGTTTCTCTGTAGCCTTGGCTGTCTTGGAACTCTCTGTAGACCAGACTGGCCTTGAACTCACAGAGATCCACCTGCCTCTGCCTCCCGAGCACTAGAATTAGAGGTTTGCACCACCATTGCCCAGCTTGCTTTTAAGTTTTTGTGTTTTGGGTTTTTTTGTTTGATTGGTTTTGGTTTTTTGAGACAGGGTTTCTCTAGCTTTAGAGCCTAGAGAACTCACTCTGTACACCAGGCTGGCCTCGAACTCACAGAGATCCATCGGCTTCTGCCTACCAAGTGCTGGGATAAAAGGCATGCGCTACCACCATCACCTGGCTTGTTTTTAAGTTTTATTTATTTTTATTATTACTATTATTATTGGTAGGGTGGATAGCTTTTTGGAGTTGATGCTGTCCCTCTAACTCTATGTAGATTCCAAAGGATGAACTCAGGTTACCAGACTTGCACTGTGTCCAGCCATGCACCCTTACAGCTGGACTGTCTTGCCTACCCTGCAATAGTTGAAAATTTTACTCCTGGGCTGGAGAGATGATTCGGTAGTTAAAACACTTGCTGTTCTTCCAGAGGAGCCAAGTTTGGTTCTCAGTTTCATACTGCTCCAGTCATATGAAATCAGATCATCATATCTCCGTGATGTCCAAGGGGTACCTACACACATGTGAACAGAGAGAGAGAGAGAGAGAGAGAGAGAGAGAGAGAGAGAGAGAACGTATTCCTCTGGAGTCAGAAAGATGACTCAGAAGGAAAAGAGGCAGTTCTTGTCAAGACTGATAACATGAGTTTGATCCTGGAACCCACGTGTGGAAGGAGAGGTCCACTCCTGCAGCTTATCCTCTCCCACCCACCCATGTGAATACACACTCATATACACACAGAGTAGGTAAGTGAATGTGGAAGGATGTATCCCTAGTAGCTCAAACTCTTTACTGTCTCATCAAGTGGCCATTTCCTCCCTACCCCCTTCTAGCTGGAAATCTATGCACTTTGACCTATATCTTCTACTCGCCCCACCGCCTTTCTGTCTCCCTCTCTGGTAGCCATTTGGTAGCCATCTCAATACTTCTGTGAATTCAACTGTCTAAAATTCTACATGTAGAGGACTGGAGTGATGGTTCCGAGGTTAAGATCACTGGTGGCTCTTTCAGAGGGCCCAGGTCTGACTCTCAGCATCCACATGGCAGCTCACAACCATAATTCAGGTTCCAGAGGATCTGACACCCTCTTGGCCTCTGAGGTGCACAGACATATATGTAGACAGACCACCCATCTATTCTCACAAAAATCTTAAAGAAAAAATGTTAATAAATAGTAAAATGAAATTGTACATGTAGGTAAGATGCAGTGTGCCTGGTGTATTCACTTTGTGTCACGTCCCATGTGTTCCCTGTTCATACATCTCTTGTTAGGTTGATTCTACATATTAGTTACTGGGAGTAGCCCTACATACTGATTTCAGTCCTTCTCTGTACCTAGAAGTGATTTCTGGACTGTATGGCAGTCCTACCTGCTCCGTGCCGGAACTGCACCGAGGTGTCTGTGCATGATGGGTAAAGTAGTTTACCAGTCAGCTACATCCCATCTCTTGGTAGTTTTTTGGTAAAAAATTTTTGGTTTTGTTTCCCGTATGACAGTATAACTCTTTATTCCTGTCAGCAGTACACAGAGTTCTCTTCTGTTGACATTCTCATTAGTTCATACCTCTCCTCTTTTCAGACAAGGGCTTGCTAGGTAGCCCAGGCTGACCTATAACTTGCCTTGCTCTCCAGGTTGACTTTGACCTTCTAATCCTTGCTTCTGTAGAGTTGGGATCACTGTGTGAATCTCCAAGCCTAGCTTCCATCTTTCTCATAAAAACCGTTCTAACAGGTGTGAGGAGATACTCCTTGTGGTATGGCTTTAGTGGATGAATAAAATCAGACTATCGCCAGAAGGTGAGCACCTGTGACCTGTCTGCCTAAGTTCCAGGTGGTGGGAAGGAGGGCACTCATCACTTTGGCTGATTCCTCTCCATCCCAGATGTGCGTTGCAGCAGCAATGAGGCTTTTAGCTTCAGCTTGTGTGGCTGGATCGGTAGACAGTTTGGACTACAGTTGCATTATGAACTGGCACAAAATTAAGGTTCCATTTCTGGGATGTGTTGCTTATAAAACAAGAGGTAGACCCGGTATTTGAAGTCTGCTATTATGTTCTTGTTTTTCAGTTAAATCCAGATGTGAATGTTTTCCAGAGGAAATTTGTGAATGAAGTTAGAAGATGTGAAGAAATGGATCGAAAGCTTCGTATGTACAGTTTGGTTCTGTGTGACATTCCTATAGTGAATCATTGTTCTCTCGGCTAAGGAATAAAGCTGTACAGTAGGACAAGGGAAGAGGGCCGAGGAGATGCTCAGCAGGTGAAAGCACTTGCCGTGAGTGTCTGAAGATCAGAGTGCAGTCCTGGAACCTGTGCAAAAAGCCAGACACAGGGGCTGGAGAGATGGCTCAGAGGTTAAGAGCACTGGCTGCTCTTCCAGAGGTGCTGAGTTCAGTTCCCAGTAACCACATGGTGGCTCACAGCCATCTGTAATGAGATCTGGTGCCCTCTTCTGGCCTGCAGGCATACATGGAGGCAGAATGTTGTATACATAATAAATAAATCTTTAAAAAAAAAAAAGCCAGACACGGTTGCCCCTAGGATTCTAGGTATTCTCCAACCTGTTGCTCCTTTCAGTGTATTCAATAAGCAACAGTAAATAAATAATCAGAACCAGATGTGGTGGTGCACATCTGAAACCTCAGCATTCCTGCAGTGAGGTGGGAGGCCAGCTACCCAGAATACATGGGCAGCAGAAGCAAGGAGTGGGGTGGAAGGCGAGAACCAGCTCCCAAAAGTTGTCCTCTGACCTCCACATGAACATCTACACACACACATGCACATATACAAAGTAAACTTGTTAAAAGATTTGAAAAAAGAAGGAAAAAATCTGCAACCATGACATTAAGATGAACTTCTTGTATATGAATAGATATTATGGGGTTTAAGCTAGGTAGTGCTTAAGGGAAGTCTTTTTCAAAGACAAGCTGAAAACACTGTCATTATTTTTTTTTTATTAGGTTTATTTATTCTTTTTTTTTTTTAGCTCTTTGACACTGTGTAGCTTAGGCCGACCCAGAACTCTGTGTAGTGATCCTCCTGCTGTGGCTTTTGGAGGACCATAGTTACCTGTATAAAGCCACTGTGCTTAGATTCTCATGGATTTTTAACAGCAGAATCGTGTTATAGAACTTTAAAAGCTAGGGCTTAGAATACTATCAAATTTAGAGTTAGCTGAGCCACCTTTTCATCTGAGCAGTTTATGGAAAAAATGGAACATTCTCTAAGGATTTACCAAAGGCTGGGGTGCTAATGAGCAATTAAAGCCTGTATTCATTCCCTGCAACACACCTTTGAGGAGTGGGGGCTGCACTTTAATGCCAGCACTTAGAGGCAGACAGTTCCTGTGAGTTCCACACCAGCTTGTTCTGCACAGACACCGTCTAAATAAATAAAAAGGTAGGCGTTGCTCTCATTAAGGGACTAAGACACCTGTGACTTCCTTGACGTACCCGAGAATATAAGCAGTCATAATGGAGCCAGCATTTGAAACTAGGTCATTCTGTTTGGCTCCAAATCCATGATCTTGCCACTCTACCAAGCCCATAGAGAAATTGGATTGTATTCTAAAAAAAAAAAAAAGAACCAAAAAAGAAAAAAAATACAAACCTGGTAGTTGTCATGAAAACACTCTTCTCTCTTGGAGTTTTGGGCCCTTTTATGCTTAATTTTTGACTTTTGGTATTTAAAAAATGGCCCAGTTATTCCTGACTTAGAATTCCCTCACCCATGATATGTGTCAAGTGCCCTGTTAATGCTGTATTCTTCTGAAGCTTGGATTAGCCAATAATACTCACAGAGAGAACCGTCATATCTGAAGGAAACACGTCACATAGGGTGAAGCGGTGAAGTGGCTGCAAGCCAGTTTTAACCTCAGAGAAAGCCAGACCTGGCTGCCAGGCCTGTAAGCACAGGTGGAAGTCAGTTATTCAAGGTCATTCTCAGAACAACAGCAAAGGCCAGGAGAGAGAAAGGAAACAGTCCTGGGCCTGACCACGCTCCCTGGGATAGCTTTCGAGAATGCAGAGTGCAGGGAAGTAATGTGTGGAGAGAAAAGGTTCTTTTGTGTGTCAATTCTTCCTCAGATGAAGCTCTTTTTAACCAGGCATTAGGGGTGTGTGTGTGTGTGCGCGCGCGCGCGTGCATGTGTGTTTGTATGTGTGTTTTCTCAAATAATGAGAATTCCAGGCATGCACACTACATGTGAGCACTCTGACTCATCGTTCTAGGATTCGTCGAGAAAGAGATAAGGAAAGCAAACATCCCAATTATGGACACTGGTGAAAACCCAGAGGTGCCGTTCCCCCGGGACATGATCGACTTAGAGGTAAACAGTTTCTCCACATAAATGCAGGGATTGCCTTCCTGAGTGGTGAGTGTAGAGGAATTCTTACCAACCTTGTGTGTATTGTCTTTCATTGTAGATGTTTTCTAGGTAGGACTGAAGTGAATTCTCACCTCTATAATTTCAAACAGTATCTCACACAGAGATAACATATTATAATATGCCACCAAATTAATGCTTATTGGTTTACTGGTCCCTTGTTAGCCGATGACCCTCACACACCAAATGAATAAATAGCCAGTGAGCTTTTGATATTTTTGAGTGTCTGACTTCTCTCAAGAAACTCACTTAGTGAGTGTACGGTGGAATCTGAAGACAAAGGCTCACATAATTGTTGTCTCGCTTAAAGTTGCTCTTAAAACCACAGCATTTGCTTGACAGCTGTAGCTGACAGGTTACCATGGCAACAGTTCTGGGGTGCAAATTCTGTTACTGTCCTTTGCCAGCACAGGGAGCTTAGTTTGAATTAACAGCTCTCTTTTTTAAACCTTAGGCCAACTTCGAGAAGATTGAGAATGAGCTGAAGGAGATCAACACCAACCAGGAAGCCCTGAAGAGAAACTTCCTGGAACTGACTGAATTAAAATTTATACTTCGCAAAACTCAGCAGTTTTTCGATGAGGTCAGACTATTGTTTCTTCTAGTCCTTGAGCAGCTGGTACACCTGCACAAGTGGGCCATATTTTTATTCCAGTAATTGTTTTATTTTGCTAGTCTGGAAGCAATGCCGCTTTTGCACCGTTTTAGTTAAAGAACGTCAGGTTGCGTTCCATTTTCCATGGAGTGCACAGCCAGCCATGGTGTCACGTATTTCCACATCTTCTGCAAACTTCCATCTCACAGCAGGGGGAAGAAACTTAAAGTTGACACATAAGTGTAGTGAGTTGAAATGTCTCTGTGATACTTCTAGTTATGTGTTACAAGGTAAGTATAATATATATGAAGCTGAGGAAACAGGTGTCTGGTTGTGCGCAAAATTATGGTGACGTTTCCATCTCCAGACCTTTGTTCATCAGATTCCTTTGTTCGCCCACCTTGGGGATTCTTCTCAGCCCTTAGATCTCAAGTCACTCTGGTTTTCCTGAGTTTTCTCTGTGTCCTATGAAAGTATTGGTTTGATGCTAGTTTGAATTTTCTCACAGATACAGCTTATTACTTACAAGGAAAAACGTTGCCAAGTTTTCCCTGGTTAAAAACATAAAGGTACTGAATTGCCAAATGACAGTGTGCCGGGGAGATCCCTTTGAAAGGAGTTAGCTCAGATTTGTAGAATACTTCCTTCTCCTAATTAACCTTGGGGAGGATCATTCACATCCAGCCTGTGTGTGGTTTTCCTGATGGCCTAAAATATTGATAGTGGTTTTTGACAGGTGTCTTTCCCATCTTAACATTAGACCCTTCATACGTCACCCTAGTTACTGTTACTGTGTTCCGCCCATGAGTTGATTTCCTTTGCTTGACAAAAAAATCTTGACTGAGATTTTAGATATAGCTGGGCGGTGGTGGCCTTAAATCCCAGCACTCAGGAGGCAGAGGCAGAGAGATCTCTGTGAGTTCAAGGTCAGCCTGGTCTACAAAGCAAATTCTAAGACAGCCGGGACTGTTACACAGAGAAACCCTGTCTCCGGCGGGGAGGGGAGATATTTAGCTATAAAGAACCCATCTCAGTTAGTATCTGCTATGTTCTCAGTTTTACTTTAACTCTACATTGCTCAAGAAGAGACCAGTCCTCTATGCTTATCAAGGTTCCCAACTAGCATCAACAGCCTCACCTGGAACCTTGAGAGAAACAGATGATCAGCCCCCCCCCCCCCCACTGCAGAGCAGATGGCCTGAGCTGGGAACCCTGGGGGTGGGCCCAGCCAGCTGTTTTAATGTGTTTTAACTCAGGCATCTTCTTTGAAAGCCACGGTCTAGAGAAAAAAATCTGCTAAGGAAGTGATACCTTTCTCAGTAACTATGGATTTGATTCAGACAAGTCATGCTAATTCAAAGAGTCTGTGGAGACAAGGACATGAGAAAAGCCCATGTGAATTTAACTACCTAGTCTTCCCATGAGTACGAATCTGGTTATAAAATAATAGAAATTCCCTGTGAATATTTGTGTGCGTCCCAAGTGGAGAATTTTGAGCCTGATCGCTTTAGAGGACGTGAGACGACAGTGAGGTCACCTCTGTAAGTGCTTAGGATCCTAGCCACAGGCCAAGCCACTGAATGTGAGATTCCTGGTGCCCACTGGCTGCATCTCAGTGCATTTCTACCTGTTAATTCCTTGAGTCTGTGGTGAGCACTTACTGCTTCTGAGGTACAGCTTGTGAAAGTCCGAGTCCCCTCATTTAAAGGGTTTGTCGTTTGGTTGGATCAGGAAACCCCTGGTTGCAGACCTGCACATGCTCACAGAATGTGTCCGAGTGCCCTAGTGTACCCTGCCTGGCCTCACAGTCCAAGCTCAGCTACTTTTAGATTCACTTGGAGCTTCTTTTACCATCTATACTGCCACGACATGGGGACAGGATCTCAATAGATAGCCTAGGCCAGCCTTGAACTTGAGATTTTCCTAATTGCCAACTCAAGGCCAACCTAAGCTATATAGTGAAACTCTCCCCTGCCTAACCTCCCCCCCCAAAAAAGAGTCCAGTCCAGTAAAAATAAGATGAACCACTTATAAAGATGATTTATTACTTCAAAATTGTACATTAGGAGTTGGGCGTGGTACATGCCTACAATCCCAGCATTTGAGAGATGGAGACAAGGGGACCAGGAATTCAGGGCAAGTCTCAGGTCCACAGAGGGTTTGAGTTCACTGAGTTCCACTGAGCTATGTAAGACCGTGTCTCAAAAAGCAGAAAGGAAAGAATGTAAATGGAATTTTATTTTTGTTTTATGTTTATTAAATCTAAACATTAAGTGCTGGTCTTGAGAGGAGACTCCGAGTCTTTATGACCTTCATGCCCTATCCACAGCAGGTTTGTCTCTTTCTGATGCCGAGCTACCCAGCCCCTCTCTCCCAGCCGCTTTGGACATAGGCCTGGCTGTGAGAGCTCCTCCACTGCTCTTTCCATCAGTCCCCTGCATCCCAAGCACGACACAGCAGCGCGGAAAGTCCCCTGGCCAGAACCAGTGCTTTTCCTCACCACCTGCAGTCAGCACCTGGCCCGTCCTCGCCACAGTCCCAGCCAGGTCCCTTTCCATAGACCTTGCCCTCTGCCAAGTAGCAATTGCAGGTGCTGCTGCCCTGAGCAGAGACAGAGCCTCTCTGAGTGATCACACTGGGCGTGCAGGTGCACATGTAAGCAACACAGAAAGGTGAGCCAACCTGGGGCCGTAGGTGTCAGATATTCAGCTCATCAGGAGATTTCGCTTCGTGTTGGAAATTGTAATGTTTGAAATGGCACCAAACACTGCCAACCACAAACCTCTCCTCTTTCCTGATAATTTGGTGAATAAATCAATAACTCATTGTAATCAGCCAAAAAAATGACTAAATCAGAAAATGCCGTTTCTTTATCGGTGATAATAATTGGCAGGGTGTGTAGAAAGGGAAGAGTAAACATGTATTGAATATTCTTATGATTTAAGATGATTGTCAATTCAACGTAGCCATTTCTTACCCAGAGCATTTAAAATGATTTGTTAATGATTATCCTTTTCTAGTCTTCTTGCTTATGAAGAGCGTAAGAGCTGGAGAGGTTTCTCTGCATCTTTTACCATAAGCATCCTAACATATGAGAGCGTAAAGAAGACTGGGAAAGTAATGGTTAATGGCATGCAGATCCCGCCTCCCTTCCCCTCTGCATTTTTCACCCATCTGCTTTCTTTCTTTTTCTTTTCCATCTGCCATTTCCTCTGGGTGAGCACTCAGTAGTGACATGTCATTTCTTTCTCGCTGTAGCTAGACAGTTAAAGTGTTCTTAGGAGCTGGTGTAGCTTGGCTGCATGTGCCGCTTATATTGAAATGCTGCCGACAGCTGAAGTTCCATTCAGCAGCTTGCTCTTTGTAAGGTGTGGCTTTCAGTGTTCTAAACAGGGAAAGGGGCAACTCGGAGGAAATAGCAGGTGATTTAGAGAGCTTGGCAGTGTTATTGTCAGTAGAGAAGTGTGGTCTTGGGCTGGAGAGATGGATGGCTCAGTGGTTAAGAGCACTAGTTACTCTTCTAGAGGATCTAGGTTCAATTCCCAGCACCCACATGGCAGCTCACAACTGTCTTTAACTCCAGTTCCGGGGATCTGACACCCTTGCACAGACACACATACAGGCAAGACACTAATGCACACATAAAATAAATAAATCTTAAGAAAACAGAGAGAGAGAGAGAGAGAGAGAGAGAGAGAATGCTGTGATCTCTGTGATCGGGTTTTTGTAAAATCCCTTAGTCCTGGTCACCATAGTTTCCCATCAGATACAATTTTGTTTATAATCTCTTGATTTTCCTATTGAAGATTTGGTGTTCTTAAGTATAAAGTGGTGAAATTAGTATTTAGAATTTGATCTTTCTGTTTAATTTTAATTAATCCTGCTGTTTTCTTTAAACAGCCCCAGGTCTCATCTTTGGAGCAGTCCAGTCTAAGAACAGTTCACTGTTCTTGTCGGCTGTCCCTTTAAGAGCACACATGCCCGCACTGACTCGTGTTTATGGCTTAAGTACGAGCCAGGTTCTGAGAACCACATAAGGCAGTAGGAGAGTTTTGTGGGGAACAATCAATTTTATTCATCTTCATACCCCAAGAACCATTGGAATGTAGTAATTTGAATATCGGATCTCTTTCAGCTGGCTGATTTGTTTTTAGGTTGAAAAAAAGAATCCTTTTCCACCCATGTGGCAGCAAGTAACAGCCAGCGTCCCTGTTATCTCATCTTAGATGTTTCTAATCACATGACAATATTTCTCTGCTCTGTGTGATTTTTAAAAACAAAATATGAAAAACAGCCCTGGCCCTAACCTCCCAGAACAGTTACTATCTGTCACCTTTGACCCTGCAGAGCCCTGGCCCTAACCTTCCAGAACAGTTACTATCTGTCACCTTTGACCCTGCAGAGCCCTGGCTCTGACCTCCCAGAACGGTTACTATCTGTCACCTTTGACCCTGCAGAGCCCTGGCTCTGACCTCCCAGAACAGTTACTATCTGTCACCTTTGACCCTGCAGAGCCCTGGCTCTGACCTCCCAGAACGGTTACTGTCACCTTTGGCCCTGCAGTTTTCTGGTTTACACTATTTGCCCTCTGTTACATGTATGGTCCATGACTTCACCATTAAGGTAAACATGTGCCTTTGTTCCGCCTCATAGTTTAATTGACAGGATTAAGGTGAAATTGAAATTTGGAATGAAATGGAAGGGAATTTCTCCTGGTGTTTTCGTTTTGCTTTGGAACAGGAAAGTTGTTCTGGCTTGTTCTAGTCTTTAGTCAAACACATAGTGTGTGGATGTTACATCTAGGTAGATTAGGCTGATCAGAGTTCATGTTTTAGGGCCGTTTCTCCATTCTGGTGAGACTAGGTGGTAAAGGGAGAGAGGTGAGGGAATACCAGACCTCTGTGGGAATCCTTTGCCTTCATTTCATTGTATAAACTGTCCTAGTGGAAGTCATTTTAATTAAGCAAGGCCAGGAGCTCTAGATTGTTTAGCTATGGCCTATTATTTACTTAATTCTTTTTCTCTGCTATAAACTCTACACGAACTTTTCAGGATCAGGATTCCTAGATTTCTAGTCAGAAAATACTTTATAAATTGTTTATAATGTTTATTGGATATTTTCCTTTTTTTTTTTTTTTTTTTTGCCTGTATGAATGCAACAGAGGACCAGGCCTGTCCAGCTTCTGTGTGTCTTCTTCTTCTTTTTCTTCTTCTTTTTTTTTTTTTTTTTTTTCTGAGACAGGGTTTTTTTTTCTGTGTATCTCTGGCTGTCCTGGAGTCCTGGAACTTGCTTTGTAGACCAGACTGGCCTCAATCTCACAGAGATCCACCTGCCTCTGCCTCCCTGAGTGCTGGGATTAAAGGTGTGCGCCACCACCTGGCTTTTTATTTTTTTGTTTGTTTGTTTCTTTTTTCCCCCCAGGACAGGGATTCTCTGTAGTCCTGGCTGTCCTGGAATTCTGTAGACCAGGCTGGCCTCAAACTCACAGAGATCTGCCTGCTTCTGCCTCCTGAGTGCTGGGGTTAAAGGTGTGAGTCACCACATTGCTGCACCTCTTTTTTTTTTGTTTTAAATATTTATTTATTATGTATACAATATCCTTTCTGCATGTATGCCTGAAGGCCAGAAGATGGCACTAGGCCTTACTACAGATGGCTGTGAGCCACCATGTGGTTGCTGGGAATTGAACTCAGGACCTTTGGAAGAGCAGGCAATGCTCTTAACCACTGAGCCATCTCTCCAGCCCCCATTGCTGCACCTCTTATCCTTATGAAGAAACTCTTTTAAATCCCATGTTGGGGTGTTTTATGTGTGGCCATGCTGACAACACTCCTGTTTTGGACTTACCAAAGGCTGGAGATGCCCTTTCTAGCCCCAGGTCACTTACTTGAAATAATGTCCTACCTCCCATGTGCTTGCAGAGAAGTCTTCTTCTTGGTGACTCTCCAGAAATGAAGTAGTCACGATATCTGCAGAGCTGTTTGGGGTTTTGTTTTTGTTTGTTTTTCTCTCAAAAAGGAGAGCTCATCTGCTTCCTGTGCAAGTTTATTTAGGAAAGCATTAAAGGAAAATGGCTTCCACCAAGTAGTAGGTTTATACATGTCACCAGCACTCCATGTTTTCCTTCCGCTCCTTAGTTCTGAAACCATCTCCCCAGATGCTCTCTGGGGATATTTTGCTTTCTTTAGCTCGTGTGTATTCCTTTGTTTTCTCTCTTTATTACTCTCTCTTTTCTTTGTGGATATGTATGCTCTATCTTTTGGTGTTTTGGGTTTGTTTTGTTTTACCTCTTTTTCTTTTTTTCTTCTCGTCTTTATTTTCTGAACCCATCTCCTGGTTCCTCGTTCCCTGCATGCCACTAACTATTTTCATTAGATATTAATTGATTTGTGAATTCAGGCTGAATTGCATCATCAGCAGATGGCGGATCCAGACCTGTTGGAAGAATCCTCGTCACTCTTGGAGCCAAACGAGATGGGAAGAGGCACTCCTTTAAGACTTGGGTAGGTAGCGCTTCAGCCTTGGTGGGTTTGTGTTCCTCTTTGCTGTTCAAATGAGCAGCGAGTGGCCCCAAATATAGTGGTGCATGTATATAAGCTACCCTTCAAGAGGCAAAAGCAGAAAGAACATACCTTTGATGCCAAACTGGGTCAGAGTGAGGTCCTATCTTAAACCATGGGCTGGAGACAGATCAGTGGTAGAATACTTGCCTGGCATGTCAAGACCCTGGATTTTATCTTGGATTGAGGGGCGGGCGAGGGGGAATCATGAATCTAGGGAATAATTTGCTGTCTCCACTTTGTTCTGAGCCAGTGAGCTGTTCCTAGATTTGTCTGGATCAGTTCCTGGTTTGTCTCTCAACCCTCTGTTGGGTCCAGAAATGAGGTCAGGCAATAGAGAGTGGCCGCCAGCCCTCTTGACGCCATGTGTATAATCTTCCACGTTCCCTCCCTCTCTCCTGCTTTGTCTTAAGTCTCCCAGCCTGGAGTTCCCAACCTGACTCTTCTCCCCACAGCTTCGTGGCTGGTGTGATTAACCGGGAGCGGATCCCTACCTTTGAACGCATGCTTTGGCGAGTGTGCCGCGGGAATGTGTTCCTGAGACAGGCTGAAATCGAGAACCCGCTGGAGGATCCCGTGACTGTAAGACAAGGAAATTGTGTCTGGTGGAGTAGGTCTTGTAAAGTGAGCCCCAGCAGGAGCAGAGCGTGGTGCCGTCAGAGACTCAAGGCTCACTCCCCTTTCTCTAACTTCTCCCTCCATGTAGACATCTTCCTCCCTGCAGACAGACTTGCACATATTTTCAAACTTTACCCATGAAGGGGTTTTTTTGGCACATTTTCCTCCTCAATTATTCTTAATTTTAGCTTTACATATTTCTTGTTACTAATCTGGGCTGAAAGAAAAATAGCCTTTTATGGAAACTAATATAAAATCAAGATATGTCGTTGCAAATTTGGCAGTATCATGTATAAAAAGATAGATAAAAAGATGAAAACTTCTCTGGCAAGATTTTATTGTCTGCCTGTATATTGGGAAGATCAGAAACTTAATTTAGCCTAGATACATGCCAGGTGAGGGTGATCTTGCCCACCCAGCTCTTTGGAAAAAGTAGGACTAGTCTAATGTTTTGGCATTTGACTCAGCGAGACAAAGTTGATAGCAACATCTGCATGACACAGGGTCCTGATCTCAGG